>NW_027309818.1:817500-1117500 GCF_047496795.1 Chiloscyllium punctatum
ACACACACACCGCGAGGGAGGGACACACACACACACACAGAGACGGAGGGACTTGCGCGCACACACAGCGAGGGAGGGGCACACACACACACACACACACACACACACACACACAAAGCGAGTGAGGGGCACACACACAGACACACACACACAGCCAGCGAGGGAGGGACACACACACACACACACACACAGCGAGGGCGGGACACACACGCACGCACACACAGCGAGGGACGGACATGCGCACACACACACACAGAAACACACACACACACAGTGAGGGAGGGACACACACAGCGAGGGCGGGGCACACACACACACACACGGCGAGGGAGAGACATGCTGACACACGGCGTGGGAGGGACACACATGCTCACACAGAGCAAGGGAGGGACACACGCACACACAGCGAGGGAGGGACACGCTCACACATGGCGAGGGAGGGACACACACACACAGCGAGGGAGGGGCACACACACACAGCGAGGGAGGGGCACACACACACAGCGAGGGAGCGGCGCACACACACACACACTCACAGTGAGGGAGGGACACGCACGCACACACACACACACACACACACACACACACACACACACACACACACAGCGAGGGAGGGACACACACACACCGCAAGGGAGGGACATACAAACACACACAGAGACGGAGGGACACGCGCGCACACACAGCGAGCGAGGGACACACACACACACACACACACACACACACACACACACACGCACACAGAGCGAGGGAGGGACATACACACACACACAGCGAGGGAGGGACATACACACAGCGAGGGAGGCACACGTGCACAAACAGCGAGGGAGGGACACACAGCAAAGGGGGGACACACAAACACACAGAGAGGGAGGAACACACGCGCACACACGGCGAGGGAGGGACATGCACACACGTACACAAAGAGGGAAGAAGACGCTCACACACGGCGAGGGAGGGACACACACACACACACACACACACACACAGCGAGGGATGGACACGCACACACACACAGCAAGGGAGGGACACGCACACACACACACACAGAGCGAGGGAGGGACACACACACACATAGCAAGGGAGGGGCACATACACACGCACAGCAATGGAGGGACGCGCTCACACACGGCGAGGGAGGGACGCGCTCACACACGGCGAGGGAGGGACGCACTCACACACACAGCGAGGGAGGGGCACACACACACACAGCGAGGGAGGGACACACACGATCACACACGGCGAGGGAGGGACACACACGCTCACACACGGCGAGGCAGGGGCACACACGCTTACACACGGCGAGGGAGGGGCACACACGCTCACACACGGCGAGGGAGGGGCACACACGCTCACACACGGCGAGAGAGGGACACACTCACACACACACAGAGCGAGTGAGGGGCATACACACACAGCGAGGGAGGGGCACACACACACACAGCGAGGGAGGGGCACACACACACACACACAGCGAGGGAGGGACACACACACAGAGAGAGGGAGAGGCGCACACACACACACACACACACAGCGAGGGAGGGACACGCTCACACACAGCGAGGGAGGGACACACGCTCACAGCGAGGGAGGGACACACGCACAGCGAGGGAGGGACACACACGCACAGTGAGGGAGGGACACACACGCACAGTGAGAGAGGGGCACACACGCACAGCGAGGGAGGGGCACACACGCACAGCGAGGGAGGGGCACACACGCACAGCGAGGGAGGGACACACACGCACAGTGAGAGAGGGGCACACACGCACAGCGAGGGAGGGGCACACACGCACAGCGAGGGAGGGGCACACACGCACAGCGAGGGAGGGGCACACACGCACAGCGAGGGAGGGGCACACACGCACAGCGAAGGAGGGACACACACGCACAGCGAGGGAGGGACACACACGCACACAGCGAGGGAGGGACACACACACACAAGCAAAGTGAGGGAGGGACACAAACACACACACACACACACAGACCGAGGGAGGGACACACACACACAGATCGAGGGCGGGGCACACACACACAGCGAGGGAGGAACACGTGCACAAACAGCGAGGGAGGGTCACACAGCAAAGCGGGGACACACAAACACACAGAGAGGGATGAACACGCGCGCACACACAGTGAGGGGGGACACACACACAGCGAGGGAGGGACATGCAGACACGCTCACACATGGCGAGGGAGGGACACACACACACACAGCGAGGGAGGGGCACACACACAGCGAGGGAGGGACACGCACACACACAGCGAGGGAGGGACACGCACACACACAGCGAGGGAGGGACACGCTCACACACAGCGAGGGAGGGACATGCAGACACGCTCACACACGGCGAGGGAGGGACACACACACACATGGCGAGGGAGGGACACACACACACACGGCGAGGGAGGGGCACACACACAGCGAGGGAGGGACACACACACAGCGAGGGAGGGACACACACACTCACACAGAGCGAGGGAGGGGCACACACACACAGCGAGGGAGGGGCACACACACACACAGTGAGGGAGGGACACACATACACACACAGAGCGAGGGAGGGGCACACACACACAGCGAGGGAGGGGCACACACACACACACAGTGAGGGAGGGACACACACACACACACACAGTGAGGGAGGGACACACACACACACACACAGCGAGGGAGGGATACGCACACACACGGCGAGGGAGTGACACGCTCAAACACGGCGAGGGAGGGACACACACACACACGGCGAGGGAGGGGCGCACACAAACACACAGCGAGGGAGTGACACACACACACACAGCGAGGGAGGGACACACACACACACAGCGAGGGAGGGACACACACACAGCGAGGGAGGGACACACACACACACAGCGAGGGAGGGACACACACACACACAGCGAGGGAGGGACACACACACACACAGCGAGGGAGGGACACACACACACAGCGAGGGAGGGACACACACACACAGCGAGGGAGGGACACACACACACAGCGAGGGAGGGACACACACACACAGCGAGGGAGGGACACACACACACAGCGAGGGAGGAACACGTGCACAAACAGCGAGGGAGGGTCACACAGCAAAGCGGGGACACACAAACACACAGAGAGGGAGGAACATGCGTGCACACACAGTGAGGGGGGACACACACACAGCGAGCGAGGGACATGCAGACACACACAGAGACGGAGGGACACGCGCGCACACACAGCGAGGGAGGGGCACGCACACACAGCCAGCGAGGGAGGGACACACACACTGCGAGGGAGGGGGACACACACAAACACACACACACACACACACACAGAGCGAGCGAGGGAGGGACACACACACACAGCGAGGGAGGGACACACACACTCTCACACAGAACGAGGGACGGACACGCACGCGCACACACACACACACACACACACACACACACACACACACACAGAGTGAGGGAGGGAAACACACAGCGAGGGAGGGGCACACACACACACAGCGAGGGAGGGACACACACACACAGAGCCAGGGAGACACACACACACACACATACAGCGAGGTTGAGACATGTGCTCAGAAAGCGAGAGGGGACACACACACACACAGCGAGGGGACACACACACACAAAGTGAGGGAGGGAGACACGCAGACATATGCACACACAAACACACACACAGCGAGGGAGGGACATGCTCACACACAGCGAGGGAAGGGGACACACACGCATACACACACACACACACACACAAACACAGAACATTGGAGGGACACGTGCACACACAGTGATGTGTCTCCTCGAACGTGTAATCGTCCAGCTCTCACTCCAGTCTGCTCCCTCACAGGGTCACCATCTCTGTGACTCCCAGGTACAACTAGGCCTCGAACCCCAGTGCGGATTTATATTCTCCCAGGTGTGAGTCAGCCTCAAGCTCCTGCTCCAAGTTGCTCCCTCACACGGTCCCTCCCTCTGTGACTCGGTGCTGATTTCGAGCCTCCTTTTTATCCAAATCCAAGTCCCAGTCGGCCTTGACCCTCGCTGCTGATTTATATTCTCCCGCTTTGTGCTGCTCTCGCTCAGGTTCTCTCCCTTTGTGACTCCCAGGTAATGGTAGGCCTCAAGCCTCAGCTGAGATTTACAACATCCCATTCCGCACTGCTCTCTTACAGGATCGCCGTTGTACCTGGAAGACAGTGGGGAAGAGGAGGATTAGACAGAGCAGAGGGTGTTACAGTGATCGGGGGAGCTGTAGGGGATGGAACAGGTTCTCTGGGGAGCTAGGCAGACCTGCAGTAACTAAAGAATGGTACTGGAAGATACAGAGAGAGTTGGAGACACTGAAGAAGGCAAAGGAAATAGAGAGATTGTGGATTGTTCATGACGGAGCTTTGTAGAGTCGAAAGGCCTTCAAAGTTTGTGAGAAGATTTGTAGCTCGGGTGCTCGTTGTTGTGGTTCTGTTCGCCGAGTTGGGAATTTGTGTTGCAGACGTTTCATCCCCTGTCTAGGTGACATCCTCAGTGCTTGGGAGCCTCCTGTGAAGCGCTTCTGTGACCTTTCCTCCAGCAATTATAGTGATTTGCATCTGCCTCTTCCAGTTGTCAGTTCCAGCTGTCCGCTGCAGTGGTCAGTATTTTGGGTCCAGGTCGATGTGCTTATTGATTGAAACTGTGGATGAGTGCCATGCCTCTAGGAATTCCCTGGCTGTTCTCTGTTTGGCTTGTCCTATAATAGTAGTGCTGTCCCAGACAAATTCATGTTGCTTGGCATCTGTGTGTGTGGCTACTAAGGATAGCTGGTCGTGTCGTTTCGTGGCCAGTTGGTGTTCATGGATGCGGATCGTTCGGTGTCTTCCTGTTTGTCCTATGTCGTGTTTTGTGCAGTCCTTGCATGGGATTTTGTACACTACATTGGTTTTGCTCATGGTGGGTATCGGTCCTTTGTCCTGGTGAGCTGTTGTCTGAAATTGGCTGTTGGTTTGTGTGCTGTTATGAGTCCTAGTGGTCGCAGTAGTCTGGATGTCAGTTCAGAAATGTTCTTGATGTATGGTAGTGTGGCTAGTCCTTTGGGTCGTGGCATGTCTTCATTCCATTGTCTTTCCCTGAGGCATCTGTGGATGAAATTGCGTGGAGTTTGACCCCACCCCGCAGCTCACCAACAGGATAAACAACACACTGAGAAACCGACAAAAGAAAACGGACACATAACCAGGTTTGACCGACAGAGAATGAAAACTGAAAGCAACAACACCCCCAGATTCTCAGGACTACCTAAACTGCACAAACCAGACATCCCACTCAGACCCACAGTATCACTACCAGGGACACCATCACACAAACTGGCCAAAGAACTACAGCAGAAACTGAAACACCTGATCAGCGGATCCAGACACTCTGTACAATCAACACAGGAATTCTTGGACATCATCAGAAATATACACATAGACAAGGAAGAAACGATGGTCTCATTCGATGTAACAGCACTGTTCACCTCTATCGACAAAACCCTAGCCAGAGAAACAATAGCCAACCTGCTGGACATACAGAACAGACAACAAAACGGGGAACCTATCAACAAAGACGGCATACTCAAACCACTGGACCTGTGTGCCTCACAACACACTTCACATTCAACAACCAAATATATGAACAAATCAACGGCACACCCATGGGCTCAACCATCTCTGGACTCATAGCAGAAGTGGTAATGCAAAGGTTAGAACAGTCTTACGGCAAATTCAACCCAAAATCTGGGTCAGATATGTGGATGACACCTTTGTAATCATTAAAAATACAGAAATAGAGAACACACACCGGATCATCAACGCCACACTCACAGGAATCCGATTCACTAGAGAGGAAGAAAAGGACAACCAACTCCCATTCCTAGACGTGACGGTACAGAGAACACCGAACAGAGAATTCACCACAAAGGTATACAGGAAAGTCACACACAGAGACCAAGTCCTGAACTACGAAAGAAACCACCCCAACACAAACAAAAGAAGTTGCATCAAGACACTGTTCAAAAGGGCCACAACACACTGCAGTCCACCAGAACTGCAAAAAGAGGAAGAAGAACACCTCTACAATGTATTCGCCAAAAACGGATACCCCCGCAATTTCATTAGGGATTGTCTGTATGGATTTGCTAGATGACAGTCATCTGATATTGATAAGGGCAGTGCAGATGATGTGGTTTATATGGAGTTCATTAAGGTCTTTGACAAGGTCCCACACGGAAGGCTGTTCCAAAAGGGAAGATCCCATTGGATTTAAGGTAAGTTGGTAAATTGGTTCCACAATTGGTGGAGGGTTGGTTTTGTGATTGAAAGCCTTTGCCCAGCGGGTGTACCACAGGGATCTGTGCAGGAGCCATTGTTGTTCATTATGAACATTATTCACTCGGATGTGAAAGTAGAAGGAATCATTAGTAGGTTTGCAGATAACATGAAAGGTGAGGATATTGTCCACAGTGAGGGGGATGGACTCAGGCTGCAGTCTGATATCGATCAGATGATAAACTGAGCAGAGTAATGGCAGATGGAGTTTACTTCTGATCACTGTGAGGTCATGCACTGTGGGAAGTCTAATCTGTGAATGATATACATCATGAATGGTAGGTCCTCCTGGAGAACTGAGGGACACAGGGACCTTGGTGGGCAAGTCCCTGGATGTCTGAAGGTGTCAGCACAGGTAGACAGGGTGGGGAATACACCTGAACTGGGAGCAGGAGGGGGACCCACATCCTGGTGGGGAACGTTACTGGAGCTGCTTGAGAGGATTTAAACTCGTCTGGCAGGGCTGTGTGACCCCAAAGAGTCGTACGGCCAGAAGGAAAGTTGAGGCTGGTACAAATGTTCAAGAGAGCAATATAAGTAGACAAGGCAGGCAAGAACATAGCAGACAATTATGGAAAATTGGTGGATTAAACTGCAGTTATTTCAATGCAAAGGGCCAGACAGATAAGGCAGATGAACCCAGAGCATGGATGGGAACATGGGATTGGGATCCCATAGATATTACAGAAACACAGCTGAGGGAGCAACAGGAGCAGCAGCTCAATGTTCTGGAGACAGATACTTCAGGAAGGATAGAACAGGAGACAAAACAGGAGGAGAGCTGGTGGGTTTGATACCTAGAGGGAGTATTCATGTAGGATCGCCCAGTTAAACGATATTAATGGAACTGAGAAATAAAAATTGGTCATTAGTTTTCTACGGTCGGACTACAGCGATAGGCAATGGGAGATGGAGGAGCAAATATGTCAGGAGATTTCAGATATCTCTTAGAATAATAGGGTTGTAATGATAGGGGATCTTTACCGTTCCAAACCTGGACTGGGATTGCTACTAAGTTAAGCATTTGGATGGAAGGAATTTGTTAAGTGTGTTCCGAAAACTCCCAGTCATTATGTAAATGGCCCAACTGGAGAATGGGGCTAAACCTGGCCTCCCCTTGGGAAACAAGGTCAGGAACGGGACTGAGGTGTTAGTGGGGGGGCTCATTGGAAAGTTACCACAATTAGTTTGAAAATAGCGATGGAAAAGGACAGGCCTGGTCCACAAGTTAAAGTTATTCAATGCCCGAAACGTCGATTTCGCTGCTCGGAGGATGCTGCCTGAACTGCTGTCCTCTTCCAGCACCACCAATCCAGTATTTGGTTTTCAGCATCTGCAGTCATTGCTTTTACCAGAATGGGAAATTAGACTAATGCTTTGAGGGTTACACATATAGAATGGCACTGAGCCCACAGAGATCTAGAAAATCCAGTCTCCATTCCTGACCTGTGCTGCCTCATCTCTCTGGAGTGGAGAATTCTGTTGGCTCAGGATGTGGAGTAGCTTCAAAAGTGAGAGACGCTGACAGAGGCAGCAATTAGACCCACACAGTGAGGGATACCACATGGAGAGATACTGAGTCACATCACCAGAGTGCCGGGTCAAACAATTGTGTAGAAAGAAAGGGTTTTGATTCATGTTGCTCTGGGATATACAAACTGTGAGCAGGCGAAATGATAGCCTAGTGGCATTATTGTGTGACAATTTATCCAGAAACTCAGCAAGTGTTCTCTGGACACAGGTTCAAATCCCACCATTGCAATTGATAGGATGTGAAGTAAATGCTTCAAGAACGATGTAATTAAAAACCTCTAAGTGGGTATTAAACAATTGCTGATGTTAAGAAAAAGTCATCGGGTGCATTCCTGTCTTTAGTGAAGTATTTTAAGGTGGGACTGGGATATCACAGGTATTACAGAAACACAGCTAGTTTTGCCCGAAACGTCGATTTCGAAGCTACTTGGATGCTGCCTGAACTGCTGTGCTCTTCCAGCATCAGTAATCCAGAATCTGGTTTCCAGCATCTGCAGTCATTGATTTTACCTCGAGGGACAGGACAGGCAGCTCAATGTTCCAGGGGACAGATGCTGCAGGAAGGACAGAAGGGGAGCTGAGAGAGGAGGAGAGCTGCTGGTTCTGATGGGGTGAAACATCCCAGCAGGACTGAGAGAGGATATTCCTGCAGGATCGCCCAGTGAAGCTGTGTTCGTGGAATTAATCAATAACAATGGGTCTTCCCTTTCCTCTGATTGTTCTACAGACCCCGGGAGCCCCGCCCTCCTGCACCTTGACCTTCTCAAGATGGCGGCCCTTAGACCCGCGCTCCCTCTTCCCTCAAACAAATGGCGGCCGTGACTCTGGGCCGCTTCCCTGATCAGAGACCGCCGCCTCCTTACCCGGGCTTTGAGGATTATTTTCGAGTTATTTTTAACCGGTATCCAGGACTTGTGAAATCTCTCCACTCCTTTCTCCCAGCTTGGCTCACTCACACTGGCTCTGAGCGCCGCTCTCTGAAGCCGATCGCAACGGCTGCCGGAGAAATCAGCTCCATGTCTCTCTCTCTGCGCCCTGACCAATGTGATACTGCGCATGCTCCACATAGAAACCAAACTGCGCGTGCGTCTGAGGATATCAGTGAGTTCATAGAGAATATTCGTATCTGCACAGACTGATGGGTAAAATATTAGTCATTAACAATTGCTTTGTCGAGTTATAGTCATAGAGATTTCTAACATGCAAATTGTCTGATCCAAATCAACCATACCGGCCAGCTATGTAAATTACCAATCGTACTGGGTGTTTGAAAATAAGTTTCTTACTCGAGTCTTGTAAATAGATCGGAAATATGTACGTTATCAGATTTACATTTCAACTACAGTATTTTTAAAAATCTCACATTGATTTTTGAGAGACGTTTAATGCTCCACTATGTCGTGAGAATGATCAATCCTGCAAAATAGTTTGCTCTCTGACCAATCTTGAAGCGTTCACTCCCGAGAATGCTTTGGCCCCTTTCCTCATTCACTCTGGTTAAAGGACCGGCCGCTACTCAGTCCTTCTGTTCCGCCCCTTCCTCTCAATTGCAGAGTTAATTCGGGCGTGACTTAGCAGGCAAGGGACAAAGGAAGTTCTAGTAGACGTTTTGTGTCGCGGTGAAAATATCCCGAATCTTGGACCGAGAGGCCTGGGTTCAATTCACAGCTTGTGCAGATATGTGTAATAACAACTTTAGCAGGTTCATTAGGAAAACCAAGGGAAGTCAGGAACAGAGTGAAAACAAGAGAAAATGCATGTATTGTGGTGGGGCTCTCAATGCTCCGATGATTTGACTCTTTACCAAGCGTTTCAGGGTCCCAGTACAGACTGTTGTACTGCTCTTGTACCACGATTGTAGGGCAAAGTGGTGGGATATAGAGGTGCTTTTCTGGAAGGCGCTCGGTTTTTGTGGTGAAAACAGTTGAGAAGGAGTCGGGTTTTGTCTGGAGCTCCCTGTCCCCCTCCTGTTGCAGCCTCTTATTATTGCCCTGACTCTACCTCGTACATGGAGAAAGTGAGGATTGCAGATGCTGGAGATCAGAGCTGAAAAATGTGTTGCTGGAAAAGCGCAGCGGGTCAGGCAGCATTCTCTACCTCGTACATGTTTGGTAGAGATCAGTGACACTTCGTAAGCCCACAATACAAGATCCATTACTTTGTTTATGACAGTAAAACTCTCTTGTAGCACAACAGTCAGAGAACAATACAGCAGAACAGGCCCTTCAATCCTTGATGTTGTGCCAACCTGTGAACTATTCTCAGCTTGTCCCCCTACACTATCCTGAAATCACCCATGTGCTTATCTAAAAGATTGTTTAAATCTCACTCATGTGGCTGAGTTAACTACATTAGTAGGTAGTGGATTCCAAGCCCTAACCACTCTGAGTAAAGAACCTGCCTCTAACATCTGTCTTAAATCTCTCACCTCTCAATTTGTAGATATACCCATTCATACACACTAATGTCATCATCCTAGGAAAAAGACTTTCACTGTCTACCCTATCTAAGCCACTGATCATCTTGTATGTCTCTATCAAATCCTCTCTTAGCCTTCTTCTTGCCAATGAGAACATGTTCAAGTCTCTCAACCTTTCCTCATAAGACCTTCCCTCCAGACCACACAACATCCTGGTAAATATCCTCTGTGCCTTTTCCCATGCTTCCACATCCTTCCAGAAACATAGGCATCAGAACTGCACACAATATTCCAAATATGGCCGCACCAGTGTTTTGTATAGTTGCAGCATGACATTGCGGCTCCAGAACTCAATCCATCTACAAATGAAACCTAACACACTGTATGCCACCTTAACAGTACTGTACACCTGGGTGGCAACTTTCAGGCATCTATGTACATGGCCTCCAACATCATTCTGCACATCTACACTACCAAAAATCTTTCCATTGACCCAGTACTCTGCCTTCCTGTTATTCTTCACAAACTTTACATTTAGCTGCATTGAACTCCATTTGCCACCATTCAGCCCAATTCTGAAGTTTATCCAAGTCCCCCTGCAACCTGTAACATTCTTCCAGACTGTCCACTACTCCACTGACTTTCGTGTCGTCTGCAAATTTACTAATCCATCCATCTATGCCTGCGCCTAAGACTTTTATAAAAATGACCAACAGCAGTGGTCCCAAAACAGATCCACTAATAACCGCACTGGAGGCTGATTATTTTCCATCATCCACCACTCGCTGCCTTCTTTCAGAAAGCCAGTTTCTAATCCAAACTGTTAAATCACACTCAATTCCATGTCGCTGCATTTTCTCTAACAGCCTACCATTTGGAACCTTATCAAAGGCTTTACTGAAGTCCGTGTATCCCACGTCAACTGCCCTACCCTCATTTATATGATTGGTTACCATCTCAAAAAACTCAATGAGGTTTGTGAGACACGACCTGCCCTTGACGAAACCATATTGATGATCTGAACTCATATTGTTGTTTGCCAGATGATTACAAATAGTGTCTCTTATAATGCTTTCCAAAACCATTCCTACAACAGAAGTAAGGCTCACTGTTATATAATTACCTGGGTCATCTCTAATGCCCTTCTTGATCAAGGGCATAACATTTGCAATCATCCAGTCCTCTGGTAGTGAACTTGTCGGCAATGACAACTCAATATCAAAGCCAAAGTCTTTGCTAACTTCTCCCTAGCTTCCCAGACAATCTACAGATAAATCCCATCGCCCAGAGGACTTGTCTACTTTCAATCCTTCTAGAATTGATAACACCTGTTCGTAACTAACCTCGATCCTTTCTAGTCTAACATCTTCTACCTCATTATTATCTACAATATTCTAATGTTCCTGAGTGAAAACCAATGAGAAATGTTTGTTTAGCACCTCTCCGATTTCCACAGTGTCCACACTCAACTTCCCACTTCTGTCTTTGATTGGCCCGATTCCTACCCTATCCTTTATTCCTCACATACCTATAGAAAGCTTTAGGGTTCTCCTTTACTCTATTCGCTAATAACTGCTCATGTCCTCTCTTTGTTCTTCTTAACTCCAAGCTGATCTGTAAGTCTCCATCGCCTCATCTGTACCATTTGTCTCATCAACATATAAGCCTCCTACTTCTTAACAAGAGATGCAATTTCCACAGTAAACCAAGGTTCCTTTACCTTAACACTTCCTCCCTGCCTGACAGGGACATACCTATCAAGGACACGCAATATCTGTTCCTTAAACCAGCTCCACATTTCCATTGTCTGCATCCACTGCATTTCGCTACCCCATCCTATGCATCCTAATTCTTGCTGAATCGCGTTATAATTGCCACTGCCCCATTGATAAGTCTTCACCTGTGGCATATACCTATCCCTTTTCATCGCTAAACTAAACATAACTGAATTATGATCACTCTCTCCAAAGTGCTCACCTACACCTAAATCAAACACCTAGTCCGGTTCACGACCAAACACCAGATCCAATGTGGCCTCCCCTCTTTTCGGCCCTTTGATATACTGTGTCAGGAAACCCTCCTGTACACATTGCACAAAAACTGATCCATCCGACGTACTAGAGTTATAGCATTTCCAGTCAATGTTGGGGAAGTTAAAGTCCCCCATAATGACCACCATGTTACTTTCACTCCTACCCAGAGCAACTTTTCTAATCCTCTCTTCCCCCTCCCTGAAACTCTGTGGCGGCCTATAAAAAATCCAAGCAGTGTGACCTCCCCTCTCCTGTTTCTAACCTCAGGCCACACTACTTCAGTAGACAAGTCCTCATCAAATGTTCTCTCAGCCACCGTTATACTATCCTTGACTAACATGACATGCATGGGCCCATTGTGGTGCTTCAAATTCCATGAGGCAGCCATACTGTCTATGACAGACAGACTCAGTCTGGAACCTCCTCTATCCTTAAGACCTTATGCACTGCCTACACTCCTCCATTTCCCCTTTGCACGTTCTCTTTTCAACCCACCCCACCCCACCTGCATCACTCCACAATTAGAGCTGTCAAGGGCAGAAGTCTGTGGAAAACCCTCCCTAACCTTCTCTAGCCTCTTTTAAGATGTATTTTAAAATCATTCTCCTTCATCAATGTTTTGATCATCCATGGAACACCTTAGGAGATTTGCCATTATGAAAGATTCCATACAAAGCAAGTAGTTGTTGTTATTGCTGTACATTAGGAGAAACAGGAATGATGCTTTCAATATTCTAACAAGTAAGTCACTGATAGGCGCAGTGTGTAGGCTAAATAATAACATCACATTGTGATGGACAATAAACAAAAAAATAACTAATGCCTGTAAAAATGGCATGTCTATTACCATGGGTGATTTTAATCTACATGTCGATTGGTCGACCCAGCTCAGTCAGGGTAGCCTTGAGGAATTCATTAAGTGTATCCATGATAGTTTTTTTGAACAGTATGAAATGTAACCGACAAGGAGCAAGCTATCCAAGTTCTGGCCCCCATGCAATGAGAAAGGAATAATTAATGACCTCAGAGTTAGGGATCCTCTTGGAAGAAGTGGATACATATGGAGTGAAGTTAGAATACATATGGAGAGTGTGAAGATAAATTACCTGCCCTCGATCTCTTCATAGCCAACTGCCGCTGTGACATTAACCGCCTCAACTTCTCCACCCCTCTCACCCACTCCAACCTCTCACCCTCGGGACATGCATCCCTCCACTCCATCCGTTCCAACCCCAACCTCACTATCAAACTGACAGACAAGGGAGGCGCGGTAGTAGTTTGGCGCACCGACCTTTACACCGCTGAGGCTAAACACCAGCTCGCGGACACCTCCTCCTACTGCCCCCTTGACCATGACCCCACCTCCCACCACCAAACCATCATCTCCCAGACCATCCAGAACCTCATCACCTCAGGGGATCTCCCAGCCACCGCCTCCAACCTCATAGTCCCTCAACCCCACACCGCCAGTTTTGACCTCCTGCCCAAAATCCACAAACGTAACTGCCCCGGCCGATGCATTGTCTCAGCCTGATCCTGATCCTGCTCCACCGAACTCATCTCTGCATACCTCGACACGGTCCTGTCGCCCTTAGTCCAAGACTTCCTCACCTATGTTCGGGACACCACCCACGCCCTCCACCTTCTCCATGATTTTCGTTTCCCCGGCCCCCAACGCCTTATCTTCACCAGTTCCTATACACCTCCATCCCCCATCATGAAGAACTCAAAGCCCTCCGCTTCTTCCTTTCCCACTGTACCAACCAGTATCCTTCCACTGACACCCTCCTTCGACTGACTGAACTGGTCCTCACCCTGAACAACTTCTCTTTCCAATCCTCCCACTTCCTCCAAACCAAAGGAGTAGCCATGAGCACCTGCATGGGCCCCAGCTATGCCTGCCTCTTCGTAGGATATGTGGAACAGTCCATCTTCCGCAGCTACACTGGCACCACCTCCCACCTTTTCCTCTGCTACATCGATGACTGTATTGGCGCTGCCTCATGCTACGACGATGAGGTTGAACAGTTCATCCACTTCACCAACACCTTCCACTCCGACCTCAAATTCACCTGGACCGTCTCAGACTCCTCCCTCCCTTCCTAGATCTTTCCATTTCGATCTCGGGCGACCGAATCAACACGGACATTTAGTATAAACCTACCAGCTCCCACAGCTACCTAGACTATACCTCCTCCCACCTTGCCCCCTGTCGAAAACGCCGTCCCATATTCCAAATTCCTACGTCTCCGCCGCATCTGCTCCCAGGAGGATCAGTTCCAATACCATACAACCCAGATGGCCTCCTTCTTCAAAGTCCGCAATTTCCCCCTAGACGTGGTCGACGTTGCCCTCCACCGCACCTCCTCCACTTCCTGCTCCTCCGCCCTTGAGCCCCACCCCTCCAACCACCACCAGGACATAACCCCACTGGTCCTCACCTACCACCCCACCAACCTCCATATACAGCGTATCAACCGTCATCATTTCAGCCACCTCCAAATGGACCCCACCACCAGGGATATATTTCCCTCCCCTCCCCTATCAGCGTTCCGAAAAGACCACTCCCTCCATGACTCCCTCGTCAGGTCCACACCCCCCACCAACCCAACCTCCACTCCCGGCACCTTCCCCTGCAACCGCAAGAAAT
Source organism: Chiloscyllium punctatum (assembly GCF_047496795.1). Taxonomy (NCBI): domain Eukaryota; kingdom Metazoa; phylum Chordata; class Chondrichthyes; order Orectolobiformes; family Hemiscylliidae; genus Chiloscyllium; species Chiloscyllium punctatum. The sequence continues at coordinate 832,465 of NW_027309818.1, forward strand.
GCAAAACTTGCGCCCACACCTCCCCCCTTACTTCCCTCCAAGGCCCCAAGGGATACTTCCATATCCACCACAAATTCACCTGCACCTCCACACACATCATTTATTGCATCCGCTGCACCCGATGTGGCCTCCTCTATATTGGGGAGACAGGCCGCCTACTTGCGGACCGTTTCAGAAAACACCTCTGGGACACCTGGACCAACCAACCCAACCACCCCGTGGCTCAACAATTCAACTCCCCCTCCCACTCCACCAAGGACATGCAGGTCCTTGGACTCCTCCATCGTCAGACCATAGCAACACGACAGTTGGAGGAAGAGCGCCCCATCTTCCGCCGAGAAACCCTCCAACCACAAGGGATGAATTCAGATTTCACCAGTTTCCTCATTTCCCCTCCCCCCACCTTGTCTCAGTCAAATCCCTCGAACTCAGCTCCGCCTTCATAACCTGCAATCTTTTTCCTGACCTCTCCGCCCCCACCCCCACTCTGGCGTATCACCCTTACTTTGACCTCCTTCCACCTATCGCATTTCCAACGCCCCTCCCCCAAATCCCTCCTCCCTACCTAATATCTTAGCCTGCTGGACACACTTTCCTCATTCCTGAAGAAGGGCTTATGCCTGAAACGTCGATTCTCCTGTTCTTTGGATGCTGCCTGACCTGCTGCGCTTTTCCAGCAACATATTTTCAGCTCTGATCTCCAGCATCTGCAGTCCTCACTTTCTCGTCCAGTGCAAAGATAAAATCTAATACCTTGGTCCTGTGCTTGGACATGGGGAACTAAAATAGAATGAGGGAGAACCTGGATAAGGTAGACTGGAAACAAACATTTCATGGTGGGACAGTTGATGAGCAGTGAAAGATTTTTAAAGACATTTTAGGAAGTGCTCAGCAAAGGCATATTCCAGTGAAAAGGAAGGACTGTAAGAAAAGGCGGTGGACAATAGATAGGGAATTCTACACCAGTTAGTTTATTCTCTGTAGTTGGAAAGATGTTTGGGTCTATTATTAAGGAAGAAATAGCAGGGAATCTCGATACAAATTGTCCCATTGGGCAAACAGAGCATGGATTCATGAAGAGCAGGTCATGCTTGCCAAATCGTTTGGAATTCTATGAAGACATTTCGAACAAGGTGGACAACGGGGACCCAGTGGATGCGGTGTACCTGGATTTCCAAAAGGCCTTCAACAAGCTGCCATGCAAGTGGCTATTGCATTATATAAGGGTGCATGGGATAGAGTATTAGCATGGATAGAAGATTGGTTGACTAACAGGAAGCAAAGAATGGGGATAAATAAGCCTTATTCTGGCTAGCAATCAGTAACTAGTAGCATGCCTCTAGGATCAGTGTTGGGACTGCAATTATTTAGAAATGATACAGATGATTTGGAGTTGGGGACCACATGTAGGGTGTCAAAGTTTGCATATTAGACTAAGATGAGTAGCAGGACAAAGTGTGCGGAGGACTGGGAAACTTTGCAGGGGAACATAGATACATTGAGTGAGTGGGCAATGGTTTGGCAAGTGGAATATTATGTTCATAAATGTAAAGTCATACTCTTTGGTTGGAGTAACATTAATAAAAAGATTATTACTTGAATTTTTAAAAAAGGTACATTATTTGCTATGCAGAGGCACCTGAACATCCTTCTGCAGGAGGGTTAGTCACCAGGCATAACAATCAAATCAGAAGGCAAATGGAATTTTGTCCTTCATTGCTGAAGGGATTGTGTTTAAAAGCAGAGGTTATGTTCTAGCTACAGTGGGTGCTGGTGAGGCCACACATGGAGTACTGCATGCAGTTTTTATCTCCTTACTTGCTCAAGGATGTACTGGCACTAGAGGGGGTGCAGAGGAGATTAAGTATGTTGATTCTGGAGGTGAGGGGTTTGGCTTAACAGAGACTGAGTAGATTGGGATTATATTCAGTGGAATTCAGAAGAATGGATAGATATAAAATAATGAATGGAATAAATAAAATAGAAGTAGAGAGGATGTTTCCACTGGCAGGTGAAGCTAGGACAAGAGGGCATCACCACAACATTAGATGAAGCAAATTTAGGAGTGAATTGAGAAGGAACGTCTTGACCTTGATGGAGTGCATTGCCCAGGGAAGTAGTTGATGCTCGTTCAATGAACGTTTTTAAAGCTAAGTTAGTTTTTTTTAAAAAGAAATAAAAAATTAAGGAATACGGTGAGAACGTGGGTAATTGGTTCTGCATCCCCGTAATGATCAGCCATGATCTTATTGAATGGTAGAGCAGGCTCGAAGTGCAGGACGGCCTTCTCCTTTTCCTCAATCTCTTGTTCTTATGTTATGCATTCCTCCCTCACTCGTGACTTGGAGGTGCTGGTGTTGGATTAGGATGGACAAAATTAAAATTCACACAACACCAGGTTATAGTCCAACAGGTTTATTTGAAAGCACTACTTTGCTGGTCCTTCATCAGGTGGTTGTGTGATTTTTAACTTTGTCCCTCACTCTTTTAACTGATAAACAGCAACAAAAGCCACGAAGCAGTGCGCATGCTCCAGCCAACAGTTGGTATTGTGGACAATGAAGAAGGTTATCTCAGAATACAATGGGATATTGATCAGATGGGCCAGTGGGCTGGGGACAGGCAGATAGGATTTAATTTAGATAAATGTGGTGAGTATATCTGGTTGTCAGAGACAGGTTGGACCGAAAAAGTGATTGATGTCAGCGGCGGACCAATGCCTAGACAGGGGCGGAGCTGGAGGACTTGGCGGGGCAGTTTTTCCTTCGACCAATCAGTGAATGAGGGCGGGACTAGACTATACCACGTGATCATCCTCGCGGTGGGCGCGGATTTTAGGGACATGTGCGGAGTGCTATTGGTAAGGAAAGAAATAAACAAACAGCAGGAAGGGGGAGGGAAATGGTGTTGGAATGGCCTGAGAGGTTTTACAATCATTTGATACACATCGGAAAATACAAATTTGAAACTTTTGCACAAACGGGAATATGCCTCGTTGAGTAATCGACCCGAGTGAGCGCCGCCATCTTTATTCGGGGCAATGATTCACTGGACACGTGCGCGGCCGCCACCTTTGTAGGGGGCAATGTTCAGAGGGATGGATGTACAGCCTTCCCTGGTAAAAAGAGTCAGACGGCAGGATTTACACAGCATTTTCAAACCCAGAGAAATGTTTTTTTTTTCTGGATTTGTTTCATCATTCATTTAAGTGATTTGGATGTGAATAGACGCCGTATAGTTAGTAAGTTTGCAGGTGACACCAAAATTGGAGGTATTGTGGACAATGAAGGAGGTTATCTCAGAATAGAGTTGGGTATTGATCAGATGGGCCAATGGGCTGAGGAGTGGCAGATAGGATTTAATTTAGATAGATTAAGCTAGGATATCTGGTTGGCATAGGTTAGACCGAAAAAGCCTGTTTCTGTGCTAGACATCCTTGACTGTGGGATCATAAAAGTGAACTCTGCTCTGGTTCACCTCTGGGTTCTCTGATGTCCACTTGTTCAGTATCTAGCTTCCTCAGTGTCTCATGGGTGTATTTTTTGCTGTGTATAGTATTTGACTATTACTTTCACAGCTGTTTTGTAAATGAATTGAAAAATGTAGAGCTGGAAAAACACAGCAGGCCAGGCAGCATCCGAGGAGCAGGAGAATCGACGTTTCGGGCATGAGCCCTTCTTCAGGAATGTAAATGAATTGTCCACTGCTGCCCGGCTCCTGACCATACGCTGTTCCATTATCAGTTTATCTTTTCCACAATATCTTTGACAGTCAAGAATTCTTTTTTCCAATAAGCGAGTGCATTTTCCTTCAATTTCTGACAGTCAAATTCTGCACCATTTTCATTCCCTGTAATTCATATTGCACTCCCTGAAACATCAACTGTGTATTTCTCCTTCCACAGAAACCAGTGATCAATGCCAAAGCCTTGTTGCCTGTGGAGAGGGTGATGTTTGACTGCCTTGTACTGCTGCAGTTTGTGTGGTGAAGGTGCTCCCACAGCATGGTTGGGTAAGAGACATTACAGATTATTCACTCAGCGATATTGAAGAGTAGAAGATATCTGTACAAATCATCATGGTTTTAATTTCACAAAAATATTATTGAGAAGTTTTGACATAAGGCTACAGATGGAGAATATTGTGTCCAGTGACCAAAACCATTGCCAAATAAGCAGTTTTTCAAGAATGCCTTAAAGGAAGTAAGTAGATCTTAGAGGGTTAGAGTGGGGATTCCAGACCATGTTCCGTTGGAGTCTATAGAAACAGTCACACAGCTGAACTCAAAAATAAACACATCATTGAGAGTCTGAACTAAAATGAGTTATTGAGATATGAAAGGGTGTGTGGTGCAGGGAGATAGGAATGATTACAGCCAGGAATTAATTCAAAGGTGCGAAAGTAAATTGTTGTCGCTTACAAATGGGAGTCTTTTGATTGATCAGCAAGTTTTGGTACAAATGAGCACTTCGGCAGTAGAGTTTTCAATATTCTTGAGATTATTGGGAGGGTGAATGTGGGATGCTGGCCAGGAGTGGGTTTAGACAATGAAATCTAGAGTTAACAAAAGGAATGAATGAGAGTTTCAGCAAATGAGCTGAGACTGTGGTGAGGTCAGGTGATATCACTGAAGTTGAAATAGTGGTCTTAGAGGGGGTCTGGCTTGTCATCCTCGCCTCATTCAGCTGTTTGTCAGTTTGTGGATAAAGTCTGTAACAAGCTCAGGAAGCCCTGGCAGAACCCAAAATGGGCATCACTGAGCAGGTTATTGCTGAGCAGCTGCGTGACAGCACTGTTGATGACACCTTCCAACATTTCACTGCTGAGCGAGTGTGGACTGATGGAGGGGAATTGGCTGAGTTGGATCTGCCCTGTGTTGTTGTGTTGGAACATCCCTGAGCAATGTTCCACAAAGTCAGTAGGTGCCAGTGCTGGAACAGTACTTGCCTTGGTGGGCAGCAGGTTCTAGAGCACAGCCAACAGTATTATTGGCAGGGCCCATACCTTTTAAACTGCTTATCCATTTCTTGATCTGATTGGAAATGAGTTTTCAACCAAGTCGATTGATATCTGTGATGTGAGGGACCAATGTAGAAGGCTCATCCACTTGGCACTGCTGGCTGAAAATTGCTGCTAACGCTGTCCTCTTATCTGTTGCATGAATGTGTGAGACCCCTCCATCGGTAAGGGTAGGGATATCTGTGATGCTTCCTCCAGTGAGTTGTTTATTTGTCCATCACTATTCTTGACTAGGTGTGGCAGAACTCTGATCTAATCCATTGGTTATGGGTTCACTTAGTTCTACTTGGTGTCGCTTGTGCTGTTTGGCATGCAGGTTTGGTAGCTCCACCAGGTTGGCACCTCATTTTTAGGTATGACTGGTACTGCTCCTGGCATGCCCTCCTGCATTCACCATTGAACCAGGGTTGATTCCCCACGCTTGATGTTAATGGTTAATTGCGGGTTATCAGGCCATGGGATTTCAGATTGGGCTGGAGTACAGTTCTGTTGCTGCTGTTGGCCCACAGTGAGGCAGAAGTTGCAGGGTCAAGAGGGCTGACTGTGTGGTTGTAGTTGCCAGTGCATTGGTAGATGGAATGTGGTCCATCCAGTTTCATTCCTTTGTTGAGACTGTGCAGTGATTAATACAATGAGTGACTTGATGGGCCACTGTCGGGTTTCTTTCCCTCAAGGACATTGTCAATGGCAGAAAAACATCCCCAATGGTTCCATGGCAAACAGTAGATTCTTCATTCCATTTATTTTTTTCTTCAATTCAGAGCCAACCTCTACCGATTTGGGATTCAAACCTGAACTTCAGTTGTATATTTTAATATTCTTGGTAAATGATAAATATGACAGGCTTGTTCACTTATTTTTAGAATCACTATCACAGGTTTTGTTTATTGTTTTGGAGATAAAAACACCGTCCATTATCCTGTCTCCTCCATCCTCCCCTCCAACAACAAGAGTGAGGAGCACATGGAGTTTCACTCTCCATAACATTGAGACAATCCAATCAGCTGCCTCTGCTTCTTTCCTCCCTCTCCACTAGCCCACCGAGCCAAACTGCCTCACAAGGGTGCTCCTCATTTTAGTCCTAAATTTGCATTTCCTCGAGTCCCTTGTCAAGCCTTATTCGAGGTCATCTTGACCATTTACCCTAGTGTAGCTAAATCATGGACATTCCAAATCTCTGTCTCATCCTCCTGCTTGTCACCACCCTCCCCCCACCCCCCCGCCCACCCCCCTTCGCAATTCACTGATATTGTTCCATGATCTGTCTGTCTGTCTTTTCTGGTTATGTCCTTCTCTCCCATTCTGCTAAAACCTAATATTTGACCTCGCCATCATTGGAAAATCCTGCTCCATCTCCACTCTCCTTTCTGAGTTCCTTGTATTTGGTGTCCCTCCAGGATCTATCCTTGGTCCATCCTGTTTCTCACCTACATACTGCCAGGAGGTAACATCGCCCAGAAGCACCGTGTTAGGTTTCACATGTACACTGGCAATGCCCAGCTCTCCCTCTCCATCATCCGTCTCCATTACTCCACTGTTACTCAGTTATCAAACTGCTTACCGCGCTTCGATTAGCTGCAATTCACTACAATGAAACACTATAATTGTTAAACCCATTGCCTTCAGTTGCTATTCCAAATTCATTTCCCTTACTGCTGTGTCCCTCCCTCTCACTGGGAAGTGTCTGAGGCAGAACTACATTCTTCACAGTATTGCTTTCATATCTGACCCCAAGATGACCTTCTGATCAGACATCTACACAATCACAAACACCACAAATTCCAATCTCTAAAACGTTGCTTGTCTCCTTCTCACCCCAGCTCCATTGCTACTGAAACCCTAACCTGTGTCGGTGTTGCCTTTAACTTGACAAATCTGAAACAGAACCCCTTGATTCCGCGACTGAACCAGAATCTGGTTCAAGACTCACCCGTAATGGGACATATCTTCTCCATATTTACCCTGTCAAACCATGACAGAATCCTGTATGTTTCAAAGAGATCTCCTCTCATTCTTCCAAAGTCCAGTGAGTATATTCCCAACTTATTCAGCCTTTGCTTACAGGATAATCCCTTCAAAACAGGGATCATCCCAATGGATCTTCTCTGAAATGCCTCCAATAAACTGCTCTATTTCATGAACTAAAGTGACCAAATCTGTTCACGTTACTCCAGATGTGGTCTCACTTGCCATTTGTTTAGTTGCCCTAAGGTATATACTCCAAACTCTTATGTTGCAATCTCTTTGAAATAAGGGACAGCATTCCATTCCCCTTCCTGATTCCATGTTGTAACTGTGTGCTCGCTTTCTGTGTTTCCTGCTCATTTCCCCCAGTCCCTTTGTGGTGCAGCTTTCTACAGTTTATCCCAAGTTATACTCTATTTGACAACTTGTTGCCCAGGTTTCCTGTGAATATCTCTCTGTAAACTGTTTATAACCTTTTGGAACTTTCCTGTTAACCCTTTTCTAGGAGATTACCCCCTAATTATTCTAAACATGTACTGTGAGCACTGGGCAGTGGGAAGCATGCACAGTTGCTATCTTTCAGGGATACTCTGTTTCATGACTGGGAGGAGGTTGCTGCCCATTGGTCAGAATGGAGACATCTTGCCCATCAAGGTGCATGAGCCTTTCACACCCCATGTCTTATTGAGGTGGCACAGCGGCAGAATGGAAGGAAAGAAAAGGAAGCAAATCCTGCTCTCCATATCTCACTGAATCTTGGGACATTCTGTCCCATGTTCAGTCACATGAAGTCCCAATTTGGAAACTCATAGAAACCCACATAGATTTGCCCTTGAAGTGCCTGCTGACCTCCACCAGGGGTAATGTGTACAGTCCTCCTGGGCCAGGAGGAGGCGATTGTATGAGTTTCAAACTTGGACTAACAGTGACGGATTTTATAAACTTGTATTACAGGCAGATATTCAGATGGTAATCTCAGTCATTGTAACGCCAAACTCTGACAGAATTACTCAATACATCAGGCCCTGGATATTCGTATTGTGTTCCAGATCAATACCATTTGCTGAATAAAAGTTCTCCTTTGAATCAAACCATCCTCTCAATAGATCTTCCCAAATGTTCAACATGTGTCCTGTAATCCTTGTATAATGAGCTGATGGGTGTAAGGTTTATTATTATAATGTGTAACTTTTATAAACCGCTTTGTCACAGCTCGCCAAATTTCCTTTGCTGCAAGGAGAATACTCTGTTTTTATAAACCGCTGATTTCCCAATGTCTGTTTGCGCTCTTTCAGGTACACATCAGGGTTGTGTTGGAACATTCTCCACTTGCCTGCATCAGTGCACACCCCCCCCCCCCCCAACAATATTAAAGAAAGTGAACATCCTCCAGGATAAAGTACTGTACCTGAGTGGTTTCCCATCCACCACCTTCAGCATTCCCTTTCGCCACCCTCGAGGCACAGTGGCATCACTGTGTAAAAGATCAAGTCAGCATTGTCCTACCCGACCATAGGACTGCTCTCTCATCAGAGAGAGATGTCTGGTAGTGGTTAACCTGAATATTACCACAGCGCAGGCAAGGGGAGAGGTTGAAAAGGAGAGTCCATTAATTGCGGATGGTTATTCTTGATGTGTATTAGCAACAAACATGTCACGTGAACAATTAATGTTAAAAAAGCCCCACAAATTCTGCAACTAAATTCCCCCGTTCCTTGAACCATCCTGGTAAATCTCCTGTGCCCCCTGTCAGGGACCCTGCCACCCTTCACAATGTGTGGGTGATCTGTGGTTCGCACAGACCCAGCTCTTCTGAACCCTGTGGGTGATAGCATCGAGCAACAGTTGCACTAAACCTCACTATCTGGAAGAGAGTGAGAGACAGAAATCCCGATGGCATTTAAAATCTATTTAGGAACACACTTGCAAGGCCAAGGCTGACAGGTCTATGGGCTCTGTGCTGGAAAATGGGGTTCAAATAGTTAGCTGGGAGATTTCTTTACAGCATAAACCCAATGGACCACAACGCCGTTTTCTGTCATGTAGACCACAGACGCATAATATAGGAATATGACAAGCCACAATAGAAACCAGGTCAGAGAAGGTGATCATCGAATCGATGATACGTGATTGATTAATGTTTTTTGGAGGAAAATGTGACAGAGGTTAAGCGGGACATTGTGGATCTCTGGGTGCAGGAATCTGAAATAAAAATGGGTTATCCTGAAGGCTGAAATTAAAGAAAGGCACATCACAGAGATTTGTGAGGGTGGACAAGATTAAAGATAGAGACTGTGTTGAGACTGGAGGAGATTAGAGATTGGAGGATGTTGCAGAGATTGAGATGTCTTTGATCCCAGAGATAGTGGTAGTTCTGAGGCTAGAGAGGAATTATAGAGATAACGATGAGTTGTTAGCTTTCCCAACCCGACCTCTTCACTGATAATGATTGTTTCTCTGTCCTCATCTGCCATTGCCTCCATAAGCCTACGACAATGAGAGTACACAGACAGTATGTTCCTGTTAAGGCCAAGGCTGGGAGGCATCGAGAATGCTGCATGACCTGCGAAATTGAGGCTCTGGTCAAGAAAATGAAGGAAGGATATGGCAGGTACAGACCGCACTGTGTTTGTGTGAATCCCTAGAGGACTGTAAGGGCAGTAGGAGTATACTCGCGGGAAACCAGGAGGCGAAAAAGGGGACATGAGATAGCTTTGGGAAGAAGGTTTAAGGAGAATCCACGAGATTCTACAAATACACTAAAGACAAAAGAATAACTAGGCAGAGAATAGCGACCCTCAAAGATCAACAAGACTGTCTATGGAACAGCAGGAGGTGGGAGAGATTCTGTAATTATTTCATTTCAGTTTTTACTGAAAGGGGATATGGAAGTTAGAGAAGTTGGAGAAATAAATAGTGATAACTTGGCAAGTGTACATATTACAGAGGAGGAGGTACTGGATGTCTTAAAATGCATAAAGGTGGATAAATCCCTGGAATCTGATCAGGTGTATCCCAGAACTTTGTGGGTAATTAGAGAAGCTTTTGCTGGGCCCCTCGCTGCAATATTTGTATCATCGATCGCCACAGGTGAGGTGCTGGAGGTTTGGTGCCATTATTTGAGAAAGGTGGTCAGGAAAAGCCAGGGAACTATAGACCAGTGAGCCTGAAGTCAGTGGCAGAGAAGTTGTTGGAAGGGATTCTTAGGGACAGGATTTACAAGTCATTGGAAAGGTAAGAAATGATTAGAGAGAGTTAGCATGGCTTTGTGAATTGAAATCATTAACTTGACTTGAGAAAGACACAAAGTTTCACATAACACACTGGTTAGCAGGTTCAACACCATAGAATTCTGGTGGAACTAGCTGTTTGGATATGGAATTGGCTGGAAGGTCAAAGAGTCATAGATGGACAGCACAGAAACAGAGACCCGTCAGTCCAACCAGTACATGATGATCAGATATCCCAATGCAATCTAGTCCCCCCGGTCAGCACCCGGCCCATATCCTTCCTATTCATATACACATGAAGATGCCTTTTAAATGTTGCAATCGTAATGGCCTCCACCATTTCCTCTGGCAGCTCATTCCATACACGTCCCACCCGCTGTGTGAAAACATTGTCTCCCAAGTCTCTCTAAAGTCTTTCCCCTCATACCGTAAACCTATGCCCTCTCGTGCTAGAATCCCCGACGCCAGGGAAAATACTTTGTCTATTTATCCTATCCATGCACCTCATGTTTTTATAAACATCGATAAGATCACCTCTCAGCCTCCGATGCTGCAGGGAATACAGCCCCAATCTATTCAACCTCTATTCAACCCCCAGCCTAGCTCAAATCCCCCAACCCTGGCAAAGTTCTTGTAAATCTTTTCTGAACCCTTTCAAGTTTCACAACATCCTTCCAATAGGAGGGAGACCAGATTTCTACACAACGTTCCAAAAGTGGCCTAACCAATGTCCTCTACAGCCACAACATGACCTCACAACTCCTGTACTCAATACTTTGTCCGATAAAGGAAAGCATACCAAATGCCGCCTTCACTATCCTATCTACCTCCACTCCAAGGTCTCTTTGTTCAGTAACACTCACCAGGACCTTACCATTAAGTGTATAAGAGCTGCTAAGATTTGTTTTCCCAAAATGCCAATCCTGAGCCAATTCACCCATCTGATCAAGATCCCATTGTACTCTGAGGTAAGCTTTTTCACTGTCCACTACACCTCCAGTTTTGGTGTCATCTCACTATACCTCCGATGTTCACATCCAAGTCATTGATATAAATGATGAAAGGTAGTGGATCTAGCAGTGATCCTTGTAACAGTCCACTAGTCACAGTCCTCCAGTCTGAAGAGCCAGTTCTGTATCCAAATGGTTAGTTCTCCCTGTATGCCATGAGCTCTAACCTTGCTGAGAAGTCAGTGTCATAGTGGAGGGTGCTTTTTGGACTGGAAGCCTGTAATGAGCAATATGCTGTCAGGCTGGGTGCTGGGTCCACTGCTTTTTGCCATTTATTTTAATGGTTTCTATGTGAATATAGGAGCTATGGTTAGTAGGTTTACAATAGACACCAAAATTGGAGGTGCAGTGGACAGCAAAGTTACCTGAGAGTACAATGAGACTCCAATCAAATGGGCTGAGGAGTGGCAGATGCAGTTTAATTTAGATAAATGAGGTTCTGCATTTTGGAAAAGCAAATCAGGGCAGGACTTCTACACTTAATTGGAAGGTCCTGGGGAGTGTTGCTGAACAAAGAGATCTTGGAGTGCAGGTTCATAGTTCCTTGAAAGTGGAATCATAGATAGGCAGGGTAGTGCAGAAAGTGTTTGGTGTACTTGCCTTTATTGGTCAGTGCATTGAGTACAGGAGTTTTGACGTCATTTTGCGGCTGTACAGGACATTCATTCAGCCACTTCTGGAATTCTACTTTCAGTCCTGGTCTCCCTGCTATCGGAATGATATTGTTAAACTTGAAAGGATTCAGAAATAATGCAAAGATGTTGCCAGGGTTGAGGGATTGAGTTATAGGGAGAGGCTGAATAGACTGAGGCTGTTTTCACTGGAGAATCGGATGCTGAGAGGTGACCATAGAGGTTGATAAAATCGTGAGGGACATGGATAGGGTAAACAGCCAGGGTCTTATTCCTGTTTAGGTGAGTCCAAAACTAGAAAGCACAGGCGTGAGGGAAAAGATTGAAAAGGGATATTAGGGGCAAAGTTTCAAGCTGAACGTGGTACGTGTATGGAATGAGTTGCCAGAGAAAGTGTGGAGGCTGGTACAGTTACAATATTTAAAAGGCATCTCATTGGATATGTGATTGGGAAAGGTTTCGAAGGCTATGGGCCAACTGCTGGCATATGGGACGAGCTTAATTTAGGATATCTGGTCGGCATGGACAAGTTGGACTGATGGGTCTGTTTCTGTGCTGTACATCTCTATGACACTAATAAATTAAAATTAAGATTTAGCAGAAGGTCAGACAATTCTCCTTGGAGCTGAGAAGGTTAAGCAGTGATTTCGACCAGGAGTTGATTTGTTTCCAGGGTATTTCATTCACAGAGAGACAGAGTGAGAAATTTTTAACGTCACAATTTTTAGTAACTATTTTCAGGTAACTGGCAAATAATGCAGGTTAAAAATGTGAAGATTATTTTACTCACTAAGTTCTGAGCATCTGGAACAGTTTGACCAAGAGCTGGATGCAGATTCAGTAGTTATTGTCAAAACAAATTTGAAATTTAACTTTTTTAAGGAAGGATTTGGAGGGCTATGTCCAAATGGGAGGTGAGTTGGGATAGATTGGCACCATCTCCAGAGGGAGAGAGTACAGCCCCAATGGGCTGAATAGCCCCCAGCCCCTGTCCTCTGTGATACTGACGCATTCACTGTGAATGATGAAGCTCATCCCAGGGCAGAGCCGTAGAGATGTACACCATGAAAATAAACCCTTTGGTTAAACTGGGCCATGCTGACCAGATATCCCAACCTAATCTTGTCCCATTTGCCAACACTTGGCACATATCACTCTACACCCTTCCTATTCATATACCCATCCAGATGCCAAATGGTTTAATTGTACCAACATCCTCCACTTCCCGACAGAAAATTCCATACACGCACCAACCTCAGTGGGGGGAAAAAATTGCCCCTCAGATCCATTTTAAATTCTTCCCCTCTCATCTTAAACCTATGCCCTCTCATTCTCGACTCCCCGACCCCAGGGAAATGACCTTGTCTATTTATCCTAACCCAGGCCCCTCATGGTTTTATAAACCTCTATGAGGTCACCCCTCAGCCTCTGATGCACCTGGGAGGATCCCACCACTCAGGTCACAATGGGGCCTGGCTGATTGACACAGCTTCAGACCAATAGGAGAGTTGGCATGATCCTCCAGCCAATGGGAGTGAATGAGGGGTGGGTCCAGCAGGCCAACACATGACCATCAGCTTTGCAGACGCAGTGTCACTGTGAGGGGGGACTGAATGTGAAGGAGTGGGAGAGACAGCAGATACTGGGAGAGAGATGGAGTTAGTGTGGACTGGGAAGGTTGATAAACACTGTTTCAGTCTGCTGGACCTGAACTAGATACTCCGGGTAAATTAGAACCACAAGAACTCTTGATGCTGTAAATCACACACAACCAGAAGGTACTGCAAAAGCTCAACAGATCTGGCAGCATCTGTGAAAAGAAATCATTTCGCATTTCCGATCCAGTGACGCTTCCTCAGGAGCTGATGTTACTGAGAAAAAAATGTCCGTTTTTATACAGAAGGTAGGGGTTAAGGAGTAAATGATCGGTGGGGATAGAGTCCAAAGAGAGAGAGAGGAGCAGTTGGACAAAGGAGTGGATAACGATCTGACGGGGGGAGGATGAATAGCTGTTTATGGGGACTGTTAGTGGCTAACCATAGGTAATGTGTAATGACAGGCTACGTAATAACAAGGCCTGGTATGTGGGGTAGGGGGCAAAGACACTAGGACGTGGGAGAGTTCAGGACTTAAAATTATTGAATTTGATGTTGAAGCCAGAGAGTTGCAGGGTCCCCAAGTGGGAGATTAGGTGTTGTTCTTCCAGCTTGTGTTAAAGTGTGGCGCTGGAAAAGCACAGCAGGTCAGGCAGCATGCAAGGAGCAGGAGAATTGACATATTGGGCATGTCAGCATTTCATCAGAAATGTGGGTGGTGGAATATGGCTGAGAGATAAATAGGGAGGGGTGTTTGGGGTTGGGCGAAGGGAGCTAGGGAGGCAATAGGTGGTTGTAGATGGAGGGTAGAATGGACAATTGGAAAGGAAGAATATCAGGTGGGGCTGTTCAAGAGGGTCTTGCCGAGTTGGAGGGTTGAATCGGAGATAAGTTGGGGGAGAGGAGATGAGGAAACCTTGATGCCGTGTGGTTGAAAGTTCCCAAGGTGGAAGATGAGGTGTTCTTCCTCCAGGTGTCGGGTGGCTCGGATTTGTGGGATGGAGGACTTGCATGTCCTTGGCAGCATGGTGGCGGAGGGGGTGGGCGGTAGCCGAAATGGTCAGCTACAGAGCGGTGGGGTTGGCTGGTGTATGTGTCCCAGAAATGTTCCCTGAAATACTCCACAATTTGGCGTCCTGAGAGCAAGGGACACAATAGGTGAGGTGTTTGGGTGGGCAGGGAATTCTCTGCTGGATGTGGGAGGATACAGTGGTGCCTTGGATGGAGGTGAGGGGAAGGTGTAGGTACAGGTTTTCCACCTCTTGCAGTGGCAAGCGAAGGTGCCTGGAGTGGAGGGTGGGTTGGTGGGGAGTGTGGATCTAACGTGGAAGTCACAGAAGGTATGATCTCTGTGGAAATGAAAGGGATGGGGAGGGAAATATATCTCAGGGGGTTGGATCTGATGGTGGAAAGAGCAGAGGATGATGCGTTGTATCTGGGTGGAAGGTGAGGATGGTGGGATTCCATCTTTGTTGCATTTGGAGGGGTGGGGTTCAAGGGCAGTGGTGTGGGAAGTGGAGGAGATACACTGGAGGGCATTGTTGACCACATGTGCGGGGACATTTGCAGTCCTTGAAATAGGAAGCCATTTGGTATGTTCTGAAGTGTTCTTCCAGCATGCATCAAGCTTCACTGGAACACTGCAGTAAGCATGAGACAGAGATGTTGGACAGGGAACAGTCTTGTGTGTTAAAGAGCAGGCAACTGGAAGCTCAAGGTCTTTTTTGCAGGCATAATGTAGATCATCAGCCGCCACTTTCACCACCGCCACTGAGATGCTAGAAGGTTCCTGTCTCCTCCATTAACAGCTTTCCAACTCCCCACTCCTTTATCTTTCCAAATGTTCCTGTGTCTCTTTGGGCTCTGTCTCCACCTATGAATTACTCTTTAACCCCTATCTCCTGTAGCCCAAAGATCTATAGGTTAGGTGAATTGGCCCAGCTAAGGTTCCTGTAGGGTTCAGGGATGTGCATTAGTCCGGGTAAACGGTGAGAAATAGAGTAGGAGAATGGGTCTGGGTGGGATAAACTTTGGAGGGTGAGTGTGGAATTGTTGGGCCAAAGGGCCTGTTTCCTGAAGGGATTCTAATTTTCCCAGCTGTCATCGGTTCTGAGGAAGGGTCACTGGACCCGTGATGACCCATGGTGTGTGCAGGAGGCAGAAAGGAGAAAGGGGAAAATGGCAGCAGAAACCGGATGAAATGTATCAGTGTAGACTGGGAGGGTTTAGTTATACTCTGTGCAGGTAGTTAGTTTGAATTAGAAACTCTTGGTCCCACGTTTGCAGCAAAGGGGAAGATGGCTTGGGCCTCAGGCAGTGAGAGGACCTGGGTTATGGCCACCATCTTTATTTGGGGCAAGGTACAGCAAGGAGCATGAATGTGTCCTCTTCCTGGGTGGGGGCGGGGTGATTTGAAGAGGAGCATTTACACATCAAACACATACCAAGAGAAGTGTTTACCTTCACTATTCATCTTGCACTGACTGTGAGCTTTGTTTTGTGAATTCAGTTTATAGGATATTAATTCAGAATAATTGAGACTGGGATCTCATTAAACAAGTTTCTACAGTCAGCGGAGTCATCAGGATCTGAATATCATTGGCATTTAACTGTGGAACGAGAAAAGTCTGTCTGTTCTGTCTGTGGGAAAATATCTTCAATATTT
Source organism: Chiloscyllium punctatum (assembly GCF_047496795.1). NCBI lineage: Eukaryota > Metazoa > Chordata > Chondrichthyes > Orectolobiformes > Hemiscylliidae > Chiloscyllium > Chiloscyllium punctatum. Next base: position 848,580 of record NW_027309818.1, read on the forward strand.
TTGTCAAACCAAAAGCAGAAAGATGTTCAAGTTCATGATTGGATAACCCTTGGGGTATGTGTTCAATTCTTGGCCCTGCAGCTGTGGAAGGGGGTATTGGCCTGAGAGAGGGCACAGATTTATCCAAATTACACCTCGTCGTTTTGCAGGAGCTGTCAGATTTTGTCTTAATCATCCACTTTATGATGTTAATCTGTAAACTCCCTACTTCCAATTCTCTGCAAATTTCTCATTGAAATTCCTTGTGGACTCAAATTCCAGCACCATTTCAGGTGGAACGTTCCAGAATCTGACAACTGTCTGTTCATTCAGAAACTGCTGAAGTCCATTATGACTCTGGGGTTACAAAGGGCTGAATTGAAAGATGCAATGCTGGTCCTGAGCTCCCATTGAGATGCATTGGAACAGTACAGGAGGCTGAGGGCAGTGTAGGTGTGACCAGACAATGAAAATGACAGGGCTGCACTGTGAGTGCTGCTTGGCTCAATGAGAGTGTTTTGGAGTTGGATGTAAATAGTGAGGTGAGACAGGGAGAAGGTGAAGCTGAAACTCAGTTTTAGTTCAGGCCGTTCAGGAATTCACAGTCCCAATGGGAACAGCCAATTTGTCAGTGATACCTGTGGAGTATTTAAGTTTTTAAAGTATGACATATCAGCTTAAGTAAAGATGTTTTTTTGGTATTATAATGGACATGTTTGAAGTGAAGGAAGGTTACTCACTCATTTAAATTCTCTTAATGGGAATAACTAGATGAATGTCGAGAGACGTTATGACAGGAGCCCTCAGACCCGTGGTGTGCTCTTCTTGCACAATGTGGGAAATAAGGGCTGCTTCCAGTGTCCCTGACGGCTATTTGTGCAGGAAGGGTTCCCATCTGCAGCTACTGGGAAACTGCTTTTCAGAGCTGGAGCTGAAAGTGGACTCACTGTGGAGCATCTGCAATACTGAGAATGTTATGGACAGCACGTTTAGTGAGTTAGTCACACTGAAGGTGAGGGTTACACAGGCAGAAAGGGAATGGGTGAACATCAGATCTAGTAAAAGGCTCAGGAAGGGAGTACAGGAGTCCCCCGTTGTTATCCCCTTCTCATACAGATACTGTATACCGCTTGGGATTCTGTAAGGGCGGGAATGGGTGGGGTGGCTTCTCGGGAAATCAGCATCAGCCAGGTTCATGACACCACAGAGAGCTCTGCTGATCAGAACAAGAGGACTGCAAGTGGCAGGGCTATAGTGACAGGGGATTCAATAATCAGGGGTACAGCCAGGCACTTCTGTGCCCACAGACATGAATCCAGGATGGTATGTAATCTCCCTGGTGCCAAGATCCATGATATCATGGAGTGGCTGCAGGACATTCTGGAGCTGGAAGGTAAACAACCCATGGTCGTGCAACACACAGATACCAAGGACATCGCTAAACAGAGGGATGAGGGCCTGAAAGCTGGACATAGGGAGAGCAGAGATGCATTAAAATGTAGCTCCTGAATTGTAATAATGTCAGACTTACTCCCAGTGCCATGTGCTAATGAGAGCAGGAATGAGAAGGTTGATCAGCTGGATGTGTGGCTGGGGAAATGGTGTACAAGAGAAGGGTTTTGATTCTTCAGGCACTGGGACTGTTTTTGGGTGGGACCTGTACTAGCCTGACTGGTTACCCCTGGGCAGAGCTGAGACAAATCTGGTGGGGGCTTTTGCCAGTTCCATTGGTGAGTTTGTAACTAGTCTGGCAGGGGGATGGGAACGAAAGTGTAGGCTTAGATGGGTCAGATTCAGGACAGGGAATGGGAGGTAGAATATTAATGATGTAGTTAGCGGCTCAGAAAGCCACAGGAAAGGAGGATTAAACGAAGATTGAGTCCCTCTTCATCCATCAGTCCTGACATCCCAGGAATGTGAGTCAACAAAATCTGGAGCTGTTTACATGTCGATGACTCTATGTGCTTCAGCAAAATGCTGGAAATCTACAAAAAAAACAAAGCGCTGGAGATCCTCAGCAGGTCGGGCAGCATCTGAAATGGTGACAGATGCAGGAAACATTGCAGCCTTAAAGAAGTGTTTAGATGATCACACCAAGCACTACAATATCGGTTACACGCTGAGTGCCACAACATGGGACTAGCATAAATAGGTGCTTGATGACCAGCATGAATACGATGGGGCTGGAAAGTTGACGTTTTGGGTCAGGGTTATTTATCAAGACTGACAAAGGGTCCCGACCCAAAACATCAACCTTCCTGCTCCTCTGATGCTGCCTGACCTGCTGCACCTCCCCAGGTCCACATTGTACAGACTCTGACTTCCAGCACCTGCAGTCCTTAACTATCTTCACATCCCAGGACTCATCTGGTGATCCTCCTTTACACACTCTCAATAACCAGGAGAGCCTTCCTTGGAAAAGGGGAACAAAGGTGTATACAGTATTCCAGGTGTGGTCTCACCAAGGCCCTTCCAGAAAGGGATCCCTGCCCCCATCTTATCCATAATGGTCATCAAGCGCACATGCCTGGTGTGATCATCTCAACACTTCTTCAAGGCTGCAATGTTTCCTGCATCTGTCACCATTTCAGATGCTGCCAGACCTGCTGAGGATCTCCAGCACTTTCTGTTTTCTCTGTTATAGCATATTCAAAGGGGGGATTTGCAGTTGAGAAATTCAAATTGAACTTCATGTTACTTGATCCGTGCCGATCTGAATATCATTGGCCTTTTCATCTGGAAGGAAAGGTGTGTATTCTGTCCGTGGGTGAATATTTCAAATGTCAGTGTGACTGGAAAAGTACTGAGACAGTGAAGTCCATGTTAGTGTGGGGACTTGGTTTTTGAAAGTCTAAAAAATCATGGCACATTTCCCTGGAATAGTCAAGCCACAGATTGGTTTTGTATGAGGACAATTAGCCATGAAACCAGAAAGACCAAAGGATTCCTGCATCATGGAAAAATCTATGAAAATGGGATTGTTGTAATGGAGTGAATTATCAATCATTGATTGTAATCCATTGGTGTTGTCACATTGGTTCCAGCGCCGTAGGGAAACACGGGAAATGTGATGAATGCAGTGTAGGTTTCAGTTATTCAACTGGAAAGGTGAAGAAGAAATTTACAAGGATGATGCCAGGTCTCAGGAGTCTGAGGTACAGGGAGAGGTTGGACAAGTGAGGACTTTTTTGTTTAGAGCAGAGGACACTGTGGGGGAATATTTTATAGAAGTGTATAAGACCATGAGAGGCATGGGTAAGGTGAATGAACTCGGTCTTTTTCCCAGGGACTCAAGTGTTGGAGGGCATCAGGTTAAAGTTAGAGGAGAAAGAATACATGGGAAACTGAGGGGCAACTGTTCTACACAAAGGTGGTATGTATATGGAATGAGCTGCCAGTGGAAGTGGTTGAGGTGGGTATATTAACAACAAGTAAAAGACATTTGGACAAATGCATGGATAGGAAAGGTTCAGAAGCAGATGGGCCAAGTGCAGGGAAATGGGGTTAGTGTGGATGGACATTCTGATCGGCATGGGCCAGTTTGGGCCAAAGGGCCTGTCTCTGCTGCAGGATGCTATGACTCTAAGTGCATCTGCTATTTCTCCCCCAAATTCTGTTGGTATCATGGTATGTATTCTATCAGGGCAAGGAGACTTGTTTACCTTTAGCTCCATTAGCTTGCCCAGCTCTAACTCTTTCGTGATAATGATTGTTTCTTGGTCCTCACCTTCCTTAGTCTCCTTATCAATTACTGGCATGTTCTTCGTATCCTCCACTGTGAAGCCTGACTGCTGTGTGCTCATATTCCTGAACCCTGCTGGATAGGAATAACCAGGCACAGAACTCTGAGAGGTCTTCTTTGAGTCTTTTATTGATGAAACATGGCAGTTACATGGATAGTGTACATGCAAAACACCTCCAGGCAGCATCAGGTAACTCCCCGCCTGTCCGATGTGCCACTCCCATTCTTAAACCTTTGTGGTTTGGGACCTTGAATAGAGACTGTCTCTCAGTATTATCTCCATGGCAACGGCAGTTAGAAAGTCGAGGTCAGTTCAGCACTTTGTGGTTAACCACCCCCGCCCCCCCAACGCCCCCGTGGCTCCCTCAAGTACCTGACAGGCAGTTCAGTTTCCGTGGGGCTCTCTATCAGGATGCTGATGTGCAGGAGCCAGGGTTGGGGTGGGGTGGACAAAGTTAAAAATCACGCAACACCAGGTTATAGTCCAAGAGGTTTATTTGGAAGTACAAGCTTTTGGAGTGTGCTGTGATTTTTAACTTGATCAGGATTATCTCTATGGTAACAGTTAAGTGCTTCAACAATTACAGAGGCCATGTGTTCCCCACACAATAGGTTCCCCTCGAGCAGTGTAAACTGCTATTCTGTCCCTGGGGATAGCTACTCATCACTTTTTATCCCCAAATCCATCATGCTTTCTGTTGATCTTTGAGGTTTTAAAATCTCTGAATTTATCCTTGGTCTTTGCCAATTTGTATGCCTTCTACTTCAATTTCATAGACTCTCTTATTGCCTTAGACATGGCAGATTACTCCTTTTCCTACAGTCCTTCCTTTTCACTGATATATACTTTTGCTGAGAAATTTGAAAAATTACTTTGATATTCCTCCACTGTCTGAGAACTGTCCCACAGTAAAGTCTTTGCTTCCAGTCTGCATTAGCCAACTCCTGCCTCATCCTATTGTAGTCTCCTTCGTTTAAGCACAGGATCTTGGGATTGGATTTAATCTTCCCGCTTTCCATCTGTGTTCTAAATTCTATCAGACTTATCACAAGTCTTTTTATCAGATTATGAGGTGAGACGATGTTTCCTGGGAGTTTTGGGTTTCATTGTCAGCGACCACCTTGGCTTTGTAATAAAGTACAGGATAGATATTCACAACACAAGGTCTAAAATCATAAATCACTGTCTCCCCTCAGTTTAAAATTGCAAAATCATTATCTCCTACACGCTTCCTCACTATCTAAGTTTGGAACACTAATCCACCTGACTATCCTGCTGTTTCTGAAGATCTCCTTTGGTGAAGATGGTGAGTTTTGGATTCATCTTTCTGGTTATTACCGTAAGAAGATAAGCACTGGGCACAGGAGAGGCAATGCAGCCCTTCGAACCAGCTCCACCATTTAATACAGTGATGATTGAGCTCACCTCTGTCTCAACTGGATTTTCCCGCCAGCTCTCTCTCACCCTTCAACCCATTGCAAATTCAACAACTGTATCTCTTCATTAAATTGGCTCATTGTCCTGGCATCCACCGCATTTTGAAAAGGGAATTCCACAGATTCACAACACATCGAGATAAGTACATTCTTCCTCATGAGAATAGAATAGAGTCCCTATAGTGCAGAAACAGGGTATTCATCCATCGATTCCACACCAACCCTCTGATGACCATCCCATTCAGACCCACCCATTCCCTGTAACCCTGCATTTCCCGTGGCTAATTGCCTAACCAGCACATGCATGGACCCTGTGAGCAATTTGGCCTGACCAATCCACCTAACCTGCACATCTTTGGACTGTGGAAGGAAACTGGAGCATCGAACAAAACCATGCAGACATGGGGAGAATGTGTAAACTCCACACAGTTGCCTAACGCTGGAATCAAACCCGGGTCCCTGACGCTGTGAGGCAGCAGTGCTCGCCGCTGAGCCACCTCTGCTTAAAATCTGCTGCCCATTATTACCCTCCCCACCCCACAATTGGCTGAATGTATATTCCTTACGTCAGAAGTCCGGGTGTCTAAGTGGATGTCTCAGTAAATCCCAGTGACAGCCCACATGTCCTGTGTGTCTGAATAGATATCCTATAGACAACACCCTCCAGCCCACACTTTCTTTCACTTTCCAGGGGCAGGTCCCCAGAGGCTTCATGGGGACTACAACTCCCACAAGCCCTGAGGCAGGGACCACACGTGTGTGGGGAAACCCAGCCATGTACATGGACAGAATGTGGACGGGTTTTGGAGCATGTTCTTTGGGGTAACTAGCAGAAAGCATTTCACACTGTGAATGGCTGGAGAAGGGACGCATCTGCCTATAATATTGATCTGTTGGGGGGGTCAAAGTGACACTACGCCTAGATGGGACCAAGTTCCATTCGCAACTTGTCATAACAGTGGGAATTGACCAATGGGAAACAAGGAAGAATCTGACCCATTCTCCCAGCCTGAAGGTTCCTCTTCTGTCCAGGATCTGCCACCTCCCTTTCTGTTTCCTTTTGTTTCATTCTGCTGTTACATTATTGACTTGCAGCAACTGAAGTGAAAGGAAGTGAACCCAGAAAGTGTGCAGACTCTAACCAGGCACGGGAAGTGGTGGCAGAGACCTGTTTATCAACAACTCCATGAGAATGGGGAGGGTGTACTTTAGGGGGTAGCAGAGTCAGAATGGTAGGAGAGAGTAAGTGGGCTGGAGGGTTACAGCTTTGGGGGGAGAAAGGGGAAAAAGATATTCCAGAGAAACTAGAATTGTCTGTTCTGAATTTCTAATCTGTACATATTCCTTTAGACAGGGTGCTAGATGGTGAAGATTTGCAGACTGAAATCTCAAAATCACATGCAGATTGTGATTAAGTTAACCAGTATTTGATGAACCAAAGATGGAGAATCACTCGGCCAAAATCCTGCAACACTCTCTCTCCCAGCATTGTCGGTCTATCTGCGCCAAATGGACTGTGAATGGTTCAAGACAGGAGCTCACTACCATCTTCTGAAGGGTAACGAGAGATGGGGAATAAATGCTGGCTGAGACCGTGATGCCCATATCCTGGAAACGGTTTCTATCTCTAGTTGCTGAAACCCAATTGATGTTACTGCAGGATGATGAGGGACGCTGAGTGCATCCTCCAAGAGGCAGCACCATCACATTTCCCCTGCCTACATCCACACAGTAACACCACAACGCCAATGGAACAAAAGGCAGTGAAGCCAAAGGAGAACTGAAATATAGTTCTTCAAGGTAAAGTCATGAAAGGGGATTGGAACAGAGCAGGAACAGGAGACTGAGCTGGATGGTCAGCTGTTTCCCATTGAATGGTGGAGCAGGAGTGAAAGGCTGAATGGTCTCCTCCTGCTGCTATCTCCCAGGTATGTATATAGTCATGGAGCACGGGTAGGAAGGAGTGGGCAGGGATTCTCCAGGAGATTGCACTTCCACAACAGTTTTCAGTGAGCGATGGTTTGATGGATTTTATTGAACATTTATCTTTAACACAAGGTTTCTAAATTTTGGCTTTAAAATGTTGCAAAAGCTTTTTGCACAGCAAATAAAATTAAAGAAAATAACGTAAACTGTCTGAATATAACAGTTTTAACGCTTTCAACCTCCTGTAAAACAAAATCCTGTCTATTCCCAGACACCATCACTTTCCAGCTACTCAAACTCCAGGGAAATATTCCCTCCCTGTCTGAACCTTTGGTTTGATTTAACTGCTTTTCAGTTGTCATTCTGTGAGGTGTGAAGCGTTCTTTTTCCCCATTTCTCTGACCCAGAAATGTGAGTACAGCAACCTTCCCACCATCAAAATTATCATTCTGCCATTGTGCTTTTGGTTAACCTATAATCTCCAGCAGTGCAAAAGTGAGGACTGCAGATGCTGGAAACCAGAGCCTTGATTAGAGGGGTGCTGGCAAAGGCCTCTCGCCAAAACGTTGATTTTCCAGCTCCTCGGATCCTGCCTGACCTGCTGTCCTTTTCCAGCACCACTCTAATCTACACATATAATCACCAGCAGTAAACCATTTGTGTAACCAATTGAATATTTCCAAACAAAGCCTATTACGGGTCAAGCAAACCATTACAAGTGACAGAGTGAGAAGGGACTAAATCAAAGTAGAGTTGTGGGGAGGGGGTAGCGGTGGAGATAAAGTACTGTATCCCCTACAGTGCCCACCTCTATCTAAAGGCATCGAGAGCATTGATCCACACTACATGCTCCTTCTCCAAGGACACCCTGCTGTGTAGCCTTTATCCTTAATCATAGAATAAAATCCCTACAGTGTGGAAGGAGAGCAGTGGCCCATCAGACCCCACCGACCATCAAAAGAACATCACGCCCAGAGCACTCTAACAGTGTAACACTGCATTTCCCATGATGCACCTATTCTGCACAATCCTGGACACTGGACAATTTAGCACAACTGATCCACCTAACCTGCACATCTTTGGACTGTGGGGAAACCAGAGCACCTGGAGGGGACCCACACTATCACGGGGAGAATGTGGGGACTCCACACAGGCCGTTGACCAAGGCTGGACTCCAACCTTGTACCTGGTGCTGTGAAGTAGCCGTGCTACAATCACAATTTAAATCAAAACGGATGATCCCTGCTCATTGTCGCATTGCTGTTTGTGGAGACTTACTGCTCAGAGAGACATCCTGAGGTTCAGAAAGTGGCAATGTAAGTTCAGTCACCTCCAGCCCAGTTAATGTGGTTAACAACGACATCAATACTCCAACAGTGTCATCATGTACAAGGTCCACTCCTGACTCTGATGGACAGTAACATCAGAATCAGAGTCCTGCAGTCCACACGGAGCAGGTGGATGACCACGTCCCTGTGAGCACTCACTGGGCTCTCAATCGTGTAGAAGATGCAGCAAATCCCGTGTCACACAGAGGGGTGAACAGCAACTACCCAGTGTGAACACGCTGGGGTCTCAGTGGGGCAGGATGAATCACTGAATCCCCTCTCCCACACTGACCATCTGAATGTCCTCTCCCCCCGTGTGTGGACTCACTCGGGATTCCGCAGGTGCTGCATTTGAGTGAATCTCCCTCCACACTGGGAACAAGTGAATGACCTTTCCCCAGAGTGAGCTCGCTGGTGTTTAAGCAGATCAGAGGACTGAGTGAATCCTTTCCCACACACTGAGTAGGTGAAAGGCCTCTCCCCAGTGGGAATGCACTAATGTTTCCGCTGGTGAGAGATTTGAATGAATCCTTTCTCACACATGGAGCAGGTGAAGGGTCTAAATCCACTGTGCTATCTCTGGTGCCTCAGCAGATTGTAAGATCGAGTAAATCCCTTCCCATACGTGGGGCAGGTGAACAGCCTCTCCGCAGTGTGACTGTGTCGGTGGGTGTCCCACTGGGTGGGGTGAGTGAATTCCTTATTCTGATTGAGTACGTCCTCCTGTTTTCTCGTTTGTTATCGACAATCGCATTCCCCTCGCACCAGAGCCTGTTCCAGTGTTACAGAAACAACAGAATGGTCAGCTACAGCTGGTCACCTGACTGATCACTGGACACGAACGGTTCACTCTCCACAGATGCTGCCAGACCTACTGAATTTTTCTAGCAATTTCTGATTTCCCAGCATTTGCAGATGTTTAGTTTTCCAAAACTCATCTTGTGTGTTTCAGAGGAGTTTATTGATGAAATTAGACGGTTTTGAAAGTTGTACATTAGGTCACACATCAGCTATGATCATCATGAATGGCAGAGCAGAGTTGAGGGGCTGAATGGCCTCCTCCTGTTCCAATGAAAGTTACCCATCGGCAGCTTGTTGTTACATTTCCCCTCACTGCTCACTTCACCTCCATGTCTAACACACTGTTACTGACTGAACAAACCTGCTCATGGTCAGTGGCTCCCTCTCCTGCCACCCGGGTTTAACTCTCATCATGGAATGCTGTCTCGTATTACTGCAGGAATGCCCACAAGGACTAATCCTGGATGTTCAACGTTTGGGAGAAGATTTGTAGCTCGGGTGCTCATTGTTGTGGTTCTGTTTGCCGAGCTGGGAATTTGTCTTGCAAACGTTTCGTCCCCTGTTGAGGTGACATCCTCAGTGCTTGGGAGCCTCCTGTGAAGTGCTTCTGTGCCGTTTCCTCCGGCATTTATAGTGGCCTGTCTCTGCTGCTTCCGGTTGTCAGTTCCAGCTGTCCGCTGTAGTGGCTGGTATATTGGGTCCAGGTCGATGTGTTTGTTGATAGAGTCTGTGGATGAGTGCCATGCCTCTAGGAATTCCCTGGCTGTTCTCTGTTTGGCTTGCCCTATAATGGTAGTGTTGTCCCAGTCGACTTCATGTTGCTTGTCATTTGTGTGTGTGGCTACTAAAGATAGCTGGTCGTGTCGTTTCGTGGCTAGTTGGTGTTCATGGATACGGATCGTTAGCTGTCTTCCTGTTTGTCCTATGTAGTGTTTTGTGCAGTCCTTGTCCCATGCAATGATCACGCAGTTTTGTCAATTTGTATTTTAAAGAATTGTCATGAGATTCCTGTTTATTTAACAGTATTATTCATTTATTCTATTCTTATTTTAAAATATTGTTTAATTTCCAGTTCATTACACACAGAAACTACCTAATTAATTCCCATTCACATTACAACAATAAACAGCTGATTAGTTTTCATTTGAGAAACTACAATGAGACACAATATTGCAGTCCTACCGTCCTGAGTGGGAACATTATGAAAGGAGCTTATGGAGCTGTGGCAGTGTCTCTATTACTAAACCCGAGGGAAGGTTTCAACTCACACCTCCAACAGAAATATACCAAGAGCTGCTCTGAATGTTGATTAGAGAGTACCTAAGCACAGACTGAACTGCTTTTCAATCCAACATTAGATCTGCTTTTATCTATTATATCAATCATCACAAAATCTGATACTTATCAGATTACCAGGTTACCAAGAAATATGCGTTGGAAAATTCGCTTTAGCCACTTTGCTTTTACAAAAAGACTTTCATCTATCCCTGTTTTCTCTAAGTGAAAGAAATCTGAAGAAGATTTTCACTTTTACGAAAAAAGGGGACATGTTTCCCATATAAATTAATGCTTCTTCGACTAACGCCTTTTCAGATTATGTAAGGTTTCATAATAATGCTTTAATTTCGGATAGTGGGGATATCTGTATCGAATTCTGTCGCTTATAAATTCCTGGAGAATATTTGAAACTGTTGCAGAATTCAAGATTACGATGTCTAAGTAATTAGATTGATTTTTTTTTGTTACAAAGGGGCAAGTCCAAACAATTGAAACACATTAAACATTGTTCTCTCATGCTATAAATTTGAAATAAAGTTGATACCTTCTTCAGTAAACTAACAAACTCTACCATCTATTACTTGTCAGTCAGCTGATTGCCTACTTTGTAACTAAATGTTGTGATTCATCTAAATATTACTCTGTCCTTTGATCAAAGTGAATTTGTAATTGTTGTTCAGTTTATGAATTGTCAGATACTTGTTTTTATTTTTCCATTCACCTGTTCATTTTGACCGTAAGATTGAAATGCTTTGAAAATATTGGAGTTTATCATTTAAAAATAAGGTTTGCACATCTCTCACATATCTCATTTCTTGTATTATGATTCAAGAATGTTTTCTGGTGGAATTCAAGTAAATTCCAGACATTTGTTCACTTCAATTAAGGTCTTTAACACCCAGTTATCAATCTGATGTTAATGTTTCAGCTGGTTACATTGACATTGATTAGGTACTCATTCAGAGAGATCAACTGACAATTATAAACTATTTGCAGGATTATTGAATTGAAAGAAAGATTCAGACGTGCAAACATTTTTTGGAAGGAATTGCTATTTCATTCAAATGTGTAGGCTTTTCAAGAATTCTATATCGCCTTTCACTGGTTTTCTTGAAGAGAAATCAAATTTATAATTCATGTGAATGCAAATGTGTTCGTATTTTGAAATTTGCATCAGATTTAAGAAGAAAAAGAGGAAGAATTAACATGAAAACTTCAGTGAATAGAAAGCACAGTAAATTAAATTGACAGAGGCAACTTTTAGTATTATCTCTGAATATTCAGTCAAATATTTCTAATGTCAAAAGAGAGTGGTGCCGGAAAAGCACAGCAGGTCAGGCAGCATTCGAGGAGAAGCAGAATCAACGTTTTGGGAATGAGCCCTTCATCAGGAATCTTTTCTGATGATGGCCTAATGCCCAACAGGTTGATACACCTGCTCTTTGGATGTGCCTGCCCTTTTCCAATGCTACAGCTTTCCTCACTTTCTCCAACTATGTTAAATGAACACGAACTGAAAATGTTCGTGTCAGCAGTTGAACAAGACCAAATTAACACATTTTTTGCAATATTTATAGTGAAAACCTGTTTGAGAACATGCAACAAATCAGATCAAACAACACCTCTTGCCGTTAGAACCCTTGGCCATTCATAATAAAGTATAACCATGCTTTGAACAACCAGTATGGTGTATAACTACTGAACTGAAATACCAGAGGACAACAATTGCATTTATTGGAGGGAATGATAACCAGATCCTTTATGTGATAATGGTGATTGATCTCAGAAACAATAACATTTTACTGTGATTATTCCACTGAACAGTACTTAGATGGTCATGAAGAGCTTTGTGCGGCTTTATGTGCAGTGTTTTCTGTGAACGTTGATTTCAGTAACATTGAGATATTTTACAAGATTGACAATTGACAGTTAAAGATAAGTTTTAAATGCAACATTTTAAAAAATTGTCAGTTTTGTTTAGCAAAACACAATTCTAAGTTTATGGAATCCCTACTGTGTGGAAACAGGCCATTTGGCCCAACAAATCTACACTGACGTTCCAAAGAATAATCCACTCAGCACCATTCTGCTCTCCGATTACTGGACATTTACCCCTGACTAATGCACATAACCTACACATCCCTGAACAGAACATGCAGCTTAGCATGGTCAATGTACCTAACCTGCATATCTTTGGATTGTGGGAGTTAACCAGAACATGCAAACTCCACAAAAACATGTGGCCGAGGATGGAATCAAACCCAAGTGCATAACACTGTAAGACACGAGTGCTAACCACTGATCCTCTGTTCTCAATGCCTAACCCCATGCAAGAAGTGAGATAAGTGAGAGACGTGCAAAGTCAAATTTCAAACGAACACTCTCTGATGTTGCCAAAGCGTATCAATCTTACATTCAATATGTATAGGTGAATCGAAAACAAAAAATAGAAATCCCTGACAAATCATGAATGAACAATAATTAGAAAATTAATATGATCAAAGGGAACAACAATATTCAGGTGAATTGCATTGTTTAAATACAAATTTGGGAATGAGCTAACTAATGAATAACGGGAAGTGACATTTGTTTATTTCACTGATGACGAAATTGACTTGCTTTTCATCTTTGTAACACTGCAGAATAACAATTTATGTGCCTGAAATGTTTGAATTAAGCTCTTCCCAATAAAAGAAATCAGTACAATCACATTGACTTCTTCATCTTTAAGACTGCAACAATATCAAATACTTTCCAGGAATTTAGAACTAGCAGAATTAGTTAATTTGGTTTCTTGGGAACTCAAAGAGAATAAACAGCAGATTCTGTGAATTAGTCATTCAATGTGATTATTCAGCTGAAGACAACATCCCATCTTTGCAAAAATGCTCAACTTTGAAAAATTCAAAATCCATTGTCATTGTTTAATGAAACAATACAGAAATGTTAATTCTTTTTCATTTGACTTAACAAAACGCAGGAATTATACATGATTTTGTGTCATGAAAAATACTTCAATCTTATGATGATTAGAAATACAGTAAATGTTCGCATCAAAGTGAAATATATTTAAATGAATTCAATTATGTTTCTTTCGGTAAAATAAGAATTAATATTAACAATGATTGAGAGATTGCACACTATATTAGTTATTCATGTAAAGAGCCATAATTCCACGTTTACAGCACGTACTGGATTGAATAATTATTAGGTATGAGCAACAACTGAATTATAAAATTCGATCAATGAATTTAGAAATAATGAGAAATCTCGTTTTGCTATGTGACTGAGGAATATGTGCAAACAAACAGGAATTATTGCAATGAAAAGTAATTGCAGGTCTGTGAATTTAAATTCTGTGATTACGGAGATCATTCAAATAAGCAAACATCAGACATTCACAATTAATGTTGGATGGGAAGTCCTTAGATCCACTGTGGGAAACTTGACCTGAAAATAAAGTTTCATATTGCAACGTTGGTACTCAGAAACAATTGGTTAAATTAAAATGTGAATCTCACTTTACTTGTTCAAAAGACTTTCTTAAATAATTGCACGATTATTACCATGACAATGACTTGATAATGTTGCTATATGAGCAATTAAAATGATTCAATATTTCAAAATATTTGCTGTTATGTTGATTGGATATTTATTAAAATTGGTAAATTGTGGAATAAAATATAGTAACTAGCTTTATGAATTGAAGAAAAAATGAGCCATTCAGTGATTATAGAAATTTTTTTCTTTCTTTACTAAAAAATGAAGGTAACACAAGAAATATAAATTTCTATCAAATGGTTTCATCATAGAGACATGTTATTTTAATTTAGATGATAAATATTATGGTCAGAATTCAGACATTTTTGCCAGAATTTGGAAGAAAGTTAATAGATAATGAAAGTGAGCATGAAAGTGAACAAATGATACAGTCAATGACATTTGGTACATAAAGGAATTATAATAATTGTTCATTATTGTACAGTGATGAATAATGTTGGAATAGAAAAGACAAAGAATTAACATGTTCAAAACAGTTCTTTTCTTACAATTAAATGAAACCAATAATCATTTTGCAAAGCACGTGATTTGGAAAAAAAAACCCAGTCATTTACTGTGTTATATAAACTGAAAACTACTTCCATTTTGCAAAAATGGAAACTTTCCCAAATTCAAAACTTAGGTTTGCTGAATTATACAACAAAAATGGTTGTAATTTGAAATATCTCTTGCACACAAATTTAAAATAAGTAATCTTAAAGATTTTTAGAATGACAAAACGTTTGTTGTTTGCATGATTGTATTACAGTCAATATCCGTGATAAAGTAGAAGCATTGTTTTAAACAACATAAATCATCTTTAACTACTGAACTGAAATAGAAGATATCAGTTCCACTTGTTGCATGGAATAGTAAACAAATGCTTACTGTTGTCATTGGTTTCAGGAGCAATAAGGTACTTACTCAGGTTATTCTACTGAACAATAATCAGATGGTGATGGAAGTCTTTGTGTTGCTTTATGTGTATTGTTCAGTGTGAACATTGGGTTCGATAAAATTGAGGTATTTGCATGAATTAGGAACAGAGTGATAATTGAGTGCGAATGATCTGATTTAAAATCAGACAGTTTTTGATATTTACGAGGATTGCTGAATGAAACGTTCTTAAACCATCATGCAATCAATGGCATAAGTGAGAGATATGCAAATTGAACTTTCAAGTGAACACACCCTGATATTTTCACACCATTTCAATGTCACATTCAATATAAATAGATGACTGGAAAGCTAAAAACAAATCTCACACAATTCATAAATTGACCAGTAATTAAAAATTGATAAATAATAGCAAGTGACATTTGTTTATTTTACTGAAGAAGTAATTGATCTTTTCTCATATTTATAGCACTGGAACATAAAATTCTGTGTTGTTTTAACTAAGATCTACAGAACAAGAGAAAATTAATGACTATCATGACTTTGTATATTTCAGCTTTATGACTGCAACATTCTCAAATATTTTCTGAGGAATATTGATTGAGTGGAATTAGATACATTTTGCTATGAGTAACTAGAAGAAAGTATATAGCAGATACTGTGATTATTGGAATGGACGATGAGACCTCCAAATAATCTACTGATATTGTGATTGGATATACAGTAAGTGTCAGAATCAAAGTAAATTATAATCAAATCAATTCAAAAATGTTTCCAAGTTTAAAATAAATACAATATTCACAATGATTGAGAGATTGTACATTGTAATGTCCTTGCAGTATTTATTGTACAGAAGCATAATTCCACATTTGTAGCCCTTACTGGATTGCACAATTATTAGATATAAGATATATTAGCAACAAACGGATTTTAAAAATATATATTCGTGAATTTGAGAATAATGAGATATCTCATCTTGATATTAGACTGAGTAATATGTAGAAATGAAGAGTAATATCGCAGGGAAAAGGAATTGGAGTTCTCTGAATTTCAAAGGCTGAGATAATTGTTATATTTCACCTGAGCAAAAATCAGACATTTACAAAGAATTTTGCACGGGATATTATTGGTCGTTTGGTATGTGCATGGGCCTGAACAAATAGGTATTAATATAGTAGCATTGACAATAAGAAAGAATGAATGAAATGTTCAAAAAAACACTGCATTTTTACAAAGTCTATGTTAAATTGCTGTGCAATTATTGTAATTGATTATTGCTTTTAGAATCCTGACAGATAAATTGACTTAATATTTTGAAAACACTTTGCTCTGATGTTGATTGGATATTCATTAAGATTAAGAAACTGAAAATTAAAGCATAAAACTTAGCTGTATGATGTGAAAAAAATCATTCAGCAGCAATTGAAAAAAAATGATTTTGTTTAAAAATGCAGGCAATGCAAGATTTATATGGTTCCAATAGTTTTATTGAAGAGTCATGTCAATTTTGTTGATGTAATTTTTACCACAATAAATGTTTCGAGATTTATTTTAGAATTAGGAGGAAAAGAATTAGGCCATGAAAGTGACTATTATTGTGAACAAAATACAGGGTCACTGACATTTGATACGGAAAGGAATTCTCATAATTGTGTGATTATTGTTCACTGACATCTAATATGGGAGGAAAAGGAGAATTGTCAACATTTCCAAGCAATTTTGTTTCTTATAATGAAATGAAAATAAATATAATTTTGTAGGGCAATTTGTTTGAAAAAAGGAAACAGTGATTTCATATGACATTTGAGCTGAAGACTCGTTCCCGTTTCCCCCATTGTAGTCTTCACAATAATTTAAAACTTAGTGTTGGTTGAACAAAAGAACAAATGGATATAATCGAAATGTTTTCTTGTACACCAAAAAAAGTAAATGTAAAGCAATTTTATCATGAAAATTATATCGCTCTGAATGTAATCATTTCACACACAATAAATGTATGTGTTGAATTGAAATGTCATCATAGCTGTAGAATTGTTTTCACTGGCAGGGAATGAGGACTCAGGAGGCAATCTGAGCTCAGGCATGTGGAAGATGTTTACTCATGTTTACTCATGCAGCAATCAGTTAATGAAGGGATCATCCCCCGAGATCAATCTCGGAAGGGAGATCCATAACACACTGTAACATGTACAGTAAAAAGCAGCATTTTTATGGACTTTCTGCATCACAATGGCCACATGCAATGTGATTACAGCCCTTCCCTCCTCATCCAGCCACCCAATTGAAACACATAATCGCAGATGGGCATTCTAATGGACATCCCCAGATTCCTATTGGGATCATTCCATGCATCTTATTGACTTAGATTCCAAAGTTATTCCTGAACTCCCTCAGGCCTCTCAGGATATCTTATCAGTTGGGACATTTTGAGTTCTGCTATTCATTATATTTTATTTTATCAAAGCCAATTACTCCTCATATTGTTCACTGTCTTAATTATATAGTACAAAGAAATAGAAAAGACAGTTAATTTTAGCTTACTTGCTATAAGATTAGTAATATGACTTAGTTATAAAGTTTGTTATATTGTGTAAAATTATACAGCTACTCTTTCTGTCAGGACTTTATAATTAATGAGCAGTCAACATCATACCGTGAAGTTAATTCCTAAAACTAGCTAACTTCAAATCTCTGGCTAAATGCTTTTCTATAATGTTTTTAGGAGGCATTGGTTACATATATCAAACTTATGTTGCAAATTTCCCCTATTATACTCAAGAATCTGTAATTAGAACCTTTGTTTAATATTCTGAGTAACTGTAAAATAATAACTATATCTGACAAATGAACTTTTCTGTTGTCATGATAGCTGCTTAGTGAGTTAACTGGGCTGCACCCTGCAGCTGCTGTTTATTCATTTACTGGGACAATTATCCTTTCATTTATGAGGATCAGGATTGGTCATTTGTCTGTATGTCGGCATGCTGTTATCAAGAAATTTCTGGAATGCTGTAGTCCTGGCGTTGGAGTAGGTCCATTGGTAGTGTGCTTTCTTTTAATTTAAGGCTGAAACAGAATGTTAGTGTCGTTTATCACCCCCTGACACCTTGTATTTTAGTTCTAAGGTAGGCTGCGTGTTTTTGATTGTCAGGCATTTTGTATGAGCCAATATGGACCATTCTATTGCAGGTGGGGGTAGGCCATGCCCAGAACAGCAAATCAGCTAAGATTCAAGTATTGAAATAAAAATCACCATTCGCTACCATTGGTTTCTGTACAATGCAATACGTTTACGTTACTGAGCCTTAATTTCACACTTAAAGCTGGATATACTGGATTTGATCAATTCTTAAATATTAGATATAAGCAACAATTAATCTTAAAAACATTTCATAGCAAACTTAAAAATGATTAGAAATCTCAGGTGTAAAAATGAACAGCATTTATTGGAGTGTAAAATAATCAGACGTCTCTTAATATGTAAGGACGAATATTAATCCAATGATTTCTGTGAACGTTCAAATGAGAAGGGAACAGATATTATCTGTGAGTGTTGGATAGGGAATCATTAATTAGTTTGTGTTTGCGTTATCCTGGAATAAGAGAACTATTATTCTTCTTTTAATATTGACACTAAGAAATAATGGATTAAATTAAAATGTGAATTTGATGATGTTTGTTTCAAAACCTAAACTGAATTACTGTGTGATTTTTGGAATGACAATGAATTGATAATTAATTTTAGAACTTTGGCAAAGTAAATGATTCAATATTTCCAAATGGATTTGCTCTGATGTTGACTAGATATTTCTTAATCTGTCAGCTGAGAATGCAAATTCTGGCGTGATGACATGGAAAGACATTAGACATTCAGTGAACGTTGATCAGAAATGGTTTGTCATTCACAATTCTCAGATCTTCAAGACTTCTATCCTTGGTTTCTCTACTTGTCTTCTGGAGAAATATAATATATAACAAGAACAAATTCTGCATTGTATTTAATTCATGCAATTTTTCATATCATCAATATTTAGACATTTGAGTCAGAATTATAATGAAAATAAGTCAATAAGGAAGATTTATTTTCACAGAAGCATACAGTCAACAGCATTTATCAACTTATTTGTTTCAATAATGTCTCTGAATAAACGGATAAATACATTTAATGGGGATCTGTTGACAATGTAATGAACCACAATATCATTTTATCATAATTTTTGGATTGGAAATCTATCAGAAAATAAATCCTATATTCAGGACTTGCTTCATCTCGATACATGTTACACGTAGTCATAACATGTCATCATGGGTCTGGGAAAGATGTAGTGTGTAAATGATAATAAGGTGTCTCCTCCATATGTTTGGATCTGGTGAGACTGTGATGTTTGCTATGATTATTCATCCTGAGCACAATAAGGCACGTACAAAGTGTTTTTCACCGACCAGTAATTAATGGTCTTGAAGACCATTACAAGTACTTTGATTTCAATAATGTTGAGCTGATTTCCATGATCTGGGAAATGTTTCACAACATTTTACCAAAATTCTGGATTCTAAGCATTCAATGTGTTTCGTGCAAACACCCTTCACTTGTCGTCATTCTCAAGTGAGGTGTCTAATGCTCAGGCACTGGCTGGAAGTCAAGGTGCCAGGAAGTCTGCTTCAACCTCTCCAAAACACAGCTCTTGGGCTGGTTGTAACAGGATCTCCCGAACCTTTGTGAGCTCTTTGACCGGGCTTTCCACTGTTTTCTGGAGCTGGTTACTTTGTCTACTGTTTCCTTTACTTTGACCTTTTTAGCTCTGCTTTCCCCAGCTGTAGGAATATTTAGAATGTTCAATTATGGGCCACAGGTCACTTGACCTTAGCGGACAGATAAAATATGGTTCACTTATTGTTGTAATAACGAATTGAGAATGAATCTTTGCATTTTAACAAATAAAATGTTTCAATTTTATCAGTGGTTTACAATGACATTGATTAGATAGTCATTAAGAGAGATCAACTGACAATTATATTGCAGCTATTTGCAGGATTATTGAATTGAAAAAGGATACAGATGTACAGAGATTTTTTTGGAAGGCATTGCTTTTTTAATTCTAATATCTTTGTTGTTCAAGAGGTCTATGTAGCTGTTCATTGGTTCTCTTGTCCAGATGCTAGTTAATAATTCATATCGCTTTTATTGTGCCCGGAGTTTTGAGATTTGTATCAGATTAAGACGAAAATGAGGAGCTATTAAAATGAGAACTTGAGTGAATAGAAAGCACAGTAAATTTAAATTATAGAGGAAACAGAGAGTATTTGCTCCAAATAAGCAAATTTTTTTTAATGTCGAAAGTGTGGTGGTGGAAAAGCACAGCAGACCAGGCAGCATCCATGGAGCCGGAGATTCCCGATGAAGGCTTATGCCTGAAACATGGTTTCTCCTGCTCCTCAGATGCTGCCTGACATTCTGTGCTATTCCAGCACCACATTCTTGACTCTGATCTTCAGCATCTGCTTTCCTCACTTTCTCCAAATATTTGTAATGGACATGAACTGAAAATGTTAGCCTCAGTAGTTGAACAAAACCAAATTTACACTTTTTTGTGCAATATTTGGACTGAAAACTGTTTGTGATCATGCAACACATTCGGACATATGAACACCTCTTCCATTAGAATCCTTTGCCATTCATAATAAAGAATAACCACTGCTTTGAACAACCAGTATCGTGTGTAATTATTGAACTGAAATACCAGAGGACAACTTCTGCATTTATTGGAGGGAATGATAACCAGATCCTTACTGTCGCAGTGGGGATTGATCTCAGGAACAATTCTGATTATTCCACTGAACAGTAATTAGATGGTCATGAAGAACTTTGTGTGGCCTCATGTTTAGTTTTTTGTGTGAGCAATGATTTTAAAAATATTGAGATATTTTACAAGATTTAGGAACACTGATAATCAAGTGTTCAAGGTATTAACTAAAGTCAACTTTAAAAAAGTTAGAATTGCTTAGAGAAACACAATTAAACTATTGTAGAATCCCTGTTAGCACAGTGTGGTAACAGGTCATTTCGTTGAAAAAAATGACCCTCCAAAGAGTAACCCATCCAAACACTTTCCCAACCATACTCCTCTACATTTACTGCTGACTAATATACACATCCCTGAACACAATGTGCAGTTTAGCATGGCCAGCTCACCTAACCTGCACGTCTTTGGATTGTGGGAGGAAACCACAGCAAAGTCACATAGACTTGGAGAGAATGGGTAAAGTACACAAAGACAGTCACCAAGGATGGGATCAAACCGAGATCACTGGCACTGTGAGGTAGCATTGTTAATGACTGAGCCACTGTGCAACTATATGCAATAAGTAAAATCAGTGAGAGGTAAGCAAAGACAAATTTCAAATAAACACCCTCCGCTATTGTCAAAGCACATAAAATTTACATTCAATACGAATAGATGAATGGAAAACAAAAAAAACTCCAACAATTCACGAATGAAAAATAATTAGAAATTTAATTTGATCAAATGTCATTCCAATATTTAGATGAATTGCAATTTTTAATAACAAATGTAGGTAATGAGCTGACTAATGAATAATTGGAAGTGGCATATGTTTACTTTACAGACGAAGAAAGCGACTTGTTTTCTCTCCTTGTAACACGGCAGAATAACAATGTGAATGTCCGAAATGTTTGAATCAAGCTCTTTCGAACAAAAAACTAATCACTTACAATCACTGAGCCATTTCACCTTTAAGACCACAACATTCGCAAATATTTTTCAGGAATTTAGAACCAGCAGAACTAGTTAATTTCTTTTCTTGGGAACCCGAAGAAGAGAATAAACAGCAGATACTGTGAAGAAGTCATTCAATACGAACATTCAACTGAAGACAACATTCCTTCTTTCTAAAAATGTTCAACTTTCAAAAATTCAAAATTTATTGTCATTATTTAATGAAATAATAAAGAGATGCTGATGCTTTTTCATTGGATTTTGTTGCATGAAAAATGCTTAAGTCTTAAGTGTTAGCATTGAAGTGAAATATATTTACATTAATACAACTATGTTTCAACAGGTAACATAAATATTGATTGTTACAATGAATGAGAGATTGTACAGTGCAATACATATGAAGAATTAACATGATTCAATAT
Organism: Chiloscyllium punctatum; assembly: GCF_047496795.1. Classification (NCBI taxonomy): domain Eukaryota; kingdom Metazoa; phylum Chordata; class Chondrichthyes; order Orectolobiformes; family Hemiscylliidae; genus Chiloscyllium; species Chiloscyllium punctatum. The sequence goes on from NW_027309818.1 coordinate 870,667, forward strand.
TTCAAAAGCACTTTGCTGTGATGTCGATTGAGTATTTATTAAGATCAGTGAACTAAGGAATAAAACATAGTAGCTAGCTTTACGTATTAAAGAAAAAATGAGACATTCAGTAATTATTGAACAATATTCTTTTCTGAACTCAAAAATATATGCAATATACAAATTGCGAATTTCTTTTCACTGGATTCCTTGTAGAGATAGTACGTTGATTAATATTATAATCAAAGTATCAGAATTAGGAAGAGAATTAATAGATCATGAAAATGAGCATGAAAATAAACAAACAATGAAGTCACTGCTGGGTGGTATATAAAGCGATTGTAATAATTGTGTCATTATTGCACAATGATGAATAATGTTGGAATTGAAACAACAAAAAAATCAACACTTCTTTTCTTACAATGCAATGAAAGCAATAATCATTTTGTAGCATGCATGATTGGAAAAAGCAGTCTTTTAATATGACATACAGTGAAGACTAACCTTTTTGCAAAACTGTAAGAAGCTCATAAATTCAAAATGTAGCGTTTGTTGAATTTGCAACAAAATGGTTATAATTTGAATTGTCTTTTGCACACACACAACAGAAGAGGAGCTTAAAGATTGTTAGAATATTTTTTAAAAATGTTTCCAGTGTTATTGTATTACAGTCACTATCCATGATAAATTAGAATTATTGGTTTAAACAACAAAAATTTTCATTAACGACGGAACTGAAATGTAAGATATCAAATGCATTTACTGCATGGACGAGTAAACAAATGCTTACTGTTGTCATTAGTCTCAGGAACAATAAGATACTCAGGTTATTCCACTGAACAGTAATTAGCTGATGATGAATATCTTTGTGTCGCTTTATGTGCACTGTTGTGTGAACATTGACTTCAAGAAAATTGAGATATTTACATGAATTAGGAATAGATTGATATTTGGGTGTTAAGGATCTTATTTACGATTAGACTTTTTAAATAGTTGATAGAATTGCTGAGCAAAACACACTTCAGACATCATGCAATAAATGAGATAAGTGATTGTGAGAAATGAAGTTCAGTCACTTCAATAACTTCAGTCTGGAACAAGACCTGAATCAGTAGTATCGTTTATTACGCTGTTGCAAGAGGGGTGTGGTGTCCACTGTCCACAAGGCACACACACACACTGAATTTAACGAGTACACAATATTTATGTAATTCGTTATTCTTCCCTCCTCCCATTGCTCGTCCCCTGTTTACATCTATTTCTAATCTAAACCGGCTGTTTATCTCTGAACTCATCCAGCCTCGTCCCTGACAAAATGTTTATCTCTGGCCTCATAAGGCCGTTTGACCACCTCCCTCTGTGGTCTTATTGTTATTTATCCTTCTTCACTGCCATCTGTTTCCGTGCTAACCAAAGCATAATTTCTTTTTATTCTTTATTTACACCGAGCCTTATGACCTTTTGATGGTTTTTTTTTTATTCCTGCTGAAGCGGGAAACAGATGCTTGTAACTGTACAGGCATATATAGCTTATCCTACACCCCTCTCCTCACAGCACCTTAACTGTTTGTCTATAACATCTACCATTATTTGCAGACACATTTCATTCTTGTATGCACATTTTAGCTAATACAAAAGCAATAATATATTTCATTCACATAGTTTTCATTCTTGTTAATTCGGCTCTTGGCTGAAGCAATTATACATTGGTGTGAGTTTATTTACCTTGAATAAACAATTATGATTGCAGAAGTAACGCTGCTTTACATATAGCCCACAGTGATAAATATGCAAAGTCAAATTTCAAATGAATGCACTTGGATATTTTCACAGCAGTTCAATCTCACATTCAATATAAATAGATGAGTGGAAAACGAAAAACAAATTTCACACAATTTATAAACAGATCAATAATTAAAAATGGATAAATAAAAGGATTTGGCATTTGTTTATTTGACTGAACAAGAAATTTATTTTTTCTCCTCATTTTTATAGCACTGGAGCATCAAGTTCTATGTACTGTTTGAACTCAGCTCTTCAGAACAAAAGAAAATCAAATATCATTACTTTGTATATTTCATCTGTATGACTGCAACATTCTCAAATATTTTCCAACGAATATTGATTGAGTGGAATTAGATACATTCTGTTATTAGTGACCTGAAAAAATAAATAGCAAATACTGTGATTATTGGAATGAACAACAGATGGAAACATATCTAATATTAAATTGAAAGGCAACTCAATTGATTCTTAGATATTTTCTAATCAACATTCAGAGCTGCTCTGGCACAACTCTGTGCAAGGTGGGAATTGAAACTGTGCCTCCTGGTCTGGTAACAGAGACATTATCAGAGCTGCACAACATTCCTTCATAATGTTCCCAACCAGGCTGGGCAGGTCTACAATCAAATGCTCACTGTGGTTACTCAAGTGAAAAATAATCAGATGTTTATTGTGATAATTGGATTGGAATTAAATGGATGGATCCTGTGTGTAATGTACTTAAAATTAAATAGTAATTTACAATAATGATGGGAATTAACAGATGTCTTAATTAAATATGATTTTATGATAATTTGTGGAATGACAACTTGACAGATTTGTGTGATTACTGTAAATTGATCAATAAAAATGAATACAATCATTCTACATGTTCATAATAGTTTCTCATTTTATAAAATGCAACGTAAATTTTGTTTGTTCTACATGTAACTTGGAACAAAATGATGAATTGGTCAGTCAATGGGACTATTCAGCTGAAGACAACTTTCATTGTTTCTGAAAATGTATGGTTTCTAAGAAGACACCATTTCCTGTGATTGTTTAATGAAACAAGAAAGATGTCAATCCTTTTTTTGTGTACTTCAAAAAAATTCATCAGAATTTAAATAATTGTGCACAAGAAAAATATTCAACTATTATTGTGATTAGAAGCACAATAAATGTTAACATTGAAGTGAATTACAATCAAATCATTTCAGAAGTGTTTCCAAGTTTAAAATGAAAAGCAATATTCACAATGATTGAGAGATTCTACATTGCTAATTCCTTGCAATAGTTATTATATGGAACCATAATTCCACACTTACAATCTTTGCCAAATTGAACAATTATTTAATATTAGCAACAAATTGATTTTAAAACTACTATTAATGAATTTAAGAATAATTAGGTATCTCATCTTACTATTCCACTGAGTAATGTGCAGAAATGGTAAGAAATATTGCAGTGTAAAGTAACTGGTGTTCTTTGAATATCAATGACTGTGATCTATCAAATGAGCAAAAGTCAGATATTTACACAGGATGTCGCAAGGGCAGTTATTAGTCTTTTTTTGGGTGTATTGGCCCGACCAAACAGGTTTTTATATTGTAGCATTCACAATAAGAAATATGGAAAATATTAATAACACATTAATGTAGACTTCGTAACAAGCACAAAGTGCTGCGTAATTATTGTAATTGTTAATTGTTTCTAGAATATTGATAGATAAATTAACTTAATATTTTGAAAGCACTTCGATTGCGTCATAATTAAGATTGATAAACAGAAAATTAATATATAAAAAGTCACTTTAATAATTATAAAAAATACTCTGCAACAATTGACACAGTTCAACATTGGGTTTTTTTGTTGAGTCATGTTTATTTTTTTAATTTTTATCGTGATAAATGTTTAGACATCTATGTCAGAATAAGGAAGAAAATAATTAGACCGGGAAAGTGAGTACTATTGTGAACAAAAGGTCAAATAAATGACATTTGGTACAGAAAATTATTTTGCTCAAAATGACTGATAATTATGTAATTATTGTTCATTGACAACTAATGCTGGAAGTAAAAGAAACAGATTCTAACATTTCCAAAGCAGGTTTTTTTTTCTTATAATGAAATTAAAATACAAATCATTTTGTATTGATTTGAAAAAGTGTCATTTAATGTGATATTTGAGATGAAGAATCGTTTTTTCCCCCAGTGTAGTCTTTTCAATAATTTAAAATTTCGTGTTATTTGAGCTAAAGAACAAATGGGTGTACCTACATTGTTTTCTTGCGTACAAAAGAAGTAAAGTCAACAACATTTTTATGTTTCGTAGAGTTAGTTAGCAAAATGCATTGAAGCTATCATGCATGAAGTGAGATAAGTGAGAGAGAGACAAATTAAATGTTCAAATGAACACGTCGATATTTTGAAAGCATATCAATCTTATGAATTATGAATTGGTGGATGGAAAATAAAAACATATTCCTGACAATTCAAGAATGAATAGTAATAAGAAATTTAATTTGTTCAAAGCACATAACAATATTTAGATGAATTGCAATATTTAGTTACAATTGTAGGTGATCAACTGACCAATGAATAATATGAAGTTGCATTTGGTTATTTTGCTGAAGAGGAATTTTGACTGTTTATTTTTTCATCTTTATAATACTGGAGAATAAGTATTTATGTGCTTGAAATGTCTGAACTAGGTTCTTTCAAACAGAGAAAAAAAAAATCAGTGAGTATCATTTCTTAGACTCTTCCAACTTTAAGATTGCAACATTCTCAACTACTTTTTCAAGGAATGTTGAACTAGCAGATATGATACGTTTTATTAGTGACCTGAAGAAAATAAGTAGTAGATATGGTGATGATTGAAATGCACAGCAGATTGAAGTATATTTCATGTTGTATTGAAAAGCAGTTCAATCTATGCCAGGTATTTTCTCATGAATATTTGAAGCTGCTCTGACACATCTCTGCTGAAGGTGGGAATTGAAATCATTCCTCCTGATCTTGTCGTAGAGACACTGTCAGAGCTCCACACGGACCCTTCATAATGTCCCCACCCCCGGAAGGGTAGGACCATAGTCACATGCTTACTGTGGCAACACAAATGAAAACGAATCAGATGTTTATTGTAATAATTTGTATGGGAATTAATTACATATTTTCTGTGTGTAATGAACTGACAAAATGAATTAGTAATTTACAGTAAAGGTGTAACAAAGCAATAATGACTTTAATTAAATATGAATCTCATGATGATCCATGATAGGAAAAAAAGCCTAATCATTTGATCATTGTACACTGATGAACAAAAATCAATCAAATAGTTCCATATGTTCAAAGCAAGTTTTCACAGAATGAAAAGAAAATTAAAATGCTTTTGCAACATAAATGAATAGGAAAATAAATGAATTAGTCACACAATACGACTATTCATCTGAAGACAACTTCCCTTCTTTCCCAAAATGTTCAAATTCCCAAAGTTCAAAATGTACTGTGACTATTTCATGGAACAATGTTAGGTCCTTTTGTTGTACTTCAAAACATCACAAGAATTTTAAATTATTTTGTTCCATGAAGAATGATTAACTTGTATCGTGTTTATAAATACAGTAAATGTTAACATGTAAGTGAAACATAATTAAATCAATTCAACTTTTGCTAGGGTTAAAATAAAAATTGATATTTACAACACACACTGCAAATCTTTACATTATTTCATGCATGAGCCATAATTCCACAGATATACCCTGAACTATATTGGACAATGATTAGATAATAGCAGCAATTGGATTGTCAAAGTTCTATCAGTTAATTTAAGAATACTGAGAAATCTTAGTTGATTATTTCACTGAACAATGTGGAGAAACGTCCAGGAATTATTCTATTGAAAAGTAATTACAGTTTTCTGAACGCTTCAGGCTGAGATTACCGTGATCATTCAAATGAGCAATCATCAAATATTTACAATGAGGCATTGAATGGGAAGTCATTGGTTCCATTATGGGATCGTTCAGCTGAACAGTAAATTGATTTTTATATTGTAGGGTTCGTACTCAGAAACAATTGATGCAATTAAAATGCGATTCTCACTATATTTGTTAGAAAGATTAACTCCAATAATTGTGCAATTATCGTAATGGCAGTGACTGGAAAAATAACATTATAATCTGAAAAAATAAATTGATTTAATATTCTAAAAGCACTTTGCTGTGATGATTATTGGATATTCATTAAGAGCGATAAACTGAGGAATACAATATCATGGCTAGCTTTATGGATTCACAAAAATGATCCATTCAGTTCTTATTCAGTAGAATTGTTTTTGGGTCAAACATGCAGGATTACAAGAATGACATGTTACCATCCATTGGTTTGCTTCTTGAGACGTACTTTTAATTTATATACTTTTGATCATGACCAATGTTTCGATATTCCTGTCAGAAGTAGGAAGTTAATAAGTATATAGTGAAAGTACGTATGACAGTGAACATAAGATACAGGGAACTTCCATAATTTTGTGATGATTGTACATTGATAAATAACTTTGGAGTAAAAAAAGTAAATCAACGTGTTCAAAGCAGTTTTTTTGCTCATAACAAATTGAAAATTAAAATAATCCTTCTGCAGTGCACATAATTTGAAAACGCATCAGTCCCCAGTCACAAAAAACATCGGGGCGAGACAATAAGACCCTTATGAAGGGGATTCTACTCAACAGGAATTCGAGGACCTTGAACATCTTCATGTCGTTCTTGCAAAGAACACTCTTATTATTCCTAAAGTTTTATTATCGTAAATATTTCGACATTTGTATCAGAACTAGGAAGAAAATGAGAAGCAATTCACATGAGTATTTTCATGAGTGAAAGTCAAAATAAATTTACAGTGCCATCTTTCATTATTTTCTCTGAATAAGCAGATAAAGATTTTTAAGGTGCAAGCTCAAAGTGTTTTCACCTACAGTTGTACGAAGCCAAAATACATCATTTTATTTTGCGATACTTCAACTGGATTGGAAATCTGCTATGTATGCTGACGTTAGTGTCCTCGTTCATTTGTAACAAGCATTGTTATTGTTTTTAGTAAAATATTTCGTGTGCAATTACTGAAGTGAAATATAAGAAATCAAGTGCATTTATTGGATGGAACTGCTCACCAAATGTTTATTGTGGTTCTTGTTCTCAGAAACAATAAGATACTTACTCAGGTTTTTCTCTGGAGCAGTAATTAGATGACCAGGAAGACATTTGTGTAGCTGTGTGTGCCGTGTTCAGTGAGCATTTTTTTTCAATTACAACTATATTTTAAGAATATAGGAAGGGATTAATAATCGTGTGTTAAAGATCTTAATTAAAGTCATATTTTCTTTTAAAAATTACGAGAATTCCTTTGTGCAACAATAATTTGGAGATCTCGGTATTGGACTAGGGTGGACAAAGTTAAAAATCACATGACACCAGGTTATAGTCCAACAGGTTTATTTATAAGCACTAGCTTGAAAGGCTATGGCTCTGCATCTGGTGATCTGGTCTCTTAGGAGAGACACTACTAGAGATACACAAGTGCCTTTCATTATCGTCCCAACAAGGAAGGGTGGGATTATAATCAATTGGGATTACTCAAATGAAAACTAACCAGTGTTTATTCCGAGAATTAGACTGTTTCTGTGTAATGGACTGAGAATGAAATAGTAATTCACTATAATAATGGTACTAAGCACATATGCTCTTACTTACAAATTAATATCAGAATAATGGGAAGAAAGATAAATCGACATATCATGAGCTTATTGTAAATTCATAAAAAATACAACTGCTGAATACGTTTAAAGCAGTTTTTCTTATAAAGAAAAAGACAATGAGAATGTTTAGCAGTCGGACGGAATCGGAAGAAAAGGTCATTCACTGTGACTATTCAGCTGCAGACATCTTCTCTTCCTTCCACAAATGTATAACTTGCAACAATTCCAAATGTATTCTGACTGATAAAGGAAAGAGCAAACGCCTGAAAATTCTATTTTTTTTTGTTTACAAAAAAGTCACAAATTTAAATAATCTTACTGACATCAGAATTACAATAAATCTTTGTGTTGAAGAAAAATATAATCAAATCAAATCAAAATATACATCGATATTCACAATAATTGGCAGAGTGAACACTGCAATATCTTTCCATCAGTTGATGTACTGAGCCATATTTCCACTTTTCTATCCCTGACTGGATTGATCAATGGTTAGATATTAGCAATAAATCAATTATTAATATGCTGTCAGTGAACTGAATATTAATGAGAAACTTCACATTGCCGTTTGAACGAGCAATGTGTCAAAATAAACAGTAATTATTGGTGAAATGTCATTAGATATCACTTAATCGATGAGGCTGTGATTACTTTGATTGTTGAAATAAGTAGCATTCCAATATTTCCAATGAGCATTGGATGGAAAATTGATGCTTTTTGGTGTAGAGCTGAATTTTTTTTATTGTAGCATTAGCAGAAATAATCAATGGATTAAATTATGATGTGCATCACACCTTACTGAATATTTTCAAGTTTTCTAAAAGGTTTCTAGTCCAATCTTCAATTTAAAAAGGGTAATTTTGGCTCAGCACATCAGTAACTGCAAACATTTTCAACACATCTCCAAAGTTATTAATCTTATCATTCAAAAAAACCCAAAAAAATTTCCGCTGTAAATGTCCTGGACTCTATCTTTAGATTATAGTCAAGTTTGTTCTCTACTTATTTTCTTCCTATTTCTGACACCAGTGGCTAAATATTGATTAGATTAAATGTCATATGAGTGAGGTATTAGTTTTCTCTGAAAGATGTGTGCAGCACAGGAATGGGTCCTTTGGCCCGTAACGTTGTGCTGAATATAATGCAAAAGAAACTCATCCCTTCTGCCTATCCTTGGTCCATATCCGTCCAAATTATCTCAATGAACATTAAATAGCCTTAATGTATCTGCCTCCACCACCAACCCTTGAAGTTCATTCCAGACACCTACCACTCCCTGTGTAAAAAGTAAATGTCCCTCACATGCCCCTCGAACTACCCCCCACAACCTTAAATACATGCCTCATAGTTTTGACGTTTCAACTCTGGGAAGAAACGTCCTGACTGACAACCCTACCTATGTATCTCATGATTGCATAGACTTCAATCAATTCTTCCCCTCAGCCACCGCCACTTCACAAAAAAGCAGCCTCTCCAAATCCAGGCAGCATCCCGGTAAACGTCCTCTGTGCCATCTCCAAAGCCTCCATACCCTTCCTGAAATGTGGCAAACAGAAGTGAATACAATACTTTAAGTATGCCTTAACCAAAGTGTTACAAAGTTGCAAAATGATATCCTGACTCTTGTAACCAGTTCCCTGACCAATAAAGGCAAACCTGCCAGTTGCCTTCCTTACCACCCTATCTACTTGCATGGACACTTTCAGGGAGCCATGGTCTTGAACGCCAACATCCCTTTGAACAACAAAGCTGTTCAGGGTCCTGCCATTAACTATCTACTTTTCTTTAATATTTGAGCTCCCAAAGTGTGACACCTCACACTTGTATGGATTAAGCTTTACCTTTAATTTCTCTGCCCATAGCTGCAGTTTATCTTTTTCCTGTTGCATTCTTTGACAACCTTCTACATTATTCACAACTGCACTGAACTTTGTATCATCTGCAAGCTTATTAACTCACCCAATTAGGTTTTAATTCATGTCACTTCTATATATTTGTATCGTAACCAGAAGGGTTCCAGTACAGATCCCTGTGGAAAAAAGACAGAAAATGAGGGAAATGTCTTGAATAAATGTGTTTTTTTCAATGACAAAACAATTCTGATGAATAATCTCTGAAGTTGTGATTTTTGTTTTAAATTAACCCAATATTTTAATTCTCAGTTTACTAATCTTAATGAATATCCAGTACAAACTGCTTTGAATATATTGAATCATTTTAAGCGTTGAGTTCTAACATTAATTATTATTTGATTGTCATTTCAATTCTCATATCATCATGAGATTCACATTTTAGTTGAATCCATTATTTCTTAGTGCCAGTATCACGATGAAATATTAACATTCTTTTCAGGTCAACACACATGCAATCAACCAGAGTTTTCTCACCCAACACTCATAGTAACTATCTCATTCTCTTTCATTTGAATTCTCACATTAATGGAAGGATTATTAATCAGCCTTATCAATTAAGAAATGGCTAATTATTTTTCACTTCAATATTTCAGTTTTTTCAGATATACTGCACAATTACATTGCAATAAGGATTTTCTTATCAACCTTAAATTTGGTTTCAGCCATTTTAAAACTAATTATTACTAATGTCTAACTGGTAATCATTGTTTAAATGCAATATATCCAGCTGTCGATGTGGAACAATGGCTCAATACATCAACTGACAAACAATATTGCACTCGACAATCTTTTAATCTTAGCAAAATAATTTTCAGTATGGAAGCTTAGTTGGATTGACTTGGCTGTGAGCAAAAATACATTCTGAGGAAGGGTCACTGGACCCAAAGTATTAACACTGAATGCTTCCCACAGATGCTGCCAGACCTGCTGTGTTGTTTTCCAGCAATTACTGATTTTGTTTCTGAGTTCCAGCATCCACAGATTTTTGCGTTCTTGTACTGATTGTTTTTCACTTCAATGCTAACATTTCTATATTTCTGATTATTACAAAAGAGCTAACTATTTTTCACATTAAACATTATTTAAATTTCATGTGATTCTTGTGTACACAAACCTGAATTTACAAATGTTTGATCTATTCTTTTACAATAAATCTTGAATTCTTAGAAATCACAATTTTGTGAAAGTGAGGAAAGTTGTCTTTTGCTGAGTAGTCACGTTGAATGGCGAATGCTTTATTTCCAATTCATGTGAGTTACAAAGCAGGTCAATGTTAATTTATGTATATGAATAACTGCTTCAAACATATTAAATTATTTGATTATCATGAGACTTATATTTATTTAAGATCATTGTCGCTTCGTTCCATCATTACGAGAAATTAGGAATTCTTTTTATCCATTACACACTGGAAGTGTCTAATATAATCCTAGTCCAATTATCACGATAAATATCTGAGCAGTTTTCCCTGTGAGTAACCACAGTAAGTATGTGATTATAGTCCTGCCCTTCCTGCATGGGAACATTATGGAGGGCTCTGGTAATGTCTGTACAAATAGACCATGAGGCAGGCGTTCAATTCCTACCTTAAACAGAGATGTGTCAAAGCACCTCAGAGTTGATTAGAACATATCTAAGTGTCAATTGAATTACTTTTCAATCCAACATTTTCTCAACTTGTATCTGTTGTTGATTATAATGGTCACAATATCTTGAATTTATTTGTTTCAGGTCACTGATTAAAGTATGAATGTTATTAAGGCGAGGGGGCAAGTTTTAAAAGGGATCTGAGGGGCAACTCTTTTCACAACATGTGTTTGGCATATTGAGATGAGCTGTGAGAGGAAAGGCAGCGGCTGGTACAATTACAACATCTAAAAGACTTTCAGACAGTTACATGGATAGAAAACATCCAGAGGGATATGGGACAAACACAGGAAAATGGGACTAGTTTAGTTTCGGAAACCTGGCCGGAATGCCAAGTTGGGCTGAATGGCCTGTTTCCGTGCTGTATCAGTCTAACTTTCTACAATTCAAACTTGACTGTGAAAGGTAAAGGAAAGCAAAAACGGGTATTAATTCTATTTTGTGTCCATAAAAAAGTGACATGAATTTTAAATAATTGTGTCACATGAAATAGTTCACTCTTACTGTGATTAGAAATACAATGAATGCAAGCACAAAAGTGAAATATAATTGAATTAATTCAACTGTGTTTCCATGGTTAAAATAAAAATTGATTTGCACAATGATTGTGAGTTTGTACACTGTAATATATTCACATCAGTTCACGTACTGAGCTATTATTGCACATTTATACCCCTTACTGAACTGAACAAGAGTTACATATTAGCAACACATAGATTTTTGAAAATATATCAGTGCACTTCAAAGAAGGAGATATTTAATGTTGCTATGTGACTGTGCAATGTGTAGACATGAACAGCAATCACTGCAGTGAAAAGTAATTACAGTTCTCTGAATTTATAAGGCTGAGATTACTGTAATTATTCAAATGAGCAAAAGTCAGTTTTCAAAGCATGTTGGATGCAAAATCATTGGTTCCATTGTGGGATACTTGACCTAAAAAAAATAGTATTGATACAATGGATTAAATGAAACAATGGATTAAATTAAAATATGGATCTGACTATACATGTTAGAAAGACAAACAAATTATTCTGTAATTATTATAAGGATAATGAATTCATAATAAATGTTGTAATCAGAACAAACAAGCTGACTCAACATTTTAAAAAGCACTTTGCTCTGATGTTGATTAGACATCATTAAGATCGGTAAATTGAAGACTAAAATCTAACAGCTGGATTGATGGATTGAGGACAATAAATGAGCCATTCGGTAATGATTGAAAAGAAATGACTTTTGCTCAAAATGCAGACAATACAGAAGTAATGTATTTCATTCAATTAGTTTACATGTAGAAACATATGTTTTTAAATTATTTAATTTTATCCTGATCGATGTTCAAACATTTGTGTCTGAATTAGGAAGAAAATAAGGAGATAACGAAAGTTAATATTAGAGTGACCACAAGATACAGTCCATGACATTTGATAGAAAAAGGAATTTGCATAATCTTGTAATTATTGAACATTGTTAACCAATTAACTCCTCAGGTACTGAAGCAGTCCAACCCCAAGAACAACAAGATCTAGACAATATCCAGATTTGGGCTGACAAGGGGCAAGTAACATACATGCCACACAAATGCAGGCTGCGACCATCACGTATAAGAAATGACCTAACTACCATCACTTGACATTCAGTGCTGTTACCATCACTGAACACCCACTATCAACATTATCCTGGGGATAATCATCGCTCAGAAACTGATTTGGTCTCACCACACAAACACAGTGGCTACAAGAGTAATTCAACTCCTGGCTCCTGAAAGCCTGCCCAACAGCTACCAGGCACAAGTCAGGAGTGTGATGGAATACTCCCCACTTGCCTGGATTAGTGCCACCCTAACAACACTCAAGGAACTGATGGCCACTTCCATCTCGAAGGACAAAGGCAGCAGCTAGATGGAAAGGCAACTACCTTCAAGTTCCCCTCCAAGGTACTAACCCACCCTGACTTGGGAATATATTGCCATTCCTTCACTGTCGGTGGGTGAATGTCCTGGAAATCCCCACGCCAATGGCATCATGGGTCAACCCACAGCAGGTAGACTGCAGCGGTTCAAGAAGACAGCTCTGCACCAATTTCTCAAGGGTAACTCGGGACGGGCAATAAATGCTGGGCTCAGCCAGTGACACCCAAATCACATCAAATAAATATTAAAATAATGTCTGCAAGATAAAAACAGCTTCAACACTGTCCTAGCTGCAGTCTCTGCCTCTTCTTATTGACAAAGATAAAAGGTTACCTTGCTCAACTTTCTCCTCAGTACAGTATTCCCCCCAGCCCTCTCTTATACCAACCAGCAGCATTTCCATCACCAGCAGCAACTCCGCTTAAAATATTTTGTCAGTAACTTTTCATTAACTAGTTACTTCAATTACAATGCAATCTCTACAAACAGACCAAGTACTTTTTCGGCAACAACAAATTTTCTAACAACTTTTCTTGATCTCTCTCTGCCATTCTTTTTGGTTATATGAGGTAGGGAGGGATTGGATCACCACAGTGATGTAAGATATATGTAACACAGTGAGACAGGAAAGCTAGTATGGCTCACGTTGACTCTTAGACCCCACACAGTGGAACAACACATTCACTGCATAATAAACACAATACAACATTTCAACCCGGCGTAACAGTAATAAAATGTGGATCGGTTGGACAGGCTGGATTTGTTTCAACCGGAGTTTGGGAGAGTGAGGGGTGACATGACTGAAGTGTCTAAGATCCTGCTTGGTTTGTTAAGGAGGATGTGGAAAGGATGATTCCTCTTGTGGGTCATACGTGAACTCGAGAGAACTACTTTAAAATTAGATTCACCCTTTCAGGACAGAGATGAGGAGATTTATTTCCTCTCAGAGGGCTGTGCAACTTTGGAACTCTCTGCCCCAGAAGGTGAGCTCAATGAATAAATTTAAGACACAGGTTGATAGGTTCTTGTTAAGGGACGTTGGGGGAAGATGGAACACAAATCACTAACAGATCAGGCCTGGCCTTATTGAATGATGGAGTGGACTTGAGAGGCAAAATGGTCACCTTCTGCTTCTTTTTCACATGACACCGGACTAAGAGCTTTGTTGAAAATTCCTTCACTGGATGTAGGTGCCACTGGTTATGGGCAGCATTTATTAGCCAGAGGGCAGGAAGAGTCAACCACATTGCTGTGGGTCAGGGGTCACATGTAGACTAGATCAGGTAACGATGGCAGCTTCCTTCCCTAAAGGACATCAGTGACCGAGATGGGTTTTTCCTGACAATCGAGAAAAATTTCATTAATAGACTCATAATTCTAGATGATTATTGAATTCAAACTGCTGAAACTGACTGACCATGTGGCTGTCAGTGACTCCAACACAAGTGAATGGAAACATTGCTCAGAGTCTGGTTCTGGAACATTCAACACAACCAGGAAATGGAAAGTGAATAATTAGCTGAAAACAAGGCCACTGCTCTGTTAGAGTCAAAATCATTCAATGTTCAGTTACTGAACATTACTGACTCACAGAATATTCTAACCTGCAGAATCACAGTAAAAGGGGAAAGTAAACAACATTCTTGGCAAAGACGTAATGAACCAACTGCTTGTATAAAAACAGCTCAGAACAAAGGGGGTGAATCCTCCACAAACTGACAAATCAGATTTGTAGATAGAGATTGGAATTCTTTAGAAAAAAACCCTTCCCTGCTGATGGTGTGTGCTAGAAATCATTCTCAGAGTGATCTGCCACTTTTGTCCTTTGAAGAGAACCTGTTTCCCCTCACAAAAGGAGGTGTGTTGCTCACTTACAGACTGACTTGCAGACAAAGGAAATCTGATCAGGGACTCGCAGGTTAATTAAGCTATTAGTGACAGTCCACTGCACACAACAAGAGCTCAGACCACAACAGATTCTAGTGAAACCAACAATGCAATGAAAAAGGTGAATTGGTCTTTATAATCATGCAGCCTCTCTCAATCAAATAATCCCAGTCAACTTCTCAACATTTTAAAACTATTAATATCAATGAATATATATTTATTTCCATTCCTAATTTCCTCCCAAAAATGTATTTGATTATTCTCTTCAAAATATAATTTAAATGGTGTATTCCAAATCACAATTCATTTTCAATTATTCTTAGTGCAAAACAACTTGCAAACTAAAAGAGTTTTCATGTCAATAATGACACTGGAAATTTTGTTATGTAGTTTAACCATATTTCCAAATATTGTTTTGGTTCATTATTGCAGTGAAGCTAAAATTAAAGTCTATTTTCTCTGATATCCTTCCATTACTCTATTCCCTAATAACAATGCCCATGGTGTAATAGGTGACAAACATTAAATAAAATTGAATTTTCATTGTAAGAACTTGTACAAATAATCACATATTATTCAGTTCATTCATTGTCATTGACTATCAGTTCATTGTATGATCACGTTAAATTCACTTAAATAATCAAAGTAGAATTTTCACCTCTATAGATATGTAAAGTGAATGTCAAATTATTAATATTTCAAGTAAAACCAAATTCACATTTTGTTCTGTTTGAATCCAGACATGACGGAATATGTTACATTATTATGGGAAACAGGAACAAGTGAAGGTGGTGGCTGTCAGACGTGAGGCCTTAAAGCCAAAGGGCCAGGTGGTAGTTACAGTGGGGGAGGTACCTAGTGCCCCGCTCTCCTCAGAAGGCAGTGAGGATGGTGACACTGACTGGAACGGGTTCGATGACAAAGCACCCACGTATGGACAGAGGGACGGCAATGGGTGGGATGACCCACCGCCCTATAAGACCCAGAAGGCCGTGTCTATGGCACCACTGGGCATCAAAGCTCAATGTAGACAGTAGGGAGCAACAAAGGGAACTGACAGAAACCAAACCTGAACCGTTCACCCGCTGAATGACAGATGTTGGTGAATGAACACCCAGCCTGATAGAGAAATGGTAATAATGGGCCTTATTGGGACAATATGGATGAATTAGTAGAGGTACACAGTCTCACCGAAGGTGATGTATGGACCCTCCCTCGGCCCAAGATGCCCTGAAGTGTACAGCAGAAACTGTACCTGCAATGAGAGGATGGGGTGTGAGCCGGTTCCCCCAATGCACAGCCGATCAGTGGCTCCAGGCATTTACAGATATTACAGGGACACACTGGGGAGGGGACAGACTGAATGGGCTAAAATAACCTTGGTGACTCAGGGACCCAAGGGTAATATCGAGGATCATACAGAGAGGAAGTCTGATGTATGTAAGGACCACGGGGAATTACCAAACCCCAACCAGTGATGATGAAATCGGTTTGATGTATTTAAAAGATGACATGGGACCCTATTTAACTGTAATTATAAACATGGGACTCTCAGTGGGAGATAATTCTAACCACATTCTGAATTGGGCCGTGAGAGCTGAGGCAAACACAGAAACACAGGGGAATAGCTGCAGTACAGGGAGGGTAATCAGACCCACAATGTTACAAGGGAAGCAGGAAAGGGCACACAGACAAGGAATGTAGGCACAGAGAGGGAGATAGGTGTTCATATTGTGAGTGGCCTGTGTTCATGTAGGTATATGCATAGCCCATGAATATTCATTGATGCACTGTTAAGGGGCCAACATTTGCATGATTCTAACACCGGAGCATCTTTGTCAGTTACCGATAAGGATTTACCCCTCACCCCCTCAATTACTAAAATGAGAGCAGTCAGAGAGGGAACCTAGGAAGCTGGATGAAGCAAACCTATCCCGATGTAGACCGGGAGTATGACAAAACGTATTCAGATATGGAGGTGTGAAACTCAAGAAGGGACCATTCTGGGAGTTGCTCCTGTTTATTCTAAAATGGCAACTATTGACATCAACACCCGAATTTAAACATGGGGATGCTCCAGCCAGGACTGGGACAGAAAGAAAAGGAGAGGCAACCTCTCCGGAGTAGCTACATTGCAGGGAGACTGGGACAGTCAGAGAATCTGGTGGGTTATAGCTCGGACCCACTCAGCGGTGTGCGTAACTCAAACAGGAAAGTGGGTTGTTATCTATCGACCCTGTAGAGATTGAGGGCCCTCTCACTCCCCACACAAACGGGATCTCATCAAAGCTGGGGCTGAAGAGGCAGTAATTGTGAGTGATAGATTGACATAAACTGGAAATAATCTGGGTCCATACCTGCGGACATTGAATGGCATCTGAAAGTGGTGTTTACTGACCGAGAAGAACAGTCCACCAGGATACTATTACCTCAGGGATCCCGCAATATTCCAGTATATCCCACCGATGTGTGTTTGATGGATTTAGTCACACTGATCTTACCAACACTTCATCACCTCAAGCAGTGAGAAAGAACATACCCAGATATTAGACAGAGTATTGGATCAGGTTAGACAGGTCAGGCTGAAAATTAATGCACAGAGAGTGAAACTGGGAAGGTAGGGAGAGACAGAACTGGGACATCATATTGGGGAGATCAAATCAGGAAGGGAGAGGGGACAAAAACTATGTCCCAGGGGGAACAAAAACTATGATTATAAAATTATCCACCCACACACCGTAAAGGGATCAGGCAAACTTTAGGATTGTTTAATTATTGTGGGAATTTTGTGTGGAATTATCCAGAAATAGAGAACCATCATGAGCCCTGGCAGAAGCGTGGACATTAACCAGGGGTGAGGGGGGCAAAATGCACACAGTCAGCATGCCTTTGGTATAGTTCATGACTGGGCTTGGTGAAGGTATATCACCCTGTCTGGGGGCCACATTGCGCATGAAGAACAGGTTAGAGAGTTAGTGGAAGCAGCTAACTTTCCCAGTGAAGCAGCAATAATGAAGATTAGAGCTCACAGGAAAGTAGAAACTCCACACCAACGGGGTAGTTGGTGAGCATGGGTGAGCATACTTACTGAAACAGTGCAGACATTTGAGGAGGATGCAGTGGCAGTAGCTTCAGAAGCGAGAAAGGAAAGTTTAAAGACATTTCCAGAAACAGTCCCATAGCAGGAGAAACAGGAATGGGAAAAGGGTGGGGCAGTAATAGGACATAGGATGATCCAGCAGTGCCACTGTATAAGACAAACATTGTTAAAAACATATCATGGGCTGGCCCATATTGAGCAGGATAAAATGCAATATCGGATGATCAACTACAGGAGTGTTCTGGAACAAGAAGGTTTTGTTGAAGGGGTGTAGTCTGTATAAAGTGCGAGCAAGGAAAAACAATCAGGATAAAATGGAGACAGCAGCAGGGGCCCACGTGAAAAATTACAGATGGATTTTACATACACCCCCATCCCAATCCCAGGGAAGGAAATCCTGCTGGGTCTTAATAAACAGGTTTACTCAGTGGGTGGAAACATTCCCCTGCAGATTCTGACCAAGGGACACATGTTCCAGGAAACGAAGTTAAGCAGCTCTGTGGCTTGTTTGGTACTGAGCAGAAATCCCATCTCACATCCCACCCCCAGAGCTCAGGGACAGTAGAAGGAATGAAGCAGACACTGAAAGCTAGTCTGACTAAGGCCCTGACAGAGACAGGCCGGGATGGGTTAGTGTACTCCCCACAATCCTAATGAAACTGACATCAACCCCAGCAAAGGGAACTGAGCAATCCCCCTTTGAATTTGGACTATGCAGCTGCCAGAGGGTATGGTAGTGGGAGGGCAGGAGATGTACAATGGCAAGGATAGGGTGAAACAATTTGTGAAAGAACTGACAAAGCAACTGCATGAGCTGAGAGGGGAAGTTGCAGATGGACAGAGAATCAGAGACTGGGAAAGGGAGCTCATAAACATCCGAGCTGACATCCTGAAACCAGGAGATCGGGTCGGGGGGGGGGAAATATTAGTGGAACGTATGAAAGAAACACATCAAAATGCTGGACTTGGCTGGGGGAGCCACAGAATTCCAGAGAGGGAACTCTTCCATCATGCATTCGTAAGGAGCTCTGAATAAACATTGGTCGTGCTGCTCAGCACAGAACTCAAGGCTCCTCTTTGATATTTCTCCCAGTAACAGTTGTGCAGGGGTATGTTGGTGGCTGGAGGTCTGTGACCAGTGCCTCTGTTCCACAAGGGTCAGAGCTGGGACATCTGTTGTTTGTAACACATATAAATGATTAGCCTGAAAATGTAAATGATTTAATTAGCAAGTTTGTAGATGGCACAAAGTGAAGAAGTTGTGAGTCGTGAAGAATGTTGTCAAAGGAAACATCAAAGACGAGATCAGTTGGAAGGTTATGCGGAGAAATTTCAGATAGATTTTAATTCAGACAAGTGTGACGTGATGCGTTTTGGGCGGCTCATTGTAAGAAGAATGTATACACTAAAAGGAAGTGCCCTGAGCAGCATTGATATACAGAGGGATCTTCAGGTGCAAGGTTCACAGCTCCCTGAATGTGGTGAAGGAGGTGGATGGCAGGCTTGCCTTCTTCTGTCAGGGGACTGAATATAAAACTGTCATTAGGCCCACCTTTGGGGGATTGTGGGCTGTGTTGGGCACCGCATTATAAGGAGGATGTGGAGGCTTTGGAGAGGATGGGAATGGGTTTACCAGGATGTTGCCTGGATTGGGAGAGGTTGGAAAATCTTGGATTGTTGTCTTTGGAAAGTCAGTGGCTGTGGAGTGATCCGAGAGGCACAGACAGAGTGAATAATCTGAATCTTTTTTCAAGTGGAAATTACCAATTCCACAGGCCATAGATTTAAGGGGAGAGGGGGCAAGTTTAAAGGAAATGAAAACCGAAAGAACAGCAGATGTTGTAAACCAGAAAGAAAAACAGAAGTTTCTGAAAAAGCTCAGCAGTTCTAGCAGCATCTGTGAAGAAAAGTTAGTTAACATTTCTGAGGAAGGAGGACTGGACCCGAAACATTAACTGATTTTTCTTCACAGATGCTGCATGACCTGCTGAGCATTTTCAACAACATCTGTGCAAGTTAAAAGGGAGTTGTGTCAGACAAGTTTCTTATGCAGAAGGTGGTCAGTGACTAGAATGTACTTGCCTGAAAGATGGTAAAATCAGAAACAATCACAATGTTTAAGAGGCATTTGGACAGACAGATAAGCAGCCATGGGTTGGCAGGGATATGGATCATATACAGGCAGATGGAATCAGTTTGGAATGGCATCATGGTCCGCACAGACATGGTGGGTTGATTATTCCGGTGCTGCACTGTTCTGTTTTCCAGGGGGGAGAATGTGTGGAGTGAGAGATAATATTTTGAGTATAATATGTCTCTTCTTTAGAACACACAGTAAGTTGATGCATTTTGAGAGAAGCAATGTCGAAAGGGAATATATATTTGAATGGCACAGACATAGAGAGCAGGACAGCAGGAATGGGGGACAATGTGTACCAATCCTTAAAGGAGAGAGAACATAAAGTGTTTTGAGTAAACGTATAGGATGCTGGACTTCATTAATAGAGGGAATGATAACAACTCATGGAAAAGATGCTGACCGTTGACGAAGTTCTAGTTAGGTCACAGTCAATCATTGCATCCAATTGTGGTCACCAGATTCCTGGTCAGGATGAGGAAGTTAAAATACCACAGAGGGGCCTGTTCCATACTTTGCTTCTCTTTCAGGATGCATTGGCGACTCAAGGGTTAAACATTCTCCTGCCAAAGGTCTTCCTGACGTATTGTAAGAGTACAAGGCCTGTACTCTTCCAATACAGACTGAACACCTCAGTAGGGGTGAGGCAGACCGTATCTTCGAATTAGAACCTCTTGGAGCCACACATGTGGATTCCACCATAACCCCAGATAGAGCAATTTGCCCTTTCCAAACAAGACTGAGAGCCCTGGGCACAACCCTGTTAAACTGCCTCCTGCTCCCTTGTCTTACCTCCCCTCCATATGAGCATAGGTAAGTGAATCCCCCATTTACTGAAGGAAGAACCCTTCTGCCTTAATCTCTTCCCGTCAACACATAATCATGGGCAATACGATAATCAGTTTCTGTAATCCATCACACATTATCACAGGACATTGGCATTCATCAAGCTTTGTAAATTCATAATTACCAGCTTTAAACTATGTAATGGCAATCGCCCATGTGACTGATATGCCTTTGTCTAATTCTTATTAAATATACTGTCTCTGTGCGTAAGGCAGAGATTTGTGAAGATGAGTCTGTACAAATAGACATTCGGCTACTTTAGAGATGCTTTGAAATTCTTGCCAGCTGTCCGATAATAAAGCTACTGCTGTTGTACAGAAAACTTGTGTCGGCTGGATTTGTGGAACAAAACAGACATTAACAAGGAAGGATATGAGTGATCTTCAGGGTGTGGAGTACAGACTTACTGGAGTGGTTCACTGATGAAGAAAATGCAGTCACTGGATTGATTTGAAGAAATTGCTATTTTCTTTGAAATAAACAGGTTAAATATATTTTCGATAGAGCTGTATAAGATTATAACAGACCTAGATATAGCAGACAAAAATATCTGTATTTGATAGGTGATGGCACAAGAATTAAGACCAGTTGTAAGGTTTTGAGACAGTGGGAGATGAGTAAGTATCTCTGCTGACTGTATTGGCTGGAAATATGCAGAATATGTTGCCTACGATGGTGGTGCAAGTAGAGAAGATCAATGATTGATAAAAACAATTAGATCAGACCTGAGGGAAATAAACTTGCAGAGTTTGGGGTACGTATGGGGAATGAGAATATGGGATTCTGCTACAGATAGCCAGCCTGGATTTGATGGGCCTCTGTCTGTGCTATAATGCATTTTATTTGGACTTGCTTAACTTGCTCTGGCCACCGATTACGTTGTCATTTAGGTAAATCTGTTCAATGTTCCTACTCAGACCAATACAGTCTGTCCCTCCACAGCAGGAGATAATGTTTACTGCTTCATACTGGGTTCTTTTGGGGGCTGGCTAACGGTGTGTGTAACAGTCTGCCAGCATTTATCTGAAATGGCAAAACACCAGTGCAGCCAGACTAGGGACAGACCCTGGAAATGTGGGGAATGCCAGAAGGGAATTCTTTACCCATCCCACCTGGAAACTGGCCAAACCAGTCAGACTAGGGAGTTGTTCACCTGCTCTGTGTGTGTGTGGGGTGGGAAGGGATTCACTCAGGCATCCATCCTGCTGAGACCCCAGTCAATTTACTGATAGCCACAATTGAAGGATTTTTTTTTCTCTTTTTCACACCAAGTAATGAACAATGGTTTTGGCAGCTCATAAAGTTGTGCACATAGAGATCTTAGTTTTGGAAATGTTCACAACATCGTTGAACACGCAGATTCACACTGGGTAGAGACTTTTATTTTCCTTTGTTCATTCACAGGATGAGGGTGTCGCTGGTCCGGCAGCATTTACTGCCCATCCCTAATTGCCCAGAAGGCAGGTAAGAGTCAGCCTCATTGCTGTGAGTCTGAGGTCACAATGTAGGCCAGACCAGGTAAGGATGGCAACTTCCTTCCTGAAAGGGCATTAGTGATCCAGATGGGTTTTTCTGACAATCGATTAATGGTCATCATTAGACTCTAAATTCACAAGTTGCTTTTTTATTGAATTCAAATCCCCCTCATCTGCTGCAGCAGGCTTTGAACCCAGCTCTCCAGAACACTATCTGGGGTTTAGATTAACTGTCTCACGACAACACCATGAGGCCAATCCTTCCCCACATCGCTGTACATCTGCACAGAGTGAACAGTGATTTTCTGGTTCATCAGAACAGGGTAATCACACATATGTTTGCTCAATGATTACAGGAGTTGGATGTTGATGGGCTATTGACATCCATCTCCGAACCATGTATTCTGGGGTGTGTTTCTGGGGATGATTGGAAGCACCATCAGTCTTGTTATCTTTTGGGGATAAAAACAGTTTCAATTAGCTTTCTGTTAAATGCATGGCAATCAATTCTATCTCACAACTCTCAGGCAGATTAGTTTCTTTTGAAGGGCTCTCTATCTCCCCAACCTCCTCCACCCTCACCTCCAACAATACATTAATCTCACAGAGTCTCTTTGTGACTATGAATGAGACAATCTGATCAACTGCTTCTTTCCCAACTCCTATGTCAAGTTGGATCTTGAACTCCCCTTGCTGCAGTTGTGATTCTGCATCATTGTACAGTGTTGCTCGTATTTCATGTCTTGGCCTATCAGTGTTCATGATACTGCATGTAGTACATAGGGTCAAGAGTGCAAGAGTTTAGCTCTTTCCTTCCAACAACAGCAGTAGAATTGTACTCCAGCAAAACTTACAGAATCACAGCCCCCCATTTTCCCCAACTTACCTCATGCCATCAAACAGAGTATCAATCCTCATTCAACTGAGAGAATTCAGGAGGGCATGTCAGTGACAGCAGCATGAATGAGGTGTTAACCTGATGAAGTTCCCAAAGAGGGCTACTTGTGCCTAACAGCATAAGCAGCAAGTGATAGACAGAGTGAAGCAATCCGGGAAACAACAGAACAGATCTAAGATCTGCAGTCCAGCCACATCCAGTTGTGAATGAAGTCAGAGCACAGCTGGAGTTCTGAGGACAGTTCTCTTCAAGATATTAACCAACAAGAATGTCAGACTGGGTTAATTATCATAAAACTCAAATCTGTTTGATATTCATATATTTACAATCAGTTTTCAATTCACCAAATGTAGCTGAAGGTAAAGATAATCTTCAAGTGATTGTAACAGTGGAGACATCTGAATAGTTGGATCAGTAACTTAAAGCCTGTTGTGTTTAGATAGTAATAATTTTAAAGTGATTTTAAAAAGGTGACTTGAGCAGCTGATAATGTTGTTTTAATCTGAAGTTAATTTAGGATTAGTTAACAAATAAACACATGGTAGGGAATCCCAGCCCCATGGAATGCACATCCAGTTCCATGTGGGAAAACCAGGACACTTCTTGTCTGAGCGACAACCACAAGAACACGGACGTGACACGGGAAATGTCAGGAACACTCGTTTGACCACAGTTAAAGTACTGCACACACTTCTGATCCCCTTATTCCAGGGTTGATGTGATCACACCAGAGAGGGTACAGAGGAGATTGATCAGAATGTTTCTACAATTGGAAAATTTCTGCTCTGAGGAAAGGTTGGATAGGCTGGGGATGATTTCCGAGGAGGATGAGGTGAGATTTAATTGAAGTGATAAAATGCTGAGGAATCCAGATCGAGTGGATAGGAAGGAGCTATTCATTAACTGAGAGGTCAGAAACTGGAGGATTTAGATTGAAACTAATTCCCAGAAAGAAGGGGAGGGGAGAATTCATTTCACTCAGAGATGGTGGGGAGCAGGAACTCATTGATGGGGTGGCAGAGGCAGTAACCAGCATCACATTAGAATAAAAGGACATGTATGTAACTGAGATGCTGGAACATGCAGGGCTGTGGACTAAAGTCTGCAGAATGGGGTCATTGTGATTTATTTAACATTTCTCCAGAATATTAAACTCAAGTCCAATTTGAGAATTTATGATCATCTGACCTGAATTCCAAATGTCCGAATAAATTTATCAGAAAGTTACAGCACAGATCGAGGCCACTTGGCCTATCCTGCATGTGTTGTCTGTAATAGAATGACCCAGGCTTTACAGCGTTCTGTACTCACCAATGAGAGCAACAATTTCAGACTGTGTACTCTGCCCTCTATGTGGTTATAATCTGTTTTTTCAATGTATTTCTTTCACAGCTGCTCACCTTGTTTCCTGGTTTCTTTCCCAGCCCTAACTCCATTCCCCATGGCCTTGAGGGACTACCATTTCTGCAACTTAATCTCTCCTGCCTTCCCCCGTGTGACAGACTGTCTTTTTGTCCTTGTCTCACTCCCACCTTGCTCACAACCTGTTACATTTCTGATGGTTCCCAGACCTCTGTGACTTCACTGCGCCCCCTGGGTCAGTGGCACGAGTTTTGAATTCTCTTCCTCATGAGATAATCGGAAATCTTTCTGGCTGCAATATCCTCCAGATTTTCTTTTGAAAATAAAAGAGGATTTGCGTCAGAGTCAAGTATTTGCGATCCTTCATTCACAATCCTGAGCACTTAGACATAATATGTGACCCTCCCACAGATGTGCAGGTTTGATGGATTGGCCGTGCTAACATGGCCTGTAGTGTGTAGGTTAGATGGGTTGGGTTAGCCATGCTAAATGTGGGGTTATGGAGGTAGGGTGGGACAGCAGGTCATTGCAGACTTGATGGACCGAATAGTCTCTTTGTGCGCCTAAGGGATTCTGTAATTCTAACTAGTTGTGATTGTTGTCACATTTTCCTAAGTCCAGGTTCATTCAACTCAGGTACACATGCTATCTTTTGTGTTTCTGTGTGTGCCCGAAGTGTTAGGTAAGGGGTAAATGTAGGGGTATGGGTGGGTTGCACTTCGGCGGGTCGGTGTGGACTTGTCCACAGTCTCCATGATTGTGCAGACTCAGTGGAGCAGCCATGCGAAATGCAGTGTTACAAGGATGGAGTGCTCCAGGTGGGATGCTATTTGGATGGTTGGTGGGGTTTGATGGGCCAATGCTGTCCTGCCACACTGTTGGGATTCTATTCTATGATTGAGGATAAAGGCTATTCTATGATTGAGGATAAAGCAGGGTGTCCTTGGAGAGCAGCAATTGGTATGTATCAATGCTCTCGATGCCTTTAGATAGAGGTGGGCATCGCAGGGGATACAGTGCTTTATCTCCACTGCTGCCCCCTCACCCCGAACTCTGATTTGGTCCCTTCCCACTCTGTCATTTGTAATGGTTTGCTTTGCCTGTAATGGGCTTTGTTTGTAAATATTTAATTGGTTACATGGGTGGTTTACTGCTGGTGATCATATATTAACAAAAACCCAAAATGGCGAAATGATGAACGTGGGAAGGTTGCTCAGCTGTGTGAGATAACCTCTGGGGGGGGGCGGAGAAAGAACGCTTCACAGCTCAAAGGAGAACTGAAAAGAAGTTAAATCAAACCAAAGGTTCAGACAGGGAGGGAATATTTCCCTGCAGCTGGAATAACTGGAAAGTGATGGCGTCCGGGAATAGACAGGATTTTGTTTCACACGGCGTTTGAAAATTTTAAAAACTGCTATGTTCAGATAGTTTCATTTCTTTTCTTTTAGTTTTATTTATTGTGGATTAAATAGCTACAATATTTTAATATCATATTCACAAACCTTCTGTTAAAGACAAATGTGAAATAAAATCCATCAAACCAACCCTCACAGAAAACTGATGTCGAGGTGCAATCTCCTGGAGAATCCCTGCCTACTTATTCCTACGCGGGCTCCATGGCTATATACAGACCTGGAGATAGCAGGAGGCCATTCGGCCTTTCAATTATGCTCCACCATTCAAGGGGAAACAGGTGACCATCCAGCTCAGTCTCCTTTTCTTGCTGCGTTCCAATCCCCTTTTATGACTTTATCTCTAAGAACTATATCTATGTTCTCCTTTGGCTTCACTGCTTTTGTTCCAGTGACGTTGCTGTGTTACTGTGTGGGTGTAGGCAAGGGTAATGTGATGGTGCTGCCTCCTGGAAGACGCACTCAGCCTCCCTCATCATCCTGCAGTAACAACAACTGGATTTCAGCAACTAGAGATAGAACCCATTTCCAGGATGTGGGCATCACTGTCTCAGCCAGCATTTATTCCCCATCTCTCGTTACCCTTGAGAAGATGGTAGTGAGCTGCTGTCTTGAACCATTCACAGTCCATTTGGCGCAGATAGACCGACAATCCTGTGAGGGAGAGTGTTGCAGGATTTTGGTCAAGTGATTCTCTATCTTTGGTTCTTCAAATGCTGGTTAACTTTATCATGATCGGCACATGAGTTTGAGATTTCAGTCAGCAAATCTTCACCATCTAGCACCCTGTATAAAGGAATATGTACAGGTTAGAAATTCAGAACAGACAATTCTAGCTTCTCTGGAATATCCTTTCCCCCTTTCTCCCCCCAAAGCTGTAATGCTCCAGCCCACTTATTACTCTCTCCCACCATTCTGCCTCTGCTGTCCCTAATGTACACCCTCCCCATTCTCATGGAGTGACTGGTAAACAGACCCATGCCACCACTTCCCGTCCCTGGATAGACTCTGCACCCTTTCTGGGTTCACTCCATTTCCCTTCAGTTACTGCAAGTCAATAATGTAACAGGAGAATAAATCAAAAGGAAACAGAAAGGGTGGTAGCAGATCCTGTACAGAAGAGGAACCTTCAGTCTCGGAGAATGGGTAAGACCCTTCTTTGTTTCCCATTGGTCGATTCCCAGCATTATGACAAGTTGGGGATGGAACTTGGGCCCATGTGGGTGTGGTGACACTTTGACCCCCCCCAACCCATCAATACTACAAGCTGATACGTTCCTTCTCCAGGAAATCACAACGTCAAATGCTTTCCGCTAATTACCCCAAAGCACATGCTCCAAAATCCGCCCATATTCTGTACATGTGCAGTGCTAGGCTTCCCCACACACGCGTGGTCCCTGCCTCAGGGATTGTGGGAGTTGTAGCCCCCATGAAGCCACTGGAGACATGTTTATTGATAGTGAATGAAAAGTGAGGGATGGAGGGTCTTGTGTATAGGATCCCCATTCAGACACGGGCTGGTACTGGATTTTACTGAGACATCTGCTTCCACAACCTGATTTCTGACATAAGGAACATTGATTTAGCCAATTGCGGAGTGGGGAGGTTAATAAGGGGTAGCAGATTTTAAGCAGATGTAGCTCAGTGGTTAGCACTGCTGCCTCACAGCGTCAGGGACCCGGCTTTTATTTCAGCCAGAGTCGACTGTGTGGAGTTTACACGTTCTCAGCATGTCTGGGTGGGTTTCCTCGGGTGCTCGAGCTTCCTCCTACAGTCCAAAGATGTGTAGGTTAGGTGGATTGCCTATGCTAAACTGTCCACAGTGTCCATGTATGTGTCGGTAGGCCATTAGCCATGGGAAATGCAGGGTTACAGGGATAGAGTGGGTCTGAATGGGATGCTCATCATAGGGTTGGTGTGGACTCCATGGATGAATACCCTGTTTCTGCACTACAGGGACTCTATTATATTCTCATGAAGAAGAATGTACTTGTCTCAATGTGTTGCAAATCTGTGGAATTCCCTATTCAAAATGCGGTGGATGCCAGGACAATGAGTAGATTTAATGAAGCGAAGCAGATGTTTATTTTGCAATGAGATGAAGGGTGAGAGAGAGCAGGTGGGAAAATCCAGCTGAGACCGAGGTGAGCTCAATCATCATGGTATTAAATGGTGGAGCTGGTTCAAAGGGCTGCATTGCCTCTCCTGTGCCCAGGGCTTATCTTCTTACGGTAATAACTGGAATGCTGAATTAAAACTCACCATCTTCACCAAAGGAGATTTGGGAAAATGCAGGATAGTCAGGTGGATTAGCGTTCCAAATTTAGGTAGTGAGGAAGCATATAGGAGATAATGATTTTGCAATTTTAAACTGAGGGGGACAGTGATTTATAGTTTTCGACTGTGCAGTACATTCACACCGTCCAGAATACTCTGTTGTGAATATCTATCCTATACTTTACTACAAAGCCAAGGTCTTTGAGAATGAAATGCAAAACTCCCAGATAACATTGTCGCACCTCGTAATCTGATAAAAGACTTCTGATAAATCTGGTTGAATTTAGAATACAGCTGGAATGCCGGAAGATT
Source organism: Chiloscyllium punctatum (assembly GCF_047496795.1). Lineage (NCBI taxonomy): Eukaryota > Metazoa > Chordata > Chondrichthyes > Orectolobiformes > Hemiscylliidae > Chiloscyllium > Chiloscyllium punctatum. The sequence continues at coordinate 899,348 of NW_027309818.1, forward strand.
AGATCCAATCCCAAGATCCAGTGCTTAAACAAAGGAGACTACAATAGGATGAGGCAGGAGTTGGCTAATGTAGACTGGAAGCAAAGGCTTTATGTATGGGAAAGTTGTCGGACAGTGGGGGAATATCAAAGCAATTTTTCAAAGTGCTCAGCAAAAGTATATATCAGTGAAAAGGAAGGACTGTAGGAAAAGGCGTAATCTGCCGTGGGTTTCTGAGGAAATAAGGGAGTCTATCAAATTGAAATAGAAGGCATACAAATTGGCAAAGACCAAGGAGAAACTAGGAGATTAGAAAAACTTTAAAGATCAACAGAAAGCGAAATGGGATTGGGGGAGAAAAAAGTGATGAGTAGCTATCCCCAGGGCCAGAATAGCAGTTTACCCTGCTAGAGGGGAACCTATTGTGTGTGGAACATATGGCCTCTGTAATTGCTGAAGCACTTAACTGTTACCATAGAGATAATCCTGATCAAATTAAAAATCACACCACACTCCAAAGGCTTGTACTTCCAAATAAACCTGTTGGACTATAACCTGGTGATGTGTGGTTTTTAACTTTGTCCACCCCACCACCGGCTCCTCCACATCAGAATCCTGATAGATACCCCACTGAAGCTGAAGCGTCTGTCAGATACTTGAGGGAGCCACAGGGGTGTGGGGGGAGGGGTGTGTGTTTTAACCACAAAGTGCTGAACTGAACTGCACTTTCTAATTGCCGTTGCCATGGAGATAATACTGAGAGACAGTCTCTATTCAAAGTCCCAAACCACCAAGGTATAAGAATGGGAGCCGTACATCGGACAGGCGGGGAGTTACCTGATGCTGCCTGGAGGCGTTTTGCATGTACACTATCCATGTAACTGCCGTGTCTCATCAATAAAGACTCAAAGAAGACCTCTCAGAGTTCTGTGCCTAGTTATTCCTATCCAGTAGGGTTCAGGAAGATGAGGACACAGCAGTCAGTCTTCACAGTGGAGGATATGAAGAACATGCCAGTAATTGATAAGGAGACTGAGGAAGGTGAGGACCTAGATAATAACCATGATCGTGAAAGAGTTAGAGCTGGACAAGCTAATGGAGTTAAAGGTAGACAAGTCTCATTGCCCTGATGGAATACATCCCAGGATACCAACAGAGTTAGTGGGAGAAATAGCAGATGCACTTAGAGTCATAGCATCCTGCAGCAGAGAAAGGCCCTTTGGCCCAAACTGGCCCATGCTGACCAGAATGTCCATCCACACTAACCCCATTTCCCTGCACTTGACCCATCTGCTTATGAACCTTTCCTATCCATGTATTTGTCCAAATGTCTTTTACCTGTTGTGAGTGTACCCACCTCAACCACTTCCACTGGCAGCTCATTCTATATTCATACAACCCTCTGTGTAAAACAGTTGCCCCTCAGCTTCCCTTTTATTCTTTCTACTCTAACCTTAAACTGATCCAATCAAGCCGTCCAATCCTTGAGTTCCTGGGAAAAAGACTGAGTGCATTCGCCTTATCCATGCCTCTCATGGTCTTATACACTTCTAGAAAAGAACCCCCTCAGTTTCCTCTGCTCTAAACATAAAATCCTCACTTCTCCAACCTCTCCCTATAACTCAGACCGCTGAGCTCTGGCAACATCCTTGTAAATTGTTCTGCACTTTTTACAGTTTAATAACTGAAACCTACATTACATTCATCATATTTCCAGTGTTTCCCCACAGCGCTGGAACCAACGTGACAATGCCAATGGATTACAATCCATGCTCGAGAATGAACTCCTTGACAACAATCCTGCTTTCATAGTGCTTCCCATGGTGTAGGTATCCTTGTGTCTTTAATGAACCATGCAGCCAGAAAGACTTGTCCTTCTACAAAGCAAAGTTGTGGCTTAATTGTTCCTGGGAAATGTGGCATGATTTTCCAGACTTTCAAAAGCAAATGAAATCTCTCTCCACACTCACCATGCTGACATGGACTTGGCAGTGTCTCAGTACTTTTCCAGTCACACTGAGATTTGAAATATTTGCCCACGGACAGAATGCACACCTTTCCTTCCAGATGAAAAGGCCAATGATATTCAGATCGGCACAGATCAAGTAACCATCAGATCTGAACATGAAGTTCAATTTGTATTTCTCATCCGCAAATCAACCCTTTCAGTACCATACAACAGAGCACACAAGTTACCACTGTTAATACAGGATGGAAATTCATAAGACAATCGTAGTATTAAACTGTAGTTTCCTTGTTCCCCCAAAGCTTTAAACCTCAGTCTCACAATTTCTCTCTTCTGTGAACTGAAATCCAAACCAATCCCCCCACTCCTTTCCTCCACACCCAGTTCTCACACACACTTTCTTCGAACTCAGTTTCCTAGCTCCTGATGAGAACCATCCTGCATACACTGCTTCCTGCTCACTCTGGCCAAGACCCATCTTACTAAAATGAGTCAAATTAGAATTTTAATTGCAGGCCCATCCTTGTCTCTTTCCATAACAACCCTGAATCTTCACAAAACAGTTCTGATAACTTTCTGCAAAACGCTGCCCCACTGATAGTCTGATCACATGTCAGGGTAGCAAGAGAAGGGCCATTCCCCTGGGTCCTGCTCCCAGAGGGATGAAGCTGCTAATGATAGATTAATCCCTCACACCCACAGCCTCCTTCCCAGGCACTGACCCATATTGCGCATACTCCCACAATTGGTCAGCACTGCGCCCGTGCACTGGTCTCCCCTCCTACAGCACGTGCTCCCGATCATACAGGAGTCTGGGTGATTGACAGCAGCTGCTGCCCAATATATCAGAATCCCTACAGTATGGAAACAGGCCCTTCGGCCAAACAAGTCCATACCGACCCTCCAAACAGTAACTTACACAGACCCATTCCCCCTAATAATGTAACTAATACTATGGGCAATTTCAAATGGCCAATTCACCTGCCCTGCACATCTTTGGATTGTGGGAGGAAATCCGCTCAGACACGGGGAGATTGCGCAAACTCCACACAGACAGTCGCCCGTGGCCGGAATCGAACCCGGGTACCTGGTGCTGTGAGGCAGCAGTGCTAACCACTGAGCAGTCTCTATAGAGTGGAGGGGGCGGGGCGGGAGGACTGGGTGAATGGGATTGTGAACAGTGAATGAAAGTGGAGGACACTGGGCGATGGACAGGTCAGTGAGGGACAGGATCAGTGCAGCAGCAGGAGGGGATCCTGGACAAACTGAGCAATGGGAGAGTCTGACAGGAGAGAAACTACAGGAAGGTTCTGTTTGGAGACTCAGGCAGGGACAGCTGGGAGACTGTATGGCCTGAGGGCTTGGGCAGGTTTACTAATCAGCCTCTTCAAAGATGCTGTTTCTCAACTCTGAGACTGATCCTCCTAGTCCAGAGGTAAGGACACCACCATTTCCTGGTGGGCAAGGGATAAAGAGACTGCCTTTCAAAAGGAACTCCCCTGTGTTGGTGACATGAACAAGACTCAATACAGACTCACTGAGAAAATGCTGGCGTCCTTGAACTTCATCCAGAATATTAACACCTATAACTGGGCAACGCAGACCCCAATGTACAGAGTTAAATCCTGGATACCAATAACAGCTTTGTGCATGGGAAATCATATCTCATGAATTTGACTCAGTTTTTTTGAAGAAGTACCAAAGAGGATTGCTGAGGTCAGAGCATGGACATGATCTACATGGACTTCAGTAACGTGTTTGACAAGGTTCCTCATGGGAGACTGGTCAGCAAGGTTAGATCGCATGGAGTACAGAACTGGCCCGAAGGTAGAAGGCAGAGGGAGCTTTTCAGGCTGGAGGCCTGTGACCAGTGGAGTCTCACAAGGATTGGTGCTGGATCCACTACTTTTCATCATTTATATCCATGATTTGGATGTGAACATAAGAGGTATTGTAAGTAGGTTTGCAGATGACACCAAAATGGGAGGTGTCGTAGACAGTGAAAAAGATTACCTCAGAGTACAAGAGGATCTGGATCAGATGGGTGAATGGGCTGAGGAGATCAGTTTAGAAAAATGTAAGCTGCTGCATTTTGGAAAAGCAAACTTTAGCAGGACTTATACAGTTAATAGTAAGTTCCAGGGGAGTCCTGCTAAACAAAGAGTCCTTGGAGTGCAGGTTCATAGTTCCTTGACAGTAGAGTAGCAAGTAGATAGGATAGTGAAGGCGGCAGTTGGTCTGCTTGTCTTTATTGGTCAGAGCATTGAGTATAGGGGTTGGGAGGTCATATTGCGGCTGTACCGGACATTGCAAAAGGTGCCGAATCAATATACCATAGAATTCTGTTCTCCTTCCTATCAGATGGATGTTCTTAAACTTTAAAGAGATCAGAAATGAAGTATAGCATGTTGCCAGGGTTGGATAGGCTGTTTTCCCAGGAGCGGCAGAGGCTGAATGGTGACCTGAAAGAGATTTTTAAAATCAGGCTGGGCGTGGATAGGGTAAATAGACAAGATATTTGCCCTGCAGTGGGGGAGTACAGAACTAGGGGACTGGGAGGGAGGATAGGCAGGTAGACAGGGGGTGGGTGGGTGGAGAGGGGTGGGACTGAAATGGGTGGGGAAAGAGAGGGGGGACAGAGAGGGGTGGCATAGAGACAGATGAGGACAGAAAGTGGGATTAGAAGGGAGGGGAACAGACAGGGGGAACAAAGGGACAAAGGGGGGGGGCGAATGACAGAAAGGTGAAACAGACCCGGGGGTGGGGGGAGATGGCAGGAGGAACAGGCCGACAGAGGGGGAAAAACAGGCCGACGGGTTGAGGGGAATGTGGACAGGCCGACCGGGGGGGGGGGTGGAGAGACAACCAACAAAGGAGGGAAGTGGGGGGGCAGAGGGAACAGGCCGACGAGTTGAGGGGGGAGAGACAGGCCGATGGGGGGGGTGGGACAGCAGACAGAGCAGGGGAAGATGCGGAGAAGATGGAGAGTTATTTTATAGATCTAAAACTCAACCATGTTCCTGTTTTCTCCTCCTCACCTTAATTCCCTCTGAAAGTCTCAGAACAACTGTGTAGTTCTTGGAAAGTAGAGTTTCAGGGAGATCAGGTGCTCAACGTGGCATTTGGGACACTACCATTGAATGGAATGTGCTGATCAATAAATGTACTCTGGTTCGATTCCACTGTCTGTGTGGTGTTTGCACATTCTCCCTGTGTGTCTGCGTGGGCTTTCTCTGGGTGCTCTTAATTTCCTCCCACAAATCCAAAGACATGCAGGTTAGCCGGATTAGCTATGGGTAATGGCAGGTTACAGAGTTAGGGTGGAATGCTGTTCCGATGGTTGGTATGGTTTCATGGGCCGAAAGGCCTGTTTCCACACTGTAGGGATTCTGTCACTGAGTATAGGGATTAGGAGGTCACGTTGTGACTGAGTAGGGCATTGCTGAGGCCAGTTTTAGAATACTGTATTCAATTGTGGTCTCCCTGATTTCAGAAAGATGTTACCAGAATAGGACTCAACGTCTTAATGACAAGTTCCTGGGAAGTGTTGACAGACAAACAGACCATGCAGTGTGGGTTGATAGTTCCTTGAAAGTGTGGTTGAAGGTAGACAGGTCGGTCAAAGTGGTGTTTGGTATGCTAGCTGTTATTGGGCAGTGCATTAAGTATAGGAGTTGGGAGATCATGTTTCGGTTGTACAGTTTATTGGCTCAGCCAAATTTGGAATCCCCAGACTGCTTTCAATTCCAGTCTCCCTGCTATAGGAAAGACGTTGGGAAACTTGCAAGAGTTCTGAAAAGTTTTTCCAGGGTGTTGCCAGTATTGGAACATTTGAACCATAGGGAGAGGCTGAATAGGCTGAGGCTATTTCCCTGCAGCACTGGACACTTTAGGTGGCTTTATTGAACTTTATAAAATTATGAGGAGCAATGATAGCAATGGTTTCTTTTTTTTCCCCCAGAGTAGGGGAGACCAAACAAATGCGAATCTTTTTTCCAAGGTGGAAATGACAAATTCTAGAGGAGAGATGGCAAGTTTAAAGGATGTGAAAACCGAAACCAACTGAAGATGGTGGAAACCAGGCAGAGAAACAGAAGTTTCTGGAAAAGCTCAGCAGGTCTAGCAGCATCTGTGAAAAGAAATTAGACTTAAGGTATCTGAGGAAGGGTGACCAGACCCAAAACTTTAACTGATTTTTCTTCACAGATGCTGCATGACCAGCTGAGCATTTCCAACAACATCTGTGCAAGTTTAAAGGGAGTTGTTTGGAGTATATACCTGAGAGGAACTTTATAAAGTGCGAGTCAGACCACATCTGGAGTAATGACAGAAGGTTTGGTCCCTTTATTTAAGGAAATACATCATTCCATCAGAGGCATTTCACAGAAGATTGACTGGGATGATCCCTGGTTTACAGGGATTATCTTTTAAGAAAAGGCTGAAGAAGTTGGGACTCCACTCACTGGATTTGGGAAGAATGAGAGGGGATCTCATTGTAACATGTAGGATTCTTAAGGAGTTTGACAGGGTAAATACGGAGAGGATGTTGCCCATCATGAGGGAGTCTGGAACCAGATTCTGGGTCAGTCACGGAATCACGGATTCTGTTTTGGATTCGTCAAGTTTGAGGCAACACCGACACAGGTCAGGGGTTTCAGTTGCAATGGAGCTGGGGTGAGGTGGAGACAAGAAAGATTTTAAGAGATTGTAATTCCTGGTGTTTGTGATTGTGTAAATGTCTGATCAGAAGGTCACCTTGGGGTCAGATATGAGAGCAATATTGTGAAGAGTGTGGTTCTGCCTCAGACAGTTCCCAGGGAGAGAGAGGGGCTCAGCAGTAAGGGAAAGTAATTTGTAATAGCAACTGAAGGCAATGGGTTTAACCATTGCAATGTTCTGTTGCAGGAAATTGCAGCCAATCCCGTAGTGGGAGTGTGATGAGCAGTTTGATAACTGAGTAATGGAGAGGGATGATGGGGAGGGAGAGCTGGGCATCGTCAGTGTACATGTGAAACCTAACACGGTGCTCTTGGACAATGTCACCTCCTGGCAGTATGTAGGTGGGAAACAGGAGGGACCGAGGATAGATCCTTAAGGGACACCAAATACAAGGAATTCAGAAAGGAAAGGGAGAGTCGGGATGGAGTAGGTTTTTGCATAAACGGTGGGGTCAAATATTAGTTTGTAGCAGAATGGGAGAGAAGGACATAACCAGAAAATACAGACAGGTAGAACAAGGAACAATATCTGTGAATTGGGGAGGGGGGGTGATGAGGAGGAGGAGCAGCCCAACTCCAAAAGCACTATTCCTCCATCAGTGACATCACCCAACTCCACCCTAGTCTCAGCCCATTTACTGAAATACTCGTCCATCCCTGTGTTATCTCCAGACTTCATTATCCAAACACACTCCTGGCCAGCCTCCCACATTCAACTTACATGTAATCTCAAGAGTATCTAAAACCCTACTGCCCAAGTGCTCACTTGTACCAAAACTTGTTGATTCATCAAAAGGCTCCTATTAACAAGCAACAATTTAAAATTCTCACCCTTGATGTAATTCCTGGTTGTCAACATCCCTGTCTCCCTGCACCACACAACCTGTGAGATCCCGACAACTCATTTTCTTTCAGACTCTCAACGATGATTATTCATTGCTTCACCTGTCTAGCTGTCTCAACTGTTGCCAAGGCAACACGGTCTGGAACTCCCACCCTAACGCCCTCAGACTTGCTTTCCTCCTTTAAGGTATTCCTGAAAACCTGCTTATTAGGCATTTCTTTTGATCACCTGAACTAATATGGCCTTATGTCAGAAGTTCTCAATAGTATTTCTGTGGAATTATAACCATGATAAAAAAAAACTGTTGTTGATTTGCACATACATTGTCAACTCTTCACTGTCGCTGAGTGAATAATCTATAACAGCTCTTACTCAACGACATTGTGGGTGCACCTTCACCACACGAACTGCAGCTCTACAAGGAAGTCAAACATCACCTTCTCCACAGGCAATGGGGCTTTGGCATTAATCACTGGTATCTGTGGAGGGAGAACTACACAGTTGATATTTCAGGGAGTGCAAAATGCATTATAGGGAGGGAAAATGGTGCAGAATTTGGATTTTGAAATTTGTGTTTTACAATGTGCACTAAGTTCTGTAAAGCCTCTCATCCCATACCATGAAAATTTCCTTCTCTTCCTGGTCAATATGTCTTTCCTTTCCCCTGCCCTTCACCTTCACACATTTCCAATGCCTTGGGCACAACAGTGTGCTGTCAGTGATGTTTATCACGTGGTTGAGTATTGCCCCGCCCCTCATTCACTCCGATTGGTTGAAGGACCAACTAGCACCTCTAGCCCCCTTTCCCCAACTCTTATTGGTGCTGCGCTGACATCAATAATCCGAGGCTCATTGTGGGCTGGAGCATGCTCAGTGCTTCCTGCTTTTGCTGCTGTTCCTCAGGTATGAGAGAGAGAGGGCTCATCCCTGTTTCTCCTGATGTCAGACAACAACAACAACTACCTGCATTATATGGAGCCTTTCACAATGACAAATTTCCTAAAATGCTTCATAAATGATAGAAATGTTGATTAAAGAGAACGATTTTTAGATACATCTTTAAGGTGGAGAGAGGGAGTTAGGGAGGATATTCGAAAGGTTTGTGTCCTCGGCAACTCCAATCGTGGAGTGATATAGGGGGGGAACAGCTTATACTGGAGACAGTTAGTGGCTAACCATAGGTTAACCACCTCACGTCATAGCCCCCCCTACCCCACACACCAGGACTTGTTCTCACAGCCTGCCATTACACCCTACCTATGGTTAGCCACTAACAGTCTCCATTAACAGCTAATCACCTTCCCCCAGCCAGACGGTTATCCCCTCCTTTATCCAACCGTTCTTCTCACTCTATCCCCACCTATCCTTTACTCCTTTTATCTTCCCCCCCACACGAACTTCTGCACATAAACTGACTTTTTTTCTCAGTAACATCTGTCCTGAGGAAGGGACACTGGGTCTGAAACGTTAACTCTGATTTCTCTTCACAGATGCTACCAGACCTGCTGAGCTTTTCCAGAACCTCCTGGTTGTTGTTTCTGATTTACATCTTCCTCAGTTCTTTTGGTTTTAATTTACCGGGAGTTTGTAATTCAGGTCCCACAGCCTCTGTCCCAGTCTCTGCTGTCTCTCCCAACCCCAAACAGTGACACTGCACCTGCACAGCTCATGGACAGGTGTTGTCTTGCTGGCCACACCCCTCATTCACTCCCATTGGCTGCAGGACCACACAGCCTCTCCTCCCATTGGTCTGGAGCTGCCATCAATCAGCCGGGCCCCATTGTGATGAGAGTGGAGGGCTAATCCCTCTTTCTGCCCTGGGATGAGCTTCATCATTCACAGTGAATGGGGCAGTATCACAGAGCACAGGGCCTGGGGGCTATTCAGCCCATTGGGGCTGTACTCTCTCCCTCTGGAGATGCTGCAAATCCGTCCCAAGTCCCCTCCCATGTGCCCATAGCCCCCCAAATCTTTCCTTAAAAAGTAAAATTCCAAGTCTGTTTCAGAATACCTGCTGAATCTGTGTCGTTCAGACTGTTCCAGATGCTCAGAACTTACTGAGTAAAATAGTGTTCACATTTTCACCTTGTATTATTTGCCAATTACTTGAAAGTAGTTACTAAAAATTGTGACAGTGTGAACAATTCCTCTCTCTCTCTGCAAATTCAAGATCTTGGAACCAAATCTGCACCAGATCGAAATCACTGCTTCACCTTCTCAGCTCCAAGGATAATTATCTGTGCTTCAGCTAGCTCTCCGCAAAATAGAGGAATGCATCTTAATTTATTAAGATCAAAGAAACAGACCTTCCGTCCAATTCGTCCGTGCCAACGAGGAATCCTAAACTAATGGATTCCCATTTACCAGCTATTGGCCTGTATCCATCAAAACCCTTCCTATTCATGTACCCAGTTGGAAGCCTTTTAAATGTTGTGATTTTATCAGCCTCCACTACTTCATCTGGTAGCCCCTCCCATACACACACCACACTCAGCTTGAAAACGTTGCCATTTAGATCCCTTTTAAATCTTTCCCCTCTCAACTTAAACCCAGGTGCTCTAGTTTTGGACCCACCTAACCTGAGGAAAAAGGATGCCAGCTGCTCACCTTATTCACACCCCTCGTGATTTTATAAATCTCCATGAAGTCACCTCTCAGTCTTTGACTCTCCAGAGAAAATAGCCCCAGCCTATTCAGCCTCTCCCAGTAGCCCAAATCCTCCAATCCTGGCAACGTTTTTGTAAATCTTGTCCAAACCTTTTCAAGTTTCACAACATCCTTCCCAGAACAGGGAAATTCAAACTGAAAACAGAATTCCAGAAGTGGCTTAATCAATGTCCTGTCTAGTCACAATATGACATCCCAGCTCCTGTATTCAATGCATTGACCAATAACGGAGAGCGTTAATGGAGTCCCATTTGCCAGCAGTTCACCCTTATCCGTCTAAACCCTTCCTCTTCATGTACCCAATCAAATGCCTTTTAAATGCTGCAATTGTACTAGCCTTCCTCTGGCAGTTCATTCCATACTTGCAATGCCCTCAACATGAATAAGATGCCCCTTAGATCCCTTTTAAATCTTTTCCCTCTCACCTTATGCCTGTACCCTCTCGTTCTGGACCCACCAAACTTGGGAAAAAGTCCCTGACTGCTCACCTTATCTATGCCCTTCATGATTTTATAAGATCACCTCTCAGCCTCCAACTCTCCAGGGAAAATAGTCCCACCCTATTCAGCCTTTCCCAATAGCTCAAACCGTCCAACCCTGGCAAAATCCTTGCAAATGTTTTCTGAACCCTTTCAAGTTTCTCAACATTATTCCAAGAACAGGGAGATTGGAACTGAAAACAGAATTCCAGAAGGGCCTTAATCAGTTCCCTGTCCAGCCACAATATGACATCACAACAGCTGCATTCAATGCATTGACCAATAACGGGGAGCGTACCAAATGCTGCATTCACTCCCTTGCTTACCTGTGACTCTACTTTCAAGGAACTATGAACTTGCACTCCAAGGTCCCTTTGTTCAGCAATGTTCCCCAGGACTTTACCATTAAGTGTATAAGTCCTGCCCTGATTTGCCTTTCCAAAATACAACAGCTCACATTGATATAAATTGGACTCCTACTGCCATTCCTTGCTCCAATGGCTCATCTGATCAAGATCCTGTTGTATTCTGAACTAACCATATTCACTATCCACGACATCTCCAATTTTGGTGTCTTTTGTAAACCTACTGACCATACCTCATATATTCACATCCAAGTCATTTATTTAAGGGCCCTATATCCACCCTTGCAAGCCTCCAGTCCGCAAAGCAACCCTCCAAATCCTCTGTCTCCTCCCTTCAAGGTAGTTTTGTAATGGCTTGCTCTCCCTGCATTCCATGTTATCTAACCCTGCTAACCAGTCTGCTTTGTGGAACCTTGTTGAATGTCCATATTAACAACATTCACCGCCTGGCGTAATCAATTTTCTTTGTCACTTCAAAACACTCACTCAAGTTAGTGAGACCCAATTGTGCATGTACAAAGCCACATTGACTCTCCCTGATCATTCCTTACCTTTCCAAACAGATGGATATCCTGTCCCTCAGAATCCCTTCCAACAACTTGCCTGCCACTGACTTCAGGCTCACTGTTTTCTTGTTCCATGGCCTCTCCTTACCACCTTTTAAAAATAATGGCACCTCACCTGTCGCTATCAACGATACAAATACCCCAGGAGAGGCCCAACAATCACTTCCCTAGATTTCCAGAAAGTTCCAGGATACACCTGATCAGGTTCCAGGGCTTTATCCACCTTGATGCGATTTAAGACATCCAGTACCACCTCCTCTGTAACATGGACACTTTTCAAGTTATCACTGTTTATTTCTAAAAAAAAAACTCTAGAGTTTCCATATACTTCTCCAGTAAAAATGACGTGAAATATTTGCATATCGTTCGCACCCGCTGTGGTTCCATAGACAGCCTTGTTGACCTTTAAGGGGTCCTATTCTCTGGTCCAGTTAATCTTTTGTCTGTGATATATTTGTTTAATCTCTTTGGATTCTATTCCAGGACATCCCAGAAAGGCCTACTTCACGGACCGTAATTTTCCTCTGACTTGATCAACAATGCCCTCCAACACATACCCTCCACTTCCCTCACCTTCACCTTTACCCCACCCCTCCAGCCACAATAAAGAATATAACCCTGCAGTCTTCACCTTCCACCCCACTAATCTCCAGATACAGCGCATTAACCTCTTATTTCTGCTACATAAAGTCAGACCCCACCACCAGACACAAATTTCCCTCTCCAACCCCTATCTGTGTTCTGCAGAGACCATTCCCTCTGCACCTCGCATGTTCGGTCCATACCCTCCCACCAACCCATGCTCCACACCCTTGACCCTCCCTTGCCGCCACGGGAATGTAAAACGTGCGGCCACACCTCCTTCTGACCTATGTCCAAGACCCCAAAAGGATCTTTTCACATCAGGCAGAGATTTGCCTGCACATCCCAAAACCTCATATACTGCATCTAGACACTATGGGAAATTTAACGTGGTTCATCCAACTAACCTACACATCTTTGGACTGTGGGAGCAAACTGGAACACCTGAAGGAAACCCTTACAGATACTGGGGAGAATGTGCCAACTTGAACACAGGCAGTCACCTGAGGCTGGAATCAAACCCAGGTCCCTGGTGCTGAGGCAGCAGAGCTCACCACTGAGCCACAATACTGTGGGATCTTTGGTGCTGATGTGCTGCCCCACTGATACCTCAGTCACTCACCCTGCCTCATGTCCTGATGACGGAGTGAAATTATCCTTAGACAGTTAATCCAGAGACCCAGATAATGATCTGGGGATCTGGGTTTGAATCCCATCACGGCAGATGGTGGAACGTGAATTCAATAAATATCTGGAAAAAAAATCATCTAGTGACGACAAGGAATCCACTGTCAATTGTTGGAAAAACCAATGTGGTTCACTCATGACCTTTAGGGAAGGAAAGTGCCATTCTAACCTGGTTTGGTCTGCATGGGACTCCAGACCTATAGAAACGTGGTTGACTCTTAACTGCCCTCTGGGTAAACGCAGCAATAAATGCTGGCCGAGCCAGTGACAGCCTCATCTTGTGAATGAATAAAGAAAACAGGTCAGGCTTTGTCCCTTCTCTAGTAGGTACATCCTACAAACTGAATCAGAAATGTTCTCGTACATACTGAACAAATACCTTTCCATCCAAGCCCTTAACACTACAGCACTCCGAGGCCATGTTGGTAAAGTTAAAACCCCTTATCATTGCAACTACATTATTCTTACAGATAACTGAGATCTCTCGGTAAAATTTTGTCTCAATTCCCTGCTGACTATTGGGAGAGGGTCTATAATACAATCCCAATAAGATGATCATCCCTTTCTCATTTCTCAGTACCACCCAAATAACTGCCTGGATGTACTCCAAGGAATATCCAAAGATGCCACTCCCCCTGCTCTGTTGCCCCCTTCCAACCTTGCTATAGCATCTATACCCTGGAAAATTAAGCTGTTAGTCCTATCCATCTCTGAATATTGCCTCTGTAATTGCTATAATATTCCAGTGCCATGTTGTTCAAAACCATAGCCTGAGCCCATCTGCCTGATTTGTCAGGTCTCTTGCACTGAAATAAATGCAGTGTAACTGGTCCGTCCCATCTCATTCTGTGACTTGCTCTTGCCTGCCTTGACAGTCTGACCTGTGAACAGTACCAGTCTCAGACTCGCCTCTTTTCTCACTATCTCTTTAGGATTACCCTGAATCCCTCACTCGTTTAATGCCTCCCGAGTGGCACGAGCAAATCTCCCTGCTCGTCAGGACCCCAGGCTTTCCCCTTCCCATGCCATTGGTACCAATGTACAATGACCTCCCACTGGTTATCCTCCCCTTTGAGAAGATTCTGAAAAATCTCTGAGTCATCCTTGACCCAGGCACCACCCCATTCTGATGTCTCACGGTCAGCTGTAGAAACAGCAGACTGTGCCCCTGACTAGAGAGTCCCCTATCACCATTGATCATGTGGAGCTGGATATACCTCACATTACAGTAGAGCCAGTCTCAGTCACAGTAACTTGACTGTCAGTGTTACATTCCCCTGAAAGTCTATTACCAACTACATTTTCCAAAACAGTATACTTGTTTGAGAGGGGTGATAGCCATAGAAGACTGCTGTACTACCTGCCTACCCCTCCTAGCTTTCCTGGAGGTAACCCACCTACCTGACTGTATCTGCAGTATCCTGCAATCCTGAGACTGCCCCTTATCACACCCCCCCCCCCCCCCCCAGCTCCTGTCAATTCCTCACTGCCTTTAATCACTCCTCCACCAATACATGCGATCCAATTGGATTTACAATCACACTTCCTGCAGACATAACCACAGGATCATGGAGATTCTCCCTAATCGCCCACATCCGACAGGAACAGCACGCCACTCTACAACAGGCCACCTCTCGGCCTTAAGAATCTACAGACCAAGAAAAAGGCACAGTCTTACTGCTCTAAAAATACTGCCCGAGAATAACAATGCTTATGTTTTATATTTTAAACATTTAATCAAGAGACTGTAAGACCTTAAAAAGAAACCCTCACCTTACTCACTATTGTAGATTAAATAAAGTATAGCAGACTAAGATTGATGTTTGAAGATACTGAAACCCACTGAGCTGATACCCGGCTCTGAGTACTTCCAAGGGTGAGGACTCTCTGAGGGCAGCTGTGAAATGTCACTGTTTCTCTTCTCTGTCCACTCCATTTCCAGAGATGTTTATAACTTCACAGCCAGTCAGCTCAGAGAGGTCACTGCTTGGTTTTATTCACTGGGGGTTGCCTTTGCTGCCCAGACCAGTATTGATTGACCACCTTCGTGTTGGAGAAAGTGGTGGTAGACTGTCTTCCTGAAATGCTGCAGTCCATGTACACCACAGTGATATTTGGACAACAATCACCCTCTAGCCCCACAATCCTCCCTGTCTCTGTAATCCCCCTCCAGCCTCACCACCCTCCCTGTCTCGGTAATCCCCCTCCAGCCTCACCACCCTCCCTGTCTCGGTAATCCCCCTCCAGCCTCACCACCCTCCCTGTCTCTGTAATCCCCCTCCAGCCTCACTGCCCTCCCTGTCTCTGTAATCCCCCTCCAGCCTCACCACCCTCCCTGTCTCGGTAATCCCCCTCCAGCCTCACCACCCTCCCTGTCTCTGTAATCCCCCATCCACCCTCACCACCCTCCCTGTCTCTGTAATCCCCCTCCAGCCTCACCACCCTCCCTGTCTCTGTAATCCCCCTCCAGCCTCACCACCCTCCCTGTCTCTGTAATCCCCCTCCAGCCTCACCGCCCTCCCTGTCTCGGTAATCCCCCTCCAGCCTCACCGCCCTCCCTGTCTCGGTAATCCCCCTCCAGCCTCACCGCCCTCCCTGTCTCTGTAATCCCCCTCCAGCCTCACCACCCTCCCTGTCTCTGTAATCCCCCTCCAGCCTCACCACCCTCCCTGTCTCTGTAATCCCCCTCCAGCTTCAGAAATTACATGTCCTTGATGTAAGATTTTTATTTGGATTCATTGCTGTTTCTTTTACCTCAAAAATGAAAAATAAACCCCCCCCCCGACAAAAAAAAAAGAGTGAAATATTTTCCACCCAAACAGATTTCTGTTGAGTGACCTTTTGGAGAGGCCGACACATGGACATTTGAGTATTTTATCACAAATTATACATGTAGAATGAGGGAACTTTTTTTTAAAAACTCTGCTAAAAAGGGAGGTAATGGCCAGATGGTATTCTTGCTAGACGAGTAATATATGTAATGTTCTGAGGATTAGGGTTAGAATCCCAACATGGCTGATGGTGGCATCTGAATTCAATACAATCGCGAATGAAAAGGCTAATGATGACCATGAAACTATTGTCGATTGTTAGAAAACACCCATCTGATTCATTAATGTCCTTTAGGGAAAGAAACTGTCTTCCTCACCTGGTCTGGCCGACAAGTGACTCCAGACCCACAGCAATGGAGTTAACTCTCAACTGCCCTCAAGGTAAGCACCCACATCAACTGAGTGAATAAACAAAAAGAGATTTATTTTTAAATCGCGGAGGAGAGCTTTTTAAAAATAAAATTGTGTTTTCAAAATTTAAAAAATGATCACCTTGGTCGGATGGCACTACAGATGCCGCAATAATCAGAGTGAACTAAAGGAACATACAGAGAGATCTCAGATATAAAGTCAGAATAATAAGGTGGTAATAGTAGACGAATCAATTTTGCAAACATTGACTGGGACGACCATAGTGTGAAAGGTTTGGTTGGGAAAGAATTTGTTAAACGAGTCCAAGAAAATGTTCTTTATCAATATGTAAATGTTCCTATCAGAAAGCAAGCAACACCTGAGCTTTTCTTGGCTGATCAGACAGGGCAAGTGACTGAAGTGATAGGATGGGAACAGTTTGGGTGGGAGGAAATTGTGGGCACCATGGAGAAATATTTGGATAATCGATAACTACGGGTGAGCTACCTGATGACTGGAGAGTGGATAATGTTGTACCTTTGTTTGTGAAGGGATAGAAGGAGAAGCCCAGGAACTGTAGACCTCGGAGTCTGACTTCAGTGGTGGGTGACCTGTAGGAGCTCATTCAGAAGGATAGGGTTTACATCTATTTGGAGATTTAAGGAATGATTAGGGACAGTCAACATGGTTACACAAGAGGGTGTCTCACAGACTTGATTGAGCTTTTTAAGGTAGTAACCAAGAAGATCGACGAGGGCAGAGCGTTAGACATTGTTTATTTGGACTTTAGTAAAGCCTTTCACAAGGTTCTGCATGGGAGACTGATTTGTAAAGTTTGATCACATGGGATTCAGGAAGAGCTTGCCAACTGGATACAAAACTAGCTTAACAGTAGGAAACAGAGTGTAATAGTGGAGGGTTGCTTTTCAGACTGGAGGCCTGTAACCAGTAGTGTTCTACAGGAATTGGTGCTGGGTCCATTTTTGTTTGCCATACGTGTAGATGTTTTGGGTAAGAATATACAAAGTATGGTTTGTTTGTGGGTGCCATCAAAACTGTTAAAGTGGACAGTAACAAAGGTTATTTATGATTACAAAGGGACCTTGATCAATTGGGTGAATGGGCTGAAGAGGGGCAGACAGAGTTTAATTTGAATAAATGTAAGCTATTACATTTTGATAAAACAGACATCACCTTTAGCCTCATTAATTAATTTCACTAATTAAAAGTAAGGCCTTGAGTAGTGACAAAGAACAAACAGACCGAGTGTTTCAGGTCTTGTCATATGTAGACAGGGTGGTTCAGAAGGTATTTAGCACACATACCTTCATTGCTCAGACCTTTAGGTAGAGGAGTTGGGACATAATATTGAGGCTGTACAGGATGCTGGTGAGGCCTTTTCTGCAATACTGCGTCCAGTTCTGGTTCCCCGTTACAGGAAGGATGTTATTAGAGAAGGTTCAGAAGATATTTCCCAGGATGTTGCCATGAATGGAGGGGTCGTGTTGAAGGAGTGGCTGGATAGGCTGAGATTTCTGTCACTGGAGTATAGGAGGTTGAGGGGTGAACTTATTAGAGGTTTATAAAATCACAGAGAGTGTAGATAAGATGAATGCCCGGGGGGTCGCAGGGGGATTGAAGACTCAGGTGCATACATTTTGAAGAGAGATGAGAAAGGTTTTAAATAGATTTTAGGATGTTTTATAGATATCCTAACAGATATTAGGATATTTTTACATTTGTGGAATGAACTGCAAGGGGAAATGGTAGCTGTGAATACAATTACAATCTTTAAAAGACCATGGGCAAAAGTTCATAAATAGGAAATATTTGGAGGCAGGTGCAGTTACTTTCATTTGGAATTAGAGTCGACATGGATTGGTTAGACCACAGGGTGTGTCTCCATGCTGAATAACTTTAAGACTCTAACTCTCGGTGTCTCTGTAAATTGCTCCATGCTCATAACTCTCTCTATCACTGTCACTTCATCAGCTTCACATCTCTTCCTTATCTCTGTAATTCCTCTCCAGCCTCAGAACCCTCACTATCTCTGGTATCACAAAACATCTGTCTCTGTAACATCATCCATTCTCACAATCCTCCTTGTATTTGTAATCTCCTCGAGTCTCACAAATCTCTGTGCTAAGTGCCTTTCTCTAATTCCAGCCTTGAGGATAGCCCATTTTTAATTCAGATTCATGCACCCTGAGCTCCAGAAATTACTAAACCTCTCTGCTCATTTTCCTCATCAAAACATTAACTAATCATGTATCATCTATTCTAATATCAAAAGGTATTAGGTGATCATACAGGGTATGTGTGCTTGATGACCAATATGGATAAGATGGGGGCACTGTGTTAAACAGTTTTATATCAGAGACTCTGACCCCATTTTATTCCGTGTTTCTCTGCGATTCTCTTTTCGAAGCAGATAGGAGTGGGAAGCAGTGGAGAATGTAAATGATCCATGGTCTTCATAGTGAGAAGATTCCACCACCATGGGCTGTTTACCCACCAGCTCCACAATGTCCGATAGCCTATCCAAGCTATTGCGGATCCTAGAACCAGGGAGGTAACATACCATCCTGGATTCATGTCTGTGGCCATAGAAGTGCCTGTCTGTGCATCGACTATTGAATCCCCTGTCACTCTAGCCCTGCCACTCTCTTTCCTCCCACTCTGTGCAGCAGACCTTTCTGTGGTGTCACGAACCTGACTGTTGCTGATTTCCTGAGAGGCTACTCCACCCGTAACCTCCCAACAGAATCCCAAGTGGTATATGTGTACCTGTTTGAGAAGGGGATAACCACTGGGGACTCCTGCACTCCTGCACACCCTTCCTATCTATTTTATTGATCTGATGGTCACCCATTCCCTTTCTGCCTGTGTAACCCTCACCTGCAGTGTGACTAGCTCACTAAACGTGCTGACCATAACATTCTCAGTATTGCAGATGCTCCACAGTGACTCCACTCACAGCTCCAGCTCTGAAAAGCACTTTCCCAGTAGCTGCATTTGGGTCCACTTCCTGCATACATAGCCGTCAGGGATACTGGAAGCGGCCCTTATTTCCCACATTGTGCAAGAGTAGCACACCACGGATCTGAGGGCTCCTATCTCAATGTCTCTCTTTATTCATTTAGTTACTCCCATTAAGAGAATTTAAATGAACTAGCAACCTTCCTTCACACAAACATTTCTATTAAAATCAAAAGCACCAATCTTTACTTAGCCTGTTATGCTTTACTTTAAAAACTGTTAAGAAATACTCCGCAGGTATCACTTAAAAATTGGCTGTTCCCATTGGGATCATGTGAGTTTCTGAATGGCCTGAACCAAAACTGAGTTTCAGCATCACCTTCTCCCTGTCTCATCTCCCTCTGTTTTCACCCAACTCTAAAACACACTCATTGAGCCAAGCAGCCCTCACAGTGCAGCCCTGTCATTTTCATTGTCTGTTCACACCTACACTGCCCTCAGCCTCCTGTCCTGTTCCAATGCATCTCAATGGGAGCTCAGGGACAGCACCTCATCTTTCAATTCAGCCCTTTGTAACCCCAGAGTCAACATGGACCTCAGCAGTTTCTGGATGAATGGACAGTTGGTAGAATCTGGAACATTCCACCTGGAAAGGTGCTGGAATTTGAGTCCAAAAGGAGTTTTAATGAGAAGTTTGCAGGTGATTGAAAATAAAGAGTTTATAGGTTAACATCATGAAGTGGGTGATTGGATCGAAATCTGACAGTTCTTAAAAAGAGACGAGGTGTAGCTTGGATAAATACGTGCTCCCTCTCAGGCCAATATCTCCTTCCTCAGCTGCAGGGCCCAGGAGGCAGCGCATACCCAAAGGGTGATCCAACCACGAATTTGTGCATCTTTCTGCTTAACAAAAATATTTTCCCGCAAACAGAACAAACCCTTCTCCTTCCACAGTTAAATGCCAATGATGTTCAGATCCTGATGACTCCATTGACTGCAAAAATTTGCTTTGACATCCCAGCCTCAATTATTCTGATTTAATATCCTATGAAATGAATTCACAAAACAAAACTCACAGTCAGTGCAGGAACAATAGTAAAGACATACTTTTCTCTTGGTATGTGCTTGATGTGTAAATGCCTCTCTTCAAATCGCACCCCACTACTAGGAAGGGGACATGCACATGCGCCTCACCTGTACCTTGCCCCGAATAAAGATGGCGACCATAACCCAGGTCCTATCACCGCCTGAGGGCCGCAGCCGTTTTCCCATCTGCTGCAAACACGGGACCCAGAGTTTCTAATTCAGACTAACGAACCGCACAGAGTAATTAAAACTTCCCAGTCTAAAGTGACTCATTATCTCCGTCTCCGAGGCCACTCTCCCCTTCCCTGTTTGCGACTCCCACATTCACCAACGGCCGTGTCACGTGGCACTGCATCAGCAGAATTACTAGTGACGTGTCATCCCATTGGCCACGCCCCTCAATCACTCCCATTGTTTGGATGACCAGCTGGTTCCACTTGGTCCACCAGTCCCTCGACCTTTTCCTATTGGTCTGAAGCTGCCATCAATCAGCTGGACCCCATTGTGAGGTCAGTGGTGGGATCCTCCCCCTGTCTGAATTAAACCCAGAAGGTGTATGGATGGGGTCAATCATGAACAACAAGCAGATGGTGCTGGGAAAGCTCAGCAGGTCTGGCAGCATCTGGGAACAGAAATCTGTCCAGTGGCCCTTCCTCAGAACCGATGGGAGCTGGGAAAACTGGAATCCTGACAGTGTGGAAACAGGCCATTTGGCCCAAAAGGTCCACAGCGTTCCTCCGAAGAGTATCCCACCCAGACCCATTCCCCTACCCTATTACTCTACATTTCTCCTGACTAATGCACCTAACCTACACATCCCTGAATATTATGGGAAATGTAGCTTGGCCAATTCAACTAACCTGCAGATCTTTGTATTGCAGGAGATAGGGGTTAAAGAGTAAATAACAGCCAGGGACAGAACCCAAAGAGAGACTTGAACATTTGGAAAGACAAAGGAGTGGATTACGTTCTGGCTGGGGGGGTGCATAGCTGTTAATGGAGGGGACAGGAACCTGTGTCTGGCAGCATCTCAGTGGAGGTGGCGGAAATGGCGACTGATGATCTACGTTCTGCTGCAAAAACAAACCCCGAACTTCCAGCTGCCTGCCACTTTAACACACGAGCCTGTTCCCTGGCCAACATCTCTGTCTAACGCTTACTGCTGTGTTCCAGTAAAGCCTGAACATACCAAATTGCCCCGTTTTTCAAGGACTGCAATTTCCCCTCCCACGTAGTCAATACAATCGAATGTGTTTCCTCCACTTCCCGCACCTCTGTCTTTGAAATCCACACTTCCAACTGCAAGGATAGAACCCTCCCCAAATCCTTACCATCCACCCAGATAAAACACATCATCCTCTGCCATTTCCACCACCTACAATCAAACTCCACCACCAGATTCTTCAGGGGTTTGACAGGATAAATAGTGAGAGGATATTTCCCATCACGGAATCAAGGGTTCCGTTTCAGATTCATCAAGTTTAAGGCGACACCGACGCGGGTAAGGGGTTTCAGTAGCAATGGAGCTGGGGTGAGGCGACAAACAACGTTCAAGAGATTGGAATTCCTGATGTTTTTGATTGTGTAGATGTCTGATCAGAAGGTCAGCTTGGGGTCAGATATGAGAGGAATATTGTGAAGAGTGTAGTTCTACCTCAGACAGTTCCCAGTGAGAGGGAGGAGCTCAGCAATAAGGGAAAGGAATTTGTAAGGCAATGGGTTTAACCAGTACAATGTTTCATTGGAGGAAACTGCAGCTAATCAAGTAGTGGGAATGTGGTAAGCAGTTTGATAACTGAGTAACATTGGAGTAATGGAGAGGGATGATGGGGAGGGAGAGCTGGGCATCGTCAGTGTACATGTGAAACCTAACACGGTGCTTTTGCACAATGACACTTCCTGGTATTGTATGTGAGATACAGGAGGGACCAAGGACACCAAATGCAAGAAATTCAGAAAGGAGTTGGAGAGTGGAGATGGAGCAGGATTTTGGAAGAGAAGGGCAAAACCAGAAAAGACAGAACAAGGAACAATATCTGTGAATCGGTGAGGGGGACTGATAAGGAGGAGGAGGAAAGAGAGTTGGAAAGTCTGTAGTTTAGTTAGATTAGAGTAAAGGGTCAAGATGAGCTCTGATAAGGCTTGACATGAGATTGGACAAAGATGTAAGTTTAGGACAAAAACCAGGAACACTACGTGATGCACTTTGACTCAGTGGGTTAGTGGGAGGGAGGGAAGCAGCAGATCGGATTATCTCAGTCTTAGTGACAGAGAAACTACATGTGCTCCAAACTCTTGTTATTGGAGAGAATGTTGGAGGAGACAGGACGATGGACAGTGTTTCACAAAGAAACAAAACCTGGGTAAGTGATATTTGAAGTGAGTGAACAAACCTGATGTATTTAACTTTTATCCAGAATATTAAAACAAACGACTGAAGTCCTGGTTCGAATCCCATCTTGGCAGATGGTGGAGTCTGAATTCAAGAAAAAAATAACTGGAATTAGGAATTTCCTGATCTCCATGGAACCATTGTCAATGGCGAAAAAAGCCCTGCCAACCCGACAGTCGCCCAACAAGCTACTCACTGTATTAATCACTGCAAAGTCTCAACAAAGGAATGAAACTGGATAGACCGCTTGGTATCTATCAAGGCACCATTTAATACAACCACAGAATCAGCCCTCTCGATGGTGCAACGTCCTCCTCACTAACATCTGGATTTTGGGGCCAAAATGTGCAGAGCTGTCTCACAGACCAATCAAGGGATAGCCTGACATAGTCATACTCACAGAGTAACCCCTTACAGACAATGACCAGACACCACCATCACCATCCCTAGATAGAGTGTGGGGTGATGGAAAAGCACAACAGGTCAGGCAGCATCCGAGGAGAAGGAGAATCGACGTTTCGAGCCTAAGCCCTTCATCACCCTGATCTGCTGTGCTTTTCCAGCACCACACTCTCGACTCTGATCTCCAGCATCTGCAGTCTTCACTTTCTCCTAAAATCTCTGGATATGTCCTGTCCCACCGGCAGGACAGACCAGGCAGAGGTGGTGGCACAGTGGTGTACAGACAGGGAGGATTTGCCCTGGGAGTACTCAGCATTGACTCCGGTGACCAGGAAGTATCATGGCTCCTGCTGATTACCACGTACCGTCCTCCCTTGGAGGATGAATCACTTCTCCTTCATGTTCAACAACATTTGGAGGAAGCACTGAGGCAATAAAATGGCGTCAAATGTACTCTGGGTACAGGATTTCAATGTCCACAATCGAGACTAACTCTGCAACAGAATTACTGACTGAGCTGGTCAGGTCCTAAAGAATATAGCTGCTCAACTGAGTCTGCAGCGGGTGCTGAGGGAACCAACAATAGGGGAAAACATACTTGATCTCATTGTTATGAATTGACCAGCTGCAGATATATCTGTCCATGACAGTATTGGTAAGAGCGACCATCACACATTCCTTTTGGAGACAGAAGTCTTGCCTTAAAGTTGAGAAAAACCTCCATTGTGTTGAGTGACACTATCACCGTTCTAAACGGGATAGACTTTGAAGAGATGTAGGATCTCAAACTGGGTATCTCTGAGGCACTGTGGGACATCAACAGCAGCAGAACTGTACTCCAGCACAATCTATAATCTCATGGGTTTGTAAATCCCGCTCTCACCCATCACAATGTACAGTAAAGGAGGGCATGCCAAGAGCAGCACCAGGCATACCTAAAAATGAAGTGCCAACCTGGTGAATCTACCAAACAGGACTATCTGCATTTCAAACAGCATCAGCAGCAAGCAACAGAGCTAAGTGATCCTACATCCAATGGAACAAATCGGAGCTCTGCAGTTCTGCCATACCCAGTTGTGAACGGTGATGGACAATTAAACAACTCACTGGAGGAAGCATCACAGATATCTCCACCCTTACTGATGGAGGGGCCTCATACATCCATTCACCAGATAAGACGACAGCATTTGCAGCAATCTGCAGCCAGACGTGTCAAGTGGATGATCCATCTTAGCCTTCTCCAGTGGTTTCCAACATCACAGATGTGAGTTTTAAGCCAGTTCGATTCAGTTTGAATAACATCAAGAAATGGTTAAGTAGTGCAAAGGCTATGGGCCCTGCCAATATTCTGGCAATAATACTGATGGCTTGTGCTCCAGAACTTGCCACCCACCAAGCCAAGTACCCCTCCAGCACTGACATCGACCAACAATGTAGAACAGGGATGTTCAACACAAAAAACAAAGGGCAATCCAACCCAGACAATTTCTTTCTATCAGTCCATACTCGATCAGCAGTAAAGTGATGGAAGACGTCATCAACAGGGCTATCAACCAGCAGCTGAGCGGCACTCATTTTAGGCTCCACCAGGGCCACTCAGCTCCCAATTGTGATACTGCCCTGATTCACAACCTGACAACCAGCTGAATCCCAGAGGTGAGGAGAGTGTGATAGCTCAGTCCCAAGTCCAAGACCACTATTACTAGCTGACTCCACCCTCATCTCAGCTCATAAACTCTCATCTGCCTTGTATTATCTCCAGACTTCATTATCCAACCACACTCCTGGCCAGCTTCCCACATTCAACCTCCCTGTAATCGCAAGAAAACCTAAATCTCTGCTGCCCAAGTACTCCCTTGTACCAAAAATTGTTGATCAATAAAAAGGCTCCTATTCATAATCAACAACATAGAGCTACCGCGATGTACAGCATGGAAACAGACCCTTCAATCCAACCCATCCATGCCAACCAGATATCCCAATCTAGTCTCACCTGTCAGCACCCGGCCCACATCCTCCAATTTAAAATTCTCACCCTTGATTTAATTCCTAGCTCGCTGCATCACACACCCTTTGAGACCTCGACAACCCATTCTGTTCGAGACTCCCAACGATTTGTTAAATCATTATTTCACCTGTGTGGCTGTTTCTACAGTTGCTAAAGCAACAAGGTCTGAAATTCGCAGTCCAAACCTCACAGATCTGTTTTCCTCCTTTCAGACTTTCCTCAAAACCTGCTTATTTGGCAATGGTTTTGGTCACCTGACCTAATATCATCCTTCTCTGGCCTCATGTCTAAAGTTCCCAATAATATTTTTGTGAAATTATAAGCATGTTCTTGATTTGGACATTATCTTCAAATCATCACTGTTGCTGTAATGAATACTCTGTAATGTCTCTGACCCAACCACATTGTGGGAGCACCTTCACCACACAAACTGCAGCTGTACAAGAAAGCCAAACATCACCCTCTCCACAGGCAACAGGGCTTTGGCATTAATCACTGGTATCTGTGGAAGGAGGAACACAGTTGATGTTTCAGGGAGTGCAAAACAGATTACAGGGAATGAAAATGGTGCAGAATTTGATAGTCAGAAACGGAAGGAAAATACACGTGCTTATTGAAAAAAAGAATTCTTGACTGTCAAAGTTTTTCTAGAAAAAAATAATCTGATAATAGAGCAGCACATGGTCAGGGGCTGGGCAGCAGTGAAAAATTAACTTACAAGAATCTCTGATAAAGTAATAGTAAAATACTAAACAGACCAAAAATACACTTATTGTTCAAGACTGAGGAAGCTAGTTTTGACAAAGTGGCCATGAGGGAGCCCAGGGGTGAATCAGAGCAATATTAGCTGTTATGATCCCACAGTCATAGAGCTGTCTCGCACCGACACATACCCTTCGGTTTAACTCATCCATACCAACCAGATAGCCTAACCTAATCTATTCCCATTTGCCAACACTTGGCCCATATCCCTGTAAACGCTTCCTAATCATATCATGTATCTATTTAGAGGCCTTTAACATGTTTTAATTGTACCAGCCTTCACTACTTCCTCTGGCAGCTCATTCCACCCACTGCATTAAAGAGTTGGCCTTTAGGCCCCTTTGAAATTTTTCCCCGTTCACCCTAAAGCAATGCCCTCTACATCTGGACACCACTACCCGAGGAAAAACACCTTGTTCATTTACCCTATCCATGCCCCTCATGATTGTATAAACCTCCATAACATTACCGCTCAGCCTATGGTAGTCCGGAAAAACAGCCTCAGCCTTTCATGCCTCACCCTGTAGCACATCCTCCAAACCTCGCAACATCCTTGTAAATCTTTTTTTGAAACCTTTCAACTTTAACAGCACCCTTCTGATAGGAGGCAGGCCAGAGTTGCACACAATATTCCAAAGTGGCCTAACCAATGTCCTGTACAGCAACATGACCTCCCACATCCTATATTCGATGCTGTAACCAATAAAGGAAAATATACTGAACACCTCAGTGGGTGGCACGGTGGCAGAGTGGTTAGCACTGCTGCCTCACAGCGCCAGAGATCCGGGTTCAATTCCCGCCTCAGGCGACTGACTGTGTGGAGTTTGCACGTTCTCCCCGTGTCTGCGTGGGTTTCCTCCGGGTGCTCCGGCTTCCTCCCATAGTCCAAAGATGTGCAGGTTAGGTGAATTGGCTATGCTAAATTGCCCGTAGTGTTAGGTAAGGGGTAGATGTAGGGGTATGGGTGGGTTGCGCTTCGGCGGGGCGGTGTGGACTTGTTGGGCCGAAGGGCCTGTTTCCACACTGTAAGTAATCTAATCTAATCTAAAAACCTCCTTCACTATCCTATCCATGTGCAACTTGACTGGCAATGAACTATTGTTAGAAATGGGGAAAAGTGTTGTTTTTGCAGATATAGAAAAAGGGGTACAGCAAGAGAACTATTAACTCTATAAGTATTTAGGGAAGAGAATCTATAATTATGGTTAATTAAATACTAATTTTTGTGTGTAATTATTATAAGTTTCAAATAAGTTCAATGTTTAAAATAAAGTTCAAATCAGTTTTGTTTAAAACTTGTGTTTTCAGCAAAACGCTGACATAACCAAAATGCTTGAGCTATACAAGACAATGAAATATGCAGGGATGGAATGTGCCAGGAGAGTTGATACAAAATGTTGAACCAGATCATGATGTACCTATGGATAATGGTCAATGGACAAGTGAGAAGGAACATCAAGATAGCGGTTTAGCCTTGTGTCAGCACTTACAGAGGGGAAAGTTGCCAACTTGGAGAGAAGGGGGCAATAAGGGTGGAGCATAGCTAGGCATTAATAGAAATCAATAAAAAAAGATTGGGTAGTATAGGAGCCAGTCATAGTCGGTAGAGATGACCTCACGCAACTCAAAGATACAACTGGTGTAGTAATTTGAATTTTTCCTCACTTCAATTGTTCTGTACAACTGGAGTCAGATTCTTGCAAGATCGTAGAATAAATGGGTCTCGTTTCCAGTTTTGGTGGTCTCGTCTAAATTTTATTGATTTTGTTTTTAACACTATGAACCTGCAGTCCAAGGTCTCTTTGTTCTGCAAGATTCTCCAGGGCCTTGCCATTTAGTGTATAAGTCCTGCCCTGATTTGCTTTTCCAAAATGCAGCACCTCACATTTATCTAAATTAAACCCCATCTGATCAATATCCCATTGCACTCTGAGGTAACCTTCTTCCCTGTCCACAATACCTCCAATTTTGTATGACCTGCAAACTTATTTACTATACCTCCTATGTTGACATCCAAATCATTTAATTGAATGACGAAACAAATCCAGAAATAAACACCCATCTCTCTAGGTTTGATTATGCTCTGTGTAAATCCTGCCCTATGACTTTTACCAGAGAAACGCTGCCCCTTTGCCCCCTACAAAGATGGCGGCTCCGCACGTGTCCAGTGAATCGTTGCCCCGAATAAAGATGGCGGCGCTCACTCAGCCCTGAAGCTGCGCTGAGGCAATTCCCCGTTGACTGCAAACACGGGACTGGGACGTTCAAATTTGTGTTTTCCGACGTGCACAATTTGTTTATAAAACTTCGCCTCTCATAGGAACACAGTTTATTTCTTTCCTTACCGTATCCTTTCGCTCCATAACTTCCCGAGTATTCATTACATCGACTCTGCGCCGCGCGTAAGGGTGATCACGTGGTTTAGTCCAGTTCCGCCCATCATTCACTTTGATTGGTTGGAGGACCAACCGCCCAGCCAGGACCTCCAGCTCCGCCCACCGTCCTTCCATTGGTCCCGTGCTGACATCAATCACCCGGGGTCCCTTTGTTGGCAAGAGCATGCGCAGTGCATCCTGCTTGAGCTGATATGTTGGGTAATGTGATGGGAGAGTTTACTGAGGGGAACAATTGGAGAAAGTGAGGACTGCAGATGCTGGAGATCAGAGCTGAAAAATGTGTTGCTGGAAAAGCGCAGCAGGTCAGGCAGCATCCAAGGAGCGGGAGAATCAACGTTTCGTGCATTTCCCCTCCCCCCACCTTATATCAGCCCCAACCATTTCCCCGCACGCACCTTATCTCAGTCCCAACCCTCAGACTCAGCACCGCCTTCTTGACCTACAATCTTCTTGCTGACCTCTCCACGCCCACCCCCTCACCAGCCTATCACACTCACCTTGACCTCCTTCCACCTA
The DNA here is from genome assembly GCF_047496795.1 of Chiloscyllium punctatum. Classification (NCBI taxonomy): domain Eukaryota; kingdom Metazoa; phylum Chordata; class Chondrichthyes; order Orectolobiformes; family Hemiscylliidae; genus Chiloscyllium; species Chiloscyllium punctatum. Next base: position 927,924 of record NW_027309818.1, read on the forward strand.
TCGCACTCCCAATGCCCCTCCCCCAAGTACCTCCTCCCTACCCTTTATCTTAGCCTACTTGGCCCACCAGCCTCATTCCTGAAGAAGGGCTTATGCCCAAAACGTCGATTCTCCTGCTCCTTGGATGCTGCTTGACCTGCTGTGCTTTTGCAGCAACACACTTTTCTGCTCTGAAGGGAAGAATTCCCTTTGTGTGAGCTCTGCAGTAGATTTCCTTTATTCATGGAGGGAATTCCCTTCCTACTCATGTCTGTATCGCTGTGATTGATGAATCAATGCCATCTGAATCAGTGCATAAACACCCCATTTTCACAACATCTGAGATCTTTAGCACATTGTATCATGCTCTTCTTTGGAGACAAAAAGCATGAAATGGAGGCTCAAGGAATCAGAGCATGAGTACGGCATTCATCCCCTTCAGCTTGTTTCCCCCATTCTGTCAGATCATGGCTGGGCCAACCCAGGCCTCAACACCTCTTTTATGCTTGATTCGCATGGCCCTCAACTGCTCAATGTTTCAAAAATGTATCTGCCCTCTTTTAAAATAATTTGAGATAGAATCTGACCTTAGTGGTGGGAAAGATGCTGCAGTCTATGATAAAGGATGAAATTACGGCAGATCTGGATAGTAGTAAAAGGATAGGACAGAGTCAGCATGGATTTATGAAGGGGAAATCATGCTTGACTAATCTTCTTGAATTTTTTGAGGATGTAACTCTGAAGATGGACGAGGGAGATCCAGTAGATGTAGTATACCTGGACTTTCAGAAAGCTTTTGATAAAGTCCCACATCGGAGGTTAGTGAGCAAAGTTAGGGTGCATGGTATTGGGGGCAAAGTACTAGACTGGATTGAAAATTGGTTGGCTGATAGGAAACAAGGGTACATAGAACATAGAACATAGAACAATACAGCACAGAACCGGCCCTTTGGCCCACCATGTTGTGCTGAACTTCTAACCTAGATTAAGCACCCATCCATGTACCTATCCAAATGCCGCTTAAAGGTCACCAATGATTCTGACTCTACCACTCCCACGGGCAGCGCATTCCATGCCACCACCACTCTCTGGGTAAAGAACCCACCCCTGACATCTCCCCTATACCTTCCACCCTTCACCTTAAATTTATGTCCCCTTGTAACACTCTGTTGTACCCGGGGAAAAAGTATCTGACTGTCTACTCTATCTATTCCTCTGATCATCTTATAAACCTCGATCAAGTCACCCCTCATCCTCATCCTTCGCCGTTCCAACGAGAAAAGGCCGAGAACTCTCAACCTATCCTCGTACGACCTACTCTCCATTCCAGGCAACATCCTGGTAAATCTTCTCTGCACCCTCTCCAAAGCTTCCACATCTTTCCTAAAGTGAGGCGACCAGAACTGCACACAGTACTCCAACTGTGGCCTAACCAAAGTCCTGTACAGCTGCAACATCACTTCACGACTCTTGAATTCAATCCCTCTGCTAATGAACGATAATACTCCATAGGCCTTCTTACAAACTCTATCCACTTGAGTGGCAACTTTCAAAGATCTATGTACATAGACCCCAAGATCCCTCTGTTCCTCCACCTGACTAAGAACCCTACCATTAACCCTGTATTCCGCATTCTTATTTGTTCTTCCAAAATGGACAACCTCACGCTTGGCAGGGTTGAACTCCATCTGCCAATCCTCAGCCCAGCTCTGCATCATATCTAAGTCCCTTTGCAAATGACAAATGCCCTCCTCACTGTCCACAACTCCACCTATCTTCGTATCATCTGCAAATTTACTGACCCACCCTTCGACTCCCTCATCTAAGTCATTAATAAAAATTACAAACAGCAGAGGACCCAGAACTGATCCCTGTGGAACTCCACTTGTAACTGGGCTCCAGGCTGAATATTTACCATCTACCACCACTCTCTGCCTTCTACCGGTTAGCCAGTTTTCTATCCAATTGGCCAAATTTCCCTCTATCCCATGCCTCCTGACTTTCCGCATAAGCCTACCATGGGGAACCTTATCAAATGCCTTACTAAAATCCATGTACACTACATCGACTGCTCTACCCTCATCCACATGCTTGGTCATCTCCTCGAAGAATTCAATAAGACTTGTAAGGCAAGACCTACCCTTCACAAATCCGTGCTGGCTGTCCCTAATCAAGCAGTGTCTTTCCAGATACTCATAAATCCTATCCCTCAGTACCCTTTCCATTACTTTGCCTACCACAGAAGTAAGACTAACTGGCCTGTAATTGGGGTTATCCCTATTCCCTTTTTTGAACAGGGGCACAACATTCGCTACTCTCCAGTCCCCTGGTACCACCCCCGTTGCCAGTGAAGACGAGAAGATCATTGCCAACGGTACTGCAATTTCCTCTCTTGCTTCCCACATAATTCTAGGATATATCCCGTCAGGCCAGGGGGACTTGTCTATCCTCAAGTTGTTCAAAATGTCCAACACATCTTCCTTCCTAACAGGTATCTCTTTTAGCTTAACAGTCCATTTCACACTCTCCTCTTCAACAATACGGTCCCTCTCGTTCGTAAATACTGATGAGAAGTACTTGTTCAAGACCTCTCCTGTCTCTTCCGACTCAATACACAGTCTCCCACTACTGTCCTTGATCGGATCTACCCTCGTTTTCGTCATTCTCAGGTTTCTCACATACGCATAAAATGCCTTGGGGTTATCCTTGATCCTATCCGCCAAGGATTTTTCATGCCCTCTCTTAGCTCTCCTAATCCCTTTCTTCAGGTCCCTTCTGGCTATCCTGTATCCCTCCACTGCTCTGTCTGAACCCTGTTTCCTCAACCTTATGTAAGCCTCCTTCTTCTTCTTTACTAGACATTCAACCTCCCTCGTCAACCAAGGCTCCCTCACACGACCATTTCTTTCCTGCCTGATCGGTACATACATATCAAGGACACGTCGTATCTGCTCTTTGAAAAAGTTCCACATTTCCACCACATCCTTCCCTGACAGCCTATGCTCCCAACGTATGCTCCTCAAATCCTGTTTTACAGCATCATAATTTCCCTTCCCCAATTGTAAAATCTACCTTGTTGTGCGCACCTATCTCTCTCCATAACCAAGGTGATAAACGGCTCCATTTCGGAATGGCAGGCAGTGACCAGTGGGGTACCGTAGGGATCCATGCTGGGACCGCAGCTTTTTACAATATTTGTTAATGATATAGAAGATGGCATCAGCAATAATATTAGCAAATTTGCTGATGATACAAAACTGGGTGGCAGGGTTAAATGTGATGAGGATGTTAGGAGATTACAGGGTGACCTGGACAAGTTAGGTGAGTGGACAGATGCATGGCAGATGCAGTTTAATGTGGATAAATGTATGGTTATCCACTTTGGTGGCAAGAACAGGAAGGCAGACTACTACCTAAATGGAATCAATTTAGGTAAAGGGGCAGTACAGAGAGATCTGGGTGTTCTTGTACACCAGTCAATGAAAGCAAGCATGCAGGTACAGCAGGTAGTGAAGAACCTAATAGCATGCTGGCCTTCATAACAAGAGGAATTGAGTGTAGAAGCAAAGAGGTGCTTCTGCAGCTGTACAGGGCCCTGGTGATACCACACCTGCAGTACTGTGTGCAGTTCTGGTCTCCAAATTTGAGGAAAGACCTTCTGGCTATTGAGGGAGTGCAGCGTAGATTCACAAGGTCAATTCCTGGAATGGCGGGATTACCTTACACTGAAAGACTGAAGCGACTGGACTTGTATACCCTTGAGTTTAGAAGACTGAGAAGGGATCTGATTAAGACATATAAGATTATGAAAGGATTGGACACTCTGGCAGCAGGAAACATGTTTCTGCTGATGGGTGAGTGCCGAACCAGAGGACACAGCTTAAAAATACGGGGTAGACCATTTAGGACAGAGATTGGATGAAGACGTTTCTCCTCGAAAGTGGTGGCTGTGTGGAATGCTCTGCCCCAGAGGGTAGTGGAGGCCCAGTCTCTGGATTCATTTAAGAAAGTGTTGGATAGAGCTCTCAAGGATAGTGGAATCAAGGGTTATGGAGATAAGGCAAGAAGAGGATACTGATTAGGAATGATCAGCCATGATCATATTGAATGGCGGTGCAGGCTTAAAGGGCAGAATGGCCTGCTCCTGCACCTATTGTCTATTGTCTAGAATCACAGATTCCCTACTCTGTGGAAACAGGCCCTTCAGCCCAACAAGCCACACTGACCCTCCAAAGAGTAAACCAAGACCCATTCGCCTACCACATTTAGCTTTCACAATTCCTTGGGCTGGAAAATTCTTGCAATTCACTGAGAGAAAAAAAAATCTTTACATTTTGTTTTAAAATGAATGTTCCCTTCTGTAATGTCCCCTGATTTGAGACTTCACTGGTGCTAGAAGATCTAGTCAATATCTACCCCGTCAAGCTCCTCAGAATCTTGTTTCCACAAGGTCACCCCTTATTTGTTGAGATTCTATTGAATAATGACCTAACCTGTTTAGCTATTCTTGATAGGTCCACCTTTTCATCCTTGAAGCAGCTAAGTGAATCTTTATTGAATGGTCTCGAATGCTGGTTTATCCTTTATTAAATATGGGAGCTAACATTGTATACAGTACTCCAAGTGAGGTCTCAGCAACAGCCATTGTGGTTAACCAATCCTCAGTCCATACTAATACATTACCCCAATACGGTGAGCTCCTATATTGTGCAATTAACTTTTAAAGAGCACCTTATCATCTGCATTTTTGAATCCAAATGCAGAACATCATTTGCTTGCCCTTTATCAGCTCTGTCTGTTATCTCCTCAATGAACTTCGCAAATTTGTCAAATACCATTTCTCTTTCACAAAACCCAGTCTACCATGTTTCAGGATAAGCTTTTCAAAATGTCCTGCTATTTCTGACTATTATATTCAACTCTGTCATATTACCAAAACATATTAAACTAACTAACTGGGTGGCACGGTGGCACAGTGGTTAGCACTGCTGCCTCACAGCGCCAGAGACCCAGCTTCAATTCCCGCCTCAGGCGTGTGTAGAATTTGCACATTCTCCCCGTGACTGCGTGGGTTTGCTCCGGTTTCCTCCCACAATCCAAAAACATGCAGGTTAGGTGAATTGGCCATGCTAAATTGCCCGTAGTGTTAGGTGAAGGGGTGAATATAGGGGAATGGGTCTGGGAGGGTTGTGCTTCGGCGGGTCGGTAGGGACGTATTGGGCCACACTGTAAATAATCTAATCTAGTCTATAGTTTCCTGAGTTCTGTCTTCCTTTCCTTCTTGAACAGGCTCATCAATCCACTGGATGTTCCCTGTATTCCTTGATTCTGGAATATTCCAATCGATGCCTTAAATGTCTCTGCAGCCAGTTGCCTTAAAAATGTTTGATCCAGGCCATTAGGTCCTGTCTGCCTTTAGTCCTATTAGTTGGTCAATACTTTGTCCCTTGTGACAAAGACTGTTAGAACATTTTACTTCCCATGAGTAACTTGCTTATTTGCTACCTTTAGGATGATAACGGTATCCTCCTTCATGAAGACCTATGTAAAATATCGGTTTAAATTATCTGCTGTTTCCCTGCACCCATTATCAATTCCAGAGTCAGAACCTCCAAGGGTTCGATGCTGACTTTAGATACTCCATTTTTAATACACCTGGACAACTCTTGCCATTCGTTTTTGTTTCTTGTCAATTTAATTACATGGTCAGTTTTCTCCCTTTTTAGTCATCCGCTGCTATGTCATTTTTTCCTTGTGGGTACTGCCCTTGACTGCCTTTCTTACCCACGGGTGGTTCACCTTTCTCTTCGAGTTCTCCATTTTGCCCTAAATTAACTTTTGCTCAGCGTTATGTTTAAAAAACACATCATATTACAGTGACCGAGCATGTGATGCTTCAATGTTCTGATTGGGTTTTGCTGTTTCAAAGAAGAGCTGAGATCATCTGGAAAGGAGGTGGCAGCTGATTCACTGTTAATTTCCAAAATTAATTTGAATACTTGCAAATAGAAATTATTTGCAACACTGTGAAAGTGGGGGGCTAGCCAAGTAGCTATTTTAAAAAGGTGGCACAGTTGTGATGGGTTGAATAGGGGCCTCTGATTTCAAAAGCAAAATGTGATCCAAGTGGTTTCCTCCTACAATCCAAAGAAGTGCAGGTTCGGTGAATTGATCATGCTAATTTGCTCATAGTGTCCAGCGATGCACAGCTTCCGTGCATTAATCAGGGGTAAATGTTGAGGAATAGGTTTGATTGGAATACGCTTCGGAGGGTTGGTGCGGATTTGTTGGGCTGAAGGGCCTGTTTCCACAACATAGGGATTCAATGCTCTGAGTAATTTTGGGGATCTAACAGAATCCTGGTATGCAGAGGGTTCTCTGTTAGTTAAAATAGTATTGTACACTCAGCTTATGTTACCTTCTGAAGCAATTTGAGGTTGACTGCTCTCTATAATTTCTCAGAACAGATGCTCTGGAACCAATCAGGGATATTCTGATAATGTGATTGATTAATGAGCTCAAAATAAGCGACCCTTTTGGTAAGATTCAATGCAGCGTGATAGAATTTAGTTTTAGGGTGAGGAATTTGCTTCTTCAACTAGTATCCAAATTTAAAGGCAGTCACAAGGGTATAAAGTAGCAGTTAGCTAAACTGGAATGGGACTACAGTTAGAATGTTAAAGCAGAAGAATATATTCAGTTATTTTATAATTCTCAACAATATCTATAGACTTGTAAAAGAAATGCAGGATGAACAGTGGTGCATAGGTGAGGGAATTATGAGGTACATCAAATTGAAAGAAAAGATGCACAAAACTGCAAAGATGATGGTAGACCAGAAGGTTTAAAAATTTCAAACTATCGAAGGATGAACAAAACAATTTGTCCCTTGTCAGAGAGACTGTTATAACATCTTTGCTCCCATTAATACCTTGCTTATTTCCCATCTTTAGGATGGTAGCAGTATCTTCTGGATGAGTAAGATAATTGGGCAAATTAACCCACGAGTTACTCAGCCTAAAACAAGGAAGGGTTTAAAGGGATATGGGCCAAATGAGACTAGATTAATTTAGAATATCTGGTCAGCAAGGATAAATTGGACCAAAGGGCCTGTCTCCAATTTGTACATCTGAGTCTAACTGGCTATCTGTTTTTTGAGAATCATCATTTTCTTTTATTGTTGGTTGATGCTCCATACCCTTGCTTGGTGAAACCCTTTTTCTCTCCCATGTTGTTGCACATGCTATAATAAAGGTTGTTTAGCTCGGTTGGCTGGATTGCTGGTTTGCAATGCTGTGATGCCAACAGCGCAGGCTCAATTCCTGCATCGGCTGAGGCTCCATCTTTTCAAACTTGTCCCTCACCTGAGGTGCGGTGACCCTCAGGTTAAACCACCACTTTTTCTGTCATGACAGAGCAGCCCTACTGCCTTCCAGGGCTATGGTGACTTTACTTTTACTCAGTTACAAGTGATTAGAAATTTTATACTCTTTATTGTTTGGTGTATTTCCTTTTGGTGACTTTTGTTATGAAACCCAGCGACAGGAAAGGAAAATGTCTGATCATGAAAAGTGTGGATAAAGTAGACTTGCAGGGAGGAGAAAATAAGGACCGCACATGCTGGAGATCAGAGTCAAGAATGGAGTGCTGGAAAACACAGCAGGTCAGGCAGCATCTGAAGAGCAGGAGAATTGACGTTTCGGGTATAAGCCCTTCATCAGGAATGATGTTTGTGGGTCGGGGCTGAGAGATAAATGGGAAGGGGTGAAGTCTGGGGGAAGGTAGCTGGGAAAGCAATAGGTTGATGAAAGTAAGGGAGAAGGTGATCAGTCAGAGTGGGGAGTGAGGGACGGGTCCTGAGGGCGGTGTCGAGTTCCTACAGCAGGAAGTGCAAAACCCGTGTCCACACCACTCCCCGCACCTCCGTCCAAGGCCCCAATAGATCCTTCCACATCCATCAGAAATTTACCTGCACCTCTATCAATGTCATCTATTGCATCCGTTGCATCCGATGTGGTCTCCTCAACATCAGATAGACGGGACGCCTTCTTGCGAATCATTTCAGAGAAGGTCTCTGGGACACCCGCACCCAACCCCACTGCCCCGTGGCTGAACACTTCAACACTCCCATCTAATCCATCAAAGACATGCACGTCCTGCACCTCATCCACCTCCAAACTGTTGCCAACCGACGCCTGGAAGAGGAACGCCTCATATTCTGCCTTGGGACCCTGAAACCACACGGGATAAATGTGGATTTCCACAGCTTCCTCATTTCACCTTACCCCACATTATCCCAGTCCCAAGCCTCCAACTTGGCACTGCCCTCCAGACCGGTCCATAACTCCCCCTCTGACTTATAACCTTCTCCCCAACTTTCCTCCACCTATCGCTTTCCCAGCTACTGTACTCCAACCCCAGCCCCTCCCATTTATCGCTCAGCCCCTCGACCCACAAGCCTCATTGCTGATGAAGGGCTTAGGCACAAAACATCGAATCTCCTGCTCCTCAGATGCTGCCTGACCTGCTGTGCTTTTCCAGTATTATACTCATGGCACTTGCCTTCACAGCTAAATGCTACGAGTTAACTGTCAGTTTCATAGATAATTGTGGAATTGATTTTGTTAATTGAGAAATTTGGGCTACTCCACCAATGATAACAGCCCTTAAGGTGAACAGTTCTTACAGGAAAAATAGCACTTAAAGGTCACGATGCAAAATGGGACAAATGTTTGAGCCAATTTAAGAACTTGAGACCGGGCATCAATGAGGCACCGTGGGCCATCATCAGCAGCAGAATTGTACTCCTCAATTGGTAATCTCATGGTTTGTCATATCACACATTCAACCATTAGCATCAAACCAGGAGACCAGCCCGGGTTCAATGGAGAGTGCAGGAGGGCATCCCTGAAGCAGCATCAGGTGGACCTAAAAGTGAAGTGCCAACCTGGTGAAGCTATCAAACGGGACTACTTGTGGACCAAACAACATAAACAGCAAGTGATAGGCAGAGCTAAGCGATCCCACAACCAGTGAATGAGATCTACATTCTGTAGTCCTGTCACATCCAGTCGTAAATGATGGTGGAAAATCTTTTATTTAAAAAAACGCTTGCTGCAGGAGAACACTCTCATGTATCCCTATCATCAGTAATGGAAGAGCCCAACACATTAGTGCAAAAATTCAGGCTGAACCAATTGCAGAAATCTTCAGTCAGGCGTGGATGATCCATTTTGGCATTCTCCAGCGGTCCCCAACATTGTAAATACAAGTCTTTAATTAATTTGATTCATTCCACACGATACCAAGGAACGGTTAGAAGCACTGGATACTGCAAAGATTATGGGCCTGACAATATTCTTGCACCAACCCGACAATACAGAAAATTGCTCAGATATGTCGTGTACACAAAGCAGAACCGATCCAACCTGGCTATTTCCTGCCCTATTAAAGTGATGGAAATGGTCATCAACAATTCTAACAAGCAGCATCTGCTCAGCAATAACCTGCTCAGTGATGCAGAGTTTGGGCTCTGCCAGGGCCACTCAGCTCTTGAGGTCATTACAGCCTTGGTTCAAACGCAGACAAAAGAGCTGAATTCCAGAGGGGAGGTGAGGTAACATGTCTTGTCTTCAGAGCCGCATTTGTGGCACCAAGGAGGCTGAGCAAAATTGGAATCATTGGTTATTGGGGGCAAATTCTCCTCTGGCGTCATACCTGGGAAGCAGGAAGCTGGGTGTGGTTGTAGTAGGTCAGTCATTTCAGCTCCAGGACATCTCTGCAGAAGTTCCTAAAGGGTACTGTCCTGGTTCCACTAATCTTCAGCCATTTCATCAATGACCTTCCCTCCATTATAAAGTCAGAAAGTGTACTCACTGCTGAACATCCCCAATGTTCAGCACTATTTGGAACTCTTCAGATACTGAAGCAAACTATGTTTAAATGCAGCAAGGGCTGACTAATACACAGGTTTGTGGCAAGAAATATTTGTACAACCCCAGTTAAAGACCATCTGCAATAAGAGACAATCTAACAACCATCCCTTGACATAAATGTCCATCACTGAATTTCCCTCTATTAAAACCCTGAGGGTTACCATTGACCAGAAACTCAACAGGACATACCACACCAACACAGAGTGGCTACAAGAGCAGGTCAGAGACTAGGAATACTGTGGCGAGCAACTCACCTCCAAACTCTGTTCACCATCTCCAAGACACACGCGAAAATGGCGATGGTACGCTCACCCCTTGGCTGGAATGGTGGGGTTCCAACAACACAAGAAGCTTGACACCATCCAGAGCATGCTAGCTGTTTGATTGGCATGACATCCACATGCACTCACTCCCTCCACCGCTAAAGCTCAGTAACAGCAGTATGTACGATCTAAAGATGCATTGCAGAGATTCACCAAAAATTCTTAGGCAGCAACTTATAAACCTACAACCACTTAGATCTCAAAGGACAAGGCCAGCAGATCCATAGCAGTTTTGCTCATCTGGTAATCCCATAACAGGAATTAGTTGCATTTAAGACAGTATATAATTAACTAATAATTGGCAAAATTCAGTGTTACTAATTCAAATAAAGTACCTTTAGATAACGAGTGGACCATTGTGATATTTCTGCAGCGTTGCCCCCTTGCTGAAATAACATGCATATGTCTGGAACCTGCCTTATCTAACCCTAAAACATCTGTTTTCAACTTGTATCTGGCACAATAAATGTTAACAGATGGTGTATGTGCAATGATACTATAAAATCTAGACTAGAAATCCTAAATATCAATTTCCAAAATATTCAGTGATGGATTTTGAATTGATTGTTTCACACCCCACTGCGAAAGAGTGTAATGGAGGGTTGAGACCACACCTATAATTCCTCACCTGAGAACTGGGAATTTATGATAGTCAAGTGATATTTGAAGATCTGTACTTAACATGGAAAGATAAAAATCCGAAGCCCTAAATCAAATTGGTTAACTTAAACTGAAAACACTCGAGGTGTATTACTATAAAACTTTCTCTTAAATTAGAGATTAATTTATGACATGAAGGGGCGGGGAAATCCATTGTGTCAAGTGGATCAGAAGGTTTCAGTTATGATTTTCCCCAGGACTTTACAGAATGTGGGGTGAGTCCCTACTTGAGGTCACAACATGATGTTTTGGTGTCATGAGCTCCAAGGTAGCAATGGTCAAACCCTTCACCACTCAGACAGTCTGAGTTTTAACAATTTACAAGCCTTAAAATGGTGTCACAGTGGGAACAGGTTTGAAAAACTCTGACCTACTACATCTTTTAAATAATTGACATTGAGTTGTGTTGGAGTTTATATCAAATTCTTCATTGTTTTTAATCCTTTTAGACTTGAAAGTACTGTGGTATCCTTTAATTGCATGACCTCCCACTCGTTTCAGGCCCTGTTTTAGTTTTGTAAAATGAGAGTCATGTTTATGCAAACCTTACTATGTGAACTGAATGTCACAGTTCAAACATTGAAAGAGTGAAAGATGGCAATTCTCTGGTTGCTCAGTGAGCTGCAGTCTTACATCTGCCTTGTCAAGTCTCTGCAGCCAGATCAGCAAAGATCAGAATCTCTGGGACATTTCAGGAAAGTTCAGTAATACAGATGAAAGACTAAATGTTTCCCTCTTTGTCAAACATGCTGGTTGGTTGGAGATGAAGTACTCTGTCCTTATTCACCTGACTGATTAGTGTGTTTGTGAGGTTGGGTGTGAAATTGGATTGTAAATCACAGTGGTGTGAATTTGGAATATTGATGTAATTCACCCTCTTCCATTTTCTTTGCCTCATTCCAAAAGATTTGTCAACAGACAAACAGAATTTAACTTTGCTTGTGAGTGTATCATCGAGGAACGTTTCTTTATTCTGTATCCCAATGGTGCTGACATGCTCACCCTTTTTCAGAGGGTGGTTGGACCATTCGGAAGGTTGTGCTTGAGATTCTCCTCCTATCCAAGTCAGAATGAGAAATGGAGCTGGTGTTGGCGTTACTGAGCTCTGTTGCTATTTGAAGTTAACGAATCTTAGCAGAAGGAGTTGTGTTGAGCCAGAAGGTGTCGGGAGGTTGGATATAAATTGTTGTGTGGAATACTTGGAATTTTTGTTTAACATGTGTCAGTTTAATAGTCCTTTCAGGTTTTAGATTTTTATTTAGAATTGAAATTACAGATATCAAATATAATTCAGGGCTTAGTGCTGCATTTAGTGGCATGTTGGACAAGCTCAAAAGCATTTTGGATGATTTTAGCAATGGCAGGAAATCTGTGTTGATTTCTAATTTGAATTTCATCTTGATTCAGAGCTATTTAATTTCCCCTTTTTTTATCTTTTCTTTTAAAACTGCATTCAAAATGAAGTTTATTACGTTAATGCTTTTCTGAAGCTCTTTGTAGATTCCCACAGAAAAGACAATTCCATCTCCCTCTTTTTTGCTTTGGGAGTAGTATTTTTGCAAGTTGACTGTTGGCATTTCTATATGTAACTGGGTTGTTAATCTACCATTTTCTTCCTCTTCAGAGAAAAAGACATGGCATTGATGGAAGGATAACTTAACTGGGATTGTAACTGGATGAGTGACACAAATACTCTGGCTGCACTCTGGACATTCTGCAATGAATAACTGTCCAAAGCCTGAGAGGCACTTTTTGGGAGTGTGATGGAACAGTCTCTATGTGCTTGGATGAATACTGCTCCAACAGCAAGGAAAAAGCTTAACATTGTCCTGAGCAAAGCAGCCCACTTGGTTGACACCCCACCCATTGACTTCTTTCTCAATGGCACACATTTGCAGCAGTGTGTACAATACATACGATGCACTACAACAACTAACCAAGGCTGTTTTGACAGCACCTTTTAAAGCCATGATCTGTGCCATCTGAAGACAATAGTAGCTACTGCTTCCTTACTAATGCTACCACCACCCAGTTCCCCTCCAAGCTCCGTAACGTTTTGAATTGGAATAACATCATCAAACATGTACCACATCCTGACTGCACTGTGGGTGTACCTTCAAGAGGGCAGCATACCACCACTTAAGGGCAATTGGGAATGAGCATCAAATGCTGGTTTCATTGGCAACCCTCTTATTCCATGAAACCATCTTCAATAAAAACAAGTCATGTAAATATATCCTGTGGTTACAGTGCAGCTGTGCATACAATCTGCAGACACTGTGCTATGAACCTCACCTGTTTTAATAGTATTCTTGTTAGAACGCTACATTTAACTGAAAATTTATTCATTAAATCAATCATGAGAGGGGAAACAGCTTTGTCATTTTGAAGCAATGTCATGGTATTTCATGATAATCCAGTTTAATTGAAGACCTCTTTGTCTTATACAGTGTGATGTGAAAGTTTCGATATAATGGCCTTGATTATATGGTAGGCTGTACTACATTTCTGAATAAAATTCACCCAGAATTACTGGAATTATTGAAAAATAATGCAGAATTTTAAGTATGAATTATGTTTGTTGTGTGAATGCTGTAATATTGGAAAACTAATAGAAACTAGCACCCTCTCCCAGGGTGAATTAAATACCAGTGGAACTTTGTAATGATTGTGTTTATATCAATCTTTAAAGAGGCTGTTTAAAAAAAAATGAGGATTTTCTTTTGTGATCCAGATAAGAAATTGACATGCTTTAGAAATATTTGACTTTTTTTCCTGTTTGAAACATAAATAGCAAGTGTTGTAGTAAGCCTGCTCTGTCAATCAATATGATCATGGCTGATCATCCAAATGCAGAATTTGTTCCCATTTTCACCTCATACCATTTGATCTCTTTAGCCCTAAGAACTATATCTAACCATTAAAAATCTTCAATGTTTTGTCCTGAAATACATTCTGTGGCAGACTATTTTGTTAGTTCCCCACTATCTGGATGAAGAAATGTCTCCTTCTCTCCCTTCTGAATACCCTAATCTTATATCCTTTAGACGATACCCACTGGTTCAGGCCTACCCCACCATGAAGGCCAACAGACCATTTGCCTTCACTGCCTGCTGCACCTACATGCTCACTCTCAGGGACTGGTGGACAAAGACACCTTTAGTTACACCTCCCCTTTTCCCATTATATTCAGATAATTTCCCTTTCTGTTTTTGCAACAAAAAAAATCACTCAACTTATCTAAATCACACTGAAACATCTCTGTATCATCCTCACAGTCCATCCTCCTCTCAGTTCACCCTTCCACCCAGCTTTGTGTCGTCCACGAATAGAAATAGTAATCGATCCCCCATCTAAATCATCCGTATATATTGTAAGTAACTGGGTTTGACCATTGATCTCTGTAGTGCCTCACTGGTTACTGGCTGACACTCAGAAAATTACCTGTTTGTTCCAGCTCTTTGTTTCCTGTCTGTCAACTAGCTCCCTGTCCATTGAAATACACTAACCCCAATCTCAAACTTGTTCTTTGGTCGGATCACCTGGTAGTTGCCTGTAGTGTTCCTGGTTGTGCAGTTGTCGGTACACTTCCTTGCAGTAATCTGTTCTATTCTGAATGACAATGGCTCCTCCTTTATCTGCTGGTTTGATGAACAATGCTGTGATTGGTTTTGAGAGCCTGGATGGCATTGCTTTGTGAACGGGTGATGTTTTGCTCGACATGGCAGGTACTCATGTGACTCAGCCAACGTTGTCTATCTTATACGTTGCAGGAAAGGATGCCCGGAGTCATGGTACATTGGGGAAACTGAGCAAAGGCTATGACAACGGATGAATGGGCACCACACAACAATCAACAGACAAGAGTGTTCCCTCCCAGTTGGGGAACACTTCAGTGGTCCAGGACATTCGACCTCGGACCTTCGGGTGACCATCCTCCAAGGCAGACTTCGGGACAGGCAGCAGCGAAAAATGGCTGAGCAGAGGCTGAAAGCTAAGTTCGGTACCCATAGGGAGGGCCTCAATTGGGACCTTGGGTTCATGTCACATTGTAGGTGACCACCATTGCACTATACACACACACAGATACACCTACACACACACACACTCTCACAAAGCACTCCTATTGACACATGCACACGGACACACATATACACAGACACGCACACACACTCCCACACTCACACATGCCCCCCCTCACAGACTTAAGACACTCTACACACACACACAAAACCCCCAACCCAGACAGACACACACAGAGAGACAGACAAAGGCCCACATGAACACGTATTTTGTGGGATGAATTTGTCCTTGCAGGGTTACATTGTACTTTACTCAAAAACTGCAAGAATTCATGTAAACTCTGTTATCTCACTTTTTAGATTAGAATCAATCTAAACATCATGGCATAGACAGGGAACACAGGGGTGTAACACCTTCAACATATTGTCTACCTCTCACCATTGTTAACAGCTAACCTGAGAATGGAACTTTTTAAAAATGGTTTTGTGATTTACACAAGCAAGAAGTGAAACTATCGTGATATTCTAACAGATGAAAGGCTTAACAGACAATCAAATTTTCAATGTATAATTTCAGTTACATCACATTGTAAATTTTTACGATAAATTCTGTGTGTTTGGATTGAGCCCTCCACTACCACCTGATGAAGGAGTGACGCTCCGAAAGCTCGTGTGCTTCCAATTAAACTTGTTAGACTATAACCTGGTGTTGTGGGATTTGTAACTTTGTACACCCCAATCCAACACTGACATCTCCAAATCATTCCAAATTCTACTTTCCTTCTGCTTTGCCTGTATGTTATATTTAGCGAGAACAAGGTCATTGTCCAGAAAGATTAATACTGCCTGAGCTTTACCGTGCTTCCAGATATCGCGGAGCTGCAGTATTTTGTTTTGCACTCAGCCATTTATTGTTCTCACTTGTTTCTTTGTGAAAGTTCACAAAATTAACTTGGATGGATGAATTTAGGATTCCCTTTACCAATGTTGGGAGAAAGAAATGTCAGTGTTTCAAGTGCTGATAAAGTAAAATAAACTGATAATCAGTAGAAAGGGTTTAGAGGGATTTGGAACAAATGCTGGCAAATGGGACTAGATTAATTTAGGATATCTAGTCAGCATGGGCAAGTTGGACTGAAGGGTTTGATTGAGTGTTGTACAACTGTGACTTCATTCTCTCAATTATTCAAGCAGTTGAATACTTCGAGGAGGAAAAGGAGAATTTATGGAGAGAATACACCTGAAATGATGATTGAGGTATATCAAACTCACATTACTTCATTACCTTTTACTCTGGGTTCTTCAATGACCAAACCTGTTTTGTTATCTGAATAACTATGTATCATGTGATTTGTTTTGCACAAAATATTTCGTTAGGATCTAGTGAACTGTTAAGAAGTGTTCATTTTTAAAATTTAGGCAGCTTGATTGTTAAGCAAGAAAAGGTTGGCGTTTTAATCCCACTGATTCATTGTTCTATAAAAGATAACAAGCTTTTTATCTGTTCTGGGCACTGAATAAATGGAAGTCAATTCTGAAGGAAAAAATCCTCATCGGTAACGTTCCCACATATGTGGAGTAATTGCTTCTGGTCACTCTTCAGGCTCTAGAGGTGAGGAAATAATTGAGTTGGCCAAAGTTAGCAACATCATTTGGATGGACTGTACTCGTTGGGGAAACTTGCAGGATCTGTAGAAGAAACATGTGTTTCGGAGCATATGCAATAAACCTGAACATTGTTAGTTTTTCACAGAGCTTGGGACCTGATCGGAGCAGCAATGAAGCTAGTTTTTTTTTTAAATTTCCGAGCTTGCCAAATTATTGTTGGTAAATGTAGGTGACATTATCAAAGCACCTTTCATAGTCCCCAGCTAGACATTTGGTCCCAGTTTTGTCGGTCCATTCATTCCAATGGATAAGAGGTATTTTAAATGTGATCACTCCATTTAACTATTTGAATTAATCACTGAAGTATTCAAGTCCTCTTGGATTCTTAATTTCAAATTACTCAATGTGATTTTTTGTCCCCCCCTGAATTTGCCAAGCACTGGGCAGTTCTGGAATGTTCCAAATATTTACAATAGATGCATTCACACTGTTGAAGGCAATCTGGTCAATTTGAATACCATTCAGGTAGTTAACAACAATACATAAATAACTTTATGAATTGCTTACTGTACACCAACGCAAGCCAAGTATTAGTGAAACCACAGATTGTTTCCCAAGGACTCCCAAATCTAAACAGTGCATTCCAGGTATGCTCACTATCACTATCTGGGAGCAGTCTCCCAAAGTGCTCCCAGAATTTAGAAAGCACATACAGTGCCCTCTAAAGCTAAATCTGCTGTCACAGGCTTCACTCCTATTGCATACAATGACATTTATTGTCCAGTTCTTTAATGTGACAATTGATTTTACAAACAATTTATAAAATATTTTAAATCCTGAAGAAATGTGATGTCAAGTCTTCCTAAAAGTGAATGGAAAGTGTTTTGTTTGTTTGACCTTTGGCTCTATGTATCAGACCGAACTGAACCTTTAACAAGATGTGGGATGTTTCCCACACACTTTGTTTAAAAAAACAAAGATTATGCTCTGAGATTTAAGTGTTCAATCAGGTTTGATCAAAAAGCCTTCCCAAAATTGAGAGTTTGATTTCAGCCCCTTTAAAGAGACATGCTCTTGGCCTTCAATTTTGTGACATGTGATCATACTTTGATGAAGGTGGCTGTGTGAAACACTGCAGGATGTTGTGCTGAAGTGCCTCATTGGGTGGATGAGCTTTATTACTGGTGTAACTTGGCTAATTTTGAGATGGAATGTCACAGAGTTAAATCTTGTTTTTAAACTGAGGCGTGCTTGTGTAATGCAAGTGTGGAAACTATGCTCATGTTTGCAATGAACCTTTCACTTTTGGAGATTAGTATTTTTCCGATCTATTTTGTAAATAAAGTTCACTATAGAAAGCACAGAGCTGGAGAACCGCAGGTCCAGCAGCACCTCTGAGGGGAAAAACGTTGTAAGTTCCAAGTCCAGTGATCTTTTGTCCATTCAGACAAAGAGTCAGTGAACTTCAAATGTAACATTTTTTCTCTTCACAGATACCCTCAGAGCTGCTGAGTTTCTCCAGCACTTTGTTTCTGAGGTTCAGATCTCCAGCACCTGCAGTTTATTGTTTTGTAATCGATCCTATGATTTGACTTGGGGAGCAAGAGGCAGCAACTGTAATCAATTCGGATAAAACTCCCCAACCATGGAAAAAAAACACATATCTTTATACTTTGCAAAACATTACTGCAAATAAGAAATGCAATTAATCTAAATGCAAAAAGGCATACCACCTGCCGTGTCTCAAACTTGCTACTCATCTTTGAGGACTAATCGGTCAGAATTGTGTTTGCTCGCTTCCTTAGAGATCACAGTCCACACATGTCCCAGTTCCAATTCCTGGGCCGGGCCCGGGTACCACATTGCAGTGGGGTGGGGAGATTTGTGTCAGCCTGAAGTTTTTGTTAAGAGCAACATTGCAGGTTGAAGTTGACGATTTTGACTATTATGGTATCATCAAACTTGGAGAAAATCCTTCCGAATGTATTGATCAACTGTACTGAGCTTGTTTACATGCAGTCCTGTTAGTAGTGCTGTAATATTCTAAGTTAAGAATCACACAACACCAGGTTATAGTCCAATAGGTTTAATTGGAAGCACACTAGCTTTCCGAGGGCCGCTCCTTCATCAGGTGATTGTGCAGTGCACAATTCAAAGGCACGGAATTTATAGCAAAAATTTACAGTGTGATGTAACTGAAATTCTCCATTGAAAAATACCTTGATTGTCTGTTGAGTCTTTCATCTGTTCGAATACCATGATAGTTTCACTTCTTTCATGTGTCAATCACCAAACCTGTTTTTAAAAGTTGCATTCCTGACACTGGCCCATCAAATCACTCATTGTATTAATCACTGCACAGTCTCAACAAAGGAATGAAACTGGATGGAGCACATTACATCTACTAATGCACTGGAAAATACAACAACACAGCCCTCTTGAACCTGCAACTTCCGCCTCACTGTGGGTCAACAACAGCAACAGAACTGTACTCCAGCCCAATCTGAAATCTCATAGCCTGGAATATCCTCCACTCAACCATTAACATCAAGCTGGGGATCAACCCTGGCTCAATGGAGAATGCAGGAGGGCATGCCAGGAGCAATTCCAGGCATACCTAAAAATGAGGTGCCAACCTGGTGAAGCTAACCAATGTGCCTGCCACACAGCGCAAGCAACACCAAATAGAACTATGTGATCCAACAATCAATAGATCAGATCTGAGCTCTGCCACACCTCGTCATGAACGGTGATGGACAATTAAACAACTCACTGGAGGCAGCATCACAATATCCCCACCCTTACTGATGGAGGAGCCTCACACATTCATGCAACAGATAAGACAACAGCATTTACAGCAATCTTCAGCCAGCAGTGCCAAGTGGATGAGCCTTCTCCATTGGTCCCTGACATCACAGATGTGAATCGAATTGGTTGAAAACTCATTTCAAATCAGATCAAGTCGTGTAAAGGCTATGGGCCCTGCCAACATTGTGGCAATAAGACTGATGGCTGTGCTCCAGAACTTGCTACACACCAAGATAATTACTGCTCCAGCACTGGCACCTTCCGACATTGTGGAACATTTCCCAGTGTTGTTCAACACAAAAACACAGGAAACATCCAACCCAGCCAATTCCCCTCCATCAGTCCACACTCGCTCCGCAGTGAAGTGTTGGTAGGTGTCATCAATAGTACTGTCAAGCACATACTCAGCTATAACCTGCTCAGTGACACCCAGACTGGGTTCTGCCAGGGCCAATCAGCTCCTGAGCTTGTTACAGACTTGATTCACAAACTGACAAACAGCTGAATCCTCGAGGTGAGGGTGACAGCCCAGTCCCACTCCAAGACCACTATTTCGCCTTCAGTGATATCACCGGACCTCACCACAGTCTCAGCTCATTTGCTGAAACTCTCATTCATTCCTTTTGTTAACTCTAGATTTCATTATCTAAACCCACTCCTGGCCAGGATCCAACAATCATCCTCCCTATAATCTCCAGAATATTGAAAACTCTACCGCCCAAGTGCTCACTTGTACCAGAACTTGCTGATCCATCAAAAGGCTCCCATTTATAAGCAACAGCAATTTACTTTCACACCCTTGGTTTAATTCCTGGCTGTAATCATTCCTATCTTCCTGCACCAGACACCCTTTCATATCTCAATAACTCATTTTAGTTTAGATTCCCAATGATGGGTTTATTTTTGAGTTCAGCTGTGTGACTGTTTCTATAGATTCCAAGGCAACATGGTCTGCAATTCCCACCCTCTAAGATCTGCTTTCTTCCTTTAAGCATTCCTGAAAAAATGCTTATTTGGCAATGGTTTTGGTCACTGGACATAATATTCTCCATCTGTGGCCTTATGTCAAAAGTTCACAATATTTTTGTGAAATTAAAAACATGTACAGATATCTTCTACTCTTCACTATCGCTGAGTGAATAATCTGTAATGTCTCTTACCCAACCACATTGTGGGAGCACCTTCATCATACCAACTGCAGCAATACAAGGAAGTCAAACATCACCCTCTCCACAGGCAACAGGGCTTTGCCAATGATCACTGGTATCTGTGGAAGGAGATGATGTTTCAGGAAGTGCAATATGAATTATAGGGATTGAAAATGGTTCGGAATTTGACTGTCAGAAATGGAAGGAAAATCCATTCACTTATTGGAAAAAAGAATTCTTGATTGTCAAAAATATTGAGGAAAAAATAACCTGATAATGGAGCAGCATATGGTCAGGAGTTGGGCAGCAGTGGACAATGCATTTATGAAAAGGTCTGTGAACGTAATAGTAAAATACTAAACATGGCAAAGATAAACTCACGTGAGACTGAAGAAGCTAGATAACGAACAAGTGGATATCAAGGAGCCCAGAGGTGAATCAGAGCAGTGTTCACTTTTATGATCCCACAGTCAGAGATGTCTAACACAGAAACAGACTCTTCGGTCCATCCCATCTATGCCAACCAGATATTCTAATCTAATCTATTCCCATTTGCCAACACTTGGCAAACGTCCCTCTGAACCCTTCCTATTCAAATGCTTTTTAAGTGTAACAATTTTAGTTATCCTTTAGGCTCCTTTTGAATTTTCCCCTCTCACCCTAAGCCTATATCCTCTAGTTCTTGGCTCCACCACCCCAGGGTAAACACCTAGTCTATTTAGAAGAAAGTGAGGACTGCAGATGCTGGAGATCAGAGCTGAAAAATGTCTTGCTGGAAAAGCGCAGCAGGTCAGGCAGCATCCAAGGAGCAGGAGAATCGATATTTTGGGCATAAGCCCTTCTTCAGGAAACATCGATTCTCCTGCTCCTTGAAGGCTGCCTGATCTGCTACACTTCTCCAACAACACATTTTTCAGCCCTCATCCTAATCCAACACCAGCACCTGCAAGTCAAGAGTGAGGGAGGAGTGCAAAATATAAGAACCAAAGAACTAGGAACAGGAGAAGGCCATCCTGCCCTTTGAGCTTGCAATTCCATTCAATAAGATCATGGCTGATCATTTTGTGGATGCAGAACCATTTACCCATGTTCTCACCGTATCCCTTAATTAATTATTTCTTTTTAATAAAATCTACCTTAGCTTTAAAAACGTTTACTGAACTAGCATCAACTACTTCTCTGGGCAATGAATTCAATCGGGGTCAAGACGTTCCTTCTCAATTCAGTCCTAAATTTGCTGTCTCTAATCTTGACTGGATGTCCTCTTATCCTGGCTTCACCTGCCAGTGGATGCGGTCTCCTCTACATTGGGGAGACTGGACGTCTCCGAGCAGAGTGCTTTAGGGAACAACTCCGGGACACCCGCACCAATCAACCACACCACCCTGTGGCCCAACATTTCAACTTTTTCTCCCACTCTGCCGAGGACATGGAGGCCCTGGGCCTCCTTCACCGCCGCTCCCTCACCACCTGAAGCCTGGAGGAAGAACGCCTCTTCTTCCGCCTCGGAACACTTCAACCCCAGGGCATCAATGTGGACTTCAACAGTTTCCTCATTTCCCCTTCCTCCACCTCACCCCAGTTCCAAACTTCCAGCTCAGCACTGTCCCCATGACTTGTCCTACCTGCCTATCTTCTTTTCCACCTATCCACTCCACCCTTCCCCCCGACCTATCACCTTCATCCCCTCCCCACACACCTATTGTACTCTATGCTACTTTCTCCCCACCCCCATCGTCCTCTCACTTAGCTATCCATGCTTCAGGCAGTCTGCCTGTATTGCTGATGAAGGGCTTTTGCCTGAAACGTCGATTTTACTGCTCCTCGGATGCTGCCTGAACTGCTGTGCTCTTCCAGCACCACTAATCCAGAATCTGGTTTCCAGCATCTGCAGTCATTGTTTTTACCTCGTGGAAACATCCTCTTTACTTCTATTTTATCCATTCCACTCATTATTTTATAGGTTTCCGTTCTTCTGAATTCCAATGGATATAATCCCAATCGACTCAGTCTCTGTTAAGCCAACCCCCTCAACTCTGGAATCAACCTAGTTAACCTCCTCTGCACCCCCTCTCGTGCCAGTACATCCTTGAGCAAGTAAGATGGCAGAAACTGCATGCAGTAATCCAGGTGTGGCCTCACCAGCACCCAAATACTACTCAAACAAACCCTTTGCTTTTAAACACAATCCCTTCAGCAATGAAGGACAAAATTCCATTTGCTTTCTGAGTTGATTGTTGTACCTGGTGACCAACCCTCATGTAGAATGCTCCTCAGGTACCTCTGCATAGCAAATGATGCAACTTTTTAAAATTCAAGTCATAATCTCTTCTTTAATGTTACTTCAACCAAACAGTATGACTTTACATTTATGCACATTATATTCCAAATGCCAGCCCATTGCCCACTCACTCAATGTATCTATGTTCCTCTGCAAAGTTTCCCAGTCCTCTGCACACTTTGTTCTGCTTCTCATCTTAGTGTCATATGCAAACTTTGACACCCTACATGTGGTCCCCAACTCCAAATCATCTGTATCAATTGGATATAATTGCAGTCCCAACACTGATCCCTGAGACACACTACTAGTCACTGATTGTCAACCAGAATAGTACTCATTTATCCCCACAGTTTGCTTCCTGTTAGTCAACCAATTTTCTATCCATGCTAATACCTTACATCTAACGCCATGCGCCCTTCTCTTATGTAACAGCCTCTTGCATAGCACCTTGTTGAAGGACTTTTGGAAATCCGGGTACACCGCATCCACTGGGTCCCCGTTGTCCACCTTGCTCGAAATGGCTTCATAGAATTCCAACCGATTTGTGAAGCATGACCTGCCCTTCATGAACCCATGCTGTGTCTGTACAATGGGACAATTTCTGTCGAGATTCCCTGCTATTTCTTCCTTGATAATAGACCCAAGCATCTTTCCCACTACAGAGAATAAGGTAACTGTTGGGTAATTCCCCATCTTTTTTCCACCTCCTTTTTAAAACAGTGGCGTCACTTTTGCTGCTTTACAATCTGCTGGGACTGCCACAGTTTCCAGTGAATTTTGGAAAATTACTGCCAGTGCATTTGCTATTTCTCCTGGCATCTCTTTTCGTACCCTGGGATGCATTCCATCAGGGTCAGAAGACTTTTCTGTCATTAACTCAATTACCTCCAACAGTCCAACACTAGCTGTTCCGTAATAATGATAGTTTCCAAATCCTCATCTACCTTTGTCTCTTTACTAACTATTGGCAAGAGATTAGTATTCTCCACTGTGATATCTCATAACTTTATGCTCCTTCTCATTTTCCAAAGGACCAACACTTACTTTAGCCACTCTTTTCTTGTTCAATATAAAATTTTGCTCTCTGTCTTTATAGTCTGTGCTCATTTATTTTTCTCATGTTCTATCTTACATTTCTTTGTAGCTCTTCTGTTGCTTTCTGTTGACCTTTAATAGTTTTCCCAGTTCTTGTTTCATACTGTTTTTGGCCACTTTGCATGCCTTCTCTTTCAATTTGATCGTTTTTCTTAGATACCCATCGCAGAGTATGCCTTTTCTTACAGTCCTTCCTTTTCACTGGAATATACCTTTGCTGAAAACTTCGTAAAGTGCCTTTGAAAATCTTCCACTGCTCATCAACTGTTCCATAAAATCTTTGTTTCCGATCTACTTTATCCAGGTTCTCCCTCATTCTATTGTAGTTCCCTGTGTTGAAGCAAAGGACCCATATATTAGATTTTATTTTCACACTCTCCATATGTATTCTAAATTCAACCATACAGTGATCACTTCTTCCAAGAGGATCCCTAACCCTGAAGTCATTAATTATTCCTGTCTCATTGCACAGGGGCCTGATCTTGGATAGATTGCTCCATTGTCAGTTCCATGTCGTACTGTTCAAGAAAACTATCATGGATACATTTAATAAACTCAAGGCTACCCTGACTGAGCTGGTTTGACCAATCTACATGTAGATTAAAATCACCCATGATAATCGCCGTACAATTTTTACTGGCATCAGTTATTTATTTGTTTATTGCCCATCCCAATGTGATGTTATTATTTGCTGGCCTGCACACTAACCTGTCAGTGACTTTCTTGTTAGAATTTTGAATGCATCATTCCTGTTTCTCCTAATGTACAGCAATATAAACAACTACTTGCATTGTATGGAACTTTCACAATGGCAAATCTTCTAAGGTGCTTCATGAATGATCAAAACATTGATTAAGGAGAATGATTTTAAAATACATCTTAAAAGGAGGATAGAGAAGGTTAGGGAGGCTACTCCACAGACTTCGGCCCGTGACAGCTCCAATTGTGGAGTGATGCAGGTGGGTTGGAAAGGGAACGTGCAAAGGGGAAATGGAGGAGCGCAGGCAGTGGATAAGGTCTTAAGGACAGAGAAGGTTCCAGACTGAGTCTGACTGTCATCGAGAGTATGGATGCCTCATGGAGTTTGAAGCACTGCAATGGGTCCATGCATATCATGTAAGTCGAGGAGAGTATAATGGTGGCTGAGAGAACTTTTGATGAGGACTCGTCTCCTGAGGTAGTGTGAGGTTAGAAACAGTGGAGGAGAGGTCACACTGCTTGGAGTTTTATTTTAAAGGCCTCCGCAGAATGCCAAGGAGGTGCAAGAGAGGATTAGCAAAATTATTCTGGATAAGAGTGAAAGTAACAGAGTGGTCATTATGGGGGACTTTAGCTTCCCCAAAATTGACTGGAAATGCTATAACTCTAATACATTGGATGAATCGGTTTTTATCCAATGTGTACAGGAGGGTTTCCTGACACAGTATGTTGAAGGGCCGACAAGAGGGGATGCCACATTGGATCTGGTTCTTGGTAATAAACCAGACTAGGTGTTTGATTTAGTTGGCGGTGACCACTTTGGAGAGAGTGATCAACATTCAGTTATGTTTAGTTTAGCGATGAAAAGGGATAGATACATGCCACAGGTCAAGAGTTATTGATGGGTTGGGGGCAATTAGAATGCGATTCAGCAAGAATTAGGATGCATAGAATGGGGTAGCAAAAAGCAGGGGGTGCAGAATATTGAAATGTGGAGCTGGTTTAAGGAACAGACATTGCGTGTCCTTGACAGATATGTTCCTGTCAGGCAGGAAGGAAGTGATATGGAAAGGGAATCGTGGTTTACTACAGAAATTGGATCTCTTGTTGAGAAGAAGAAGGCTTCTGTGTTGATGAGGCAAGATGGTACATATGAGGCGATGGAGTGTTACAGATCAGCTAGAAAGGATTTAATGAGAGAGTTAAGAAGAGCAAAGAGAGCACACAAGCAGTCTTTAGTGAATAGAATAAAGGAGAACCCTAAAGCTTTCTATAGATATGTGAGGATCAAAAGCATAGGGTAGGAATAGAGCCAGTCAAAGTCAGAAGTGGGAAGTTGAATGTGGACCCTGTGGAGATCGGAAAGGTGCTAAACAAACATTTCTCATCGGTTTTCACTCAGGAAAAGGAGAATATTATAGAGGAGAAGAATGTGGTACGAGATATTAGACTAGAAATGATTGAGGTTAGTTACGAACAGGTGCTATCAATTCAAGGAGTGAAAGTAGACAAGTCCCCTGGGCTGGATGGGATTTATCCGAGGATTCTCTGGGAAGCTAGGGAGGAGATAGCAAAGTCTTTGGCTTTGATATTTGAGTCATCATTGTCTACAGGTTTGGTACCAGAGGACTGGAGGATTGCAAATGTTGTGCCCTTGATCAAGAAGGGCAGGGGAGATGACCCAGGTAATTATAAACCAGTGTACCTTACTTCTGTTGTTGGAAAGGTTTTGGAAAGGATTATAAGAGATAAGATTTATAATCATCTAGCGAACACCAATTTGATTTAGATAGTCAACATTGTTTCGTCAAGGGCAGGACATGTCTTACAAACCTCTGAGTTTTTTGAGAAGGCAGACAAGCATATAGATAAGGGTAGGGCAGTTGACGTGGTATACATGGACTTCAATAAAGCCTTTAATAAGTTTCCACATGGTAGGCTATTGGAGAAAATGCAGAGACATGGAATTGAGGGTGATTTAGCAGTTTGGATTAGAAACTGGCTTTTTGAAAGAAGACAGCGAATGGTGGTTGATGGAAAATATTCAACCTGGAGTCTGGTTACTAGTGGTGTGCCACAAGGACCTGTTTTGGGACCACGGCTGTTTGTCATTTTTATAAATTACTTAGACATAGGCATAGGTGGATTGATCAGTAAATTTGCAGACGACACTAAAGTCGGTGGAGTAGTGGACAGTGTGGAAGAATTTTACAGGTACTCATGCAGACTTGGATAAACTGCAGAATTGGGCTGAGAGGTGGCAAATGGACATCAATGCAGCTAAATGTGAGGTGATGCACTTTAGGAAGAATAACAGGATGGCAGAGTGCTGGGTCAATGGAAAGATTCTTGGTGGTGTGGGTGTGAAGAGGGATGTTGGAGTCCATGTCCATAGGTTCCTGAAAGTTGTCACTCAGGTGGATATTACTGTTAAGGCAGCATGCAGTGTATTAGGTTTCATTCGTTGAGAGATTGAGTTCCGGAGCCGCAATTTCATGCTGCAACTATACAAAATGTTGGTGCGACCATACTTGGAATATTGTGTGCAGTTCTGGTGCCCATAATTCGGGAAGGATGGGGAAGCATTGGAAAAGGTGCAGAAGAGATTTACCAGGATGTTGCCTGGTCTGGAGGGAAGGTCTTTTGAGGAAATGTTCAGAGACTTGAACCTGTTCTCAGGGGCAAGGCGGCGGCTAAGAGGGGAGTTGCCAGAGACTTACAAGATGATCAGAGGATTAGATAGGTTCGACAGTGAAAGTCTTTTTCCGAGGATGATGACATCAGCGTGTTCGAGGGGGTATAACTACAAATTGAGGTGTGATGGATTTAAGACAGATGTCAGAGGCAGATTCTTCACTCAGTGGTTAGGGCGTGGAATGTGCTACCTGGTAATGTAGTTAACTCAGCCACATTAGAGAGGTTTAAACAATCCTTTAGATAAGCACATGGGTGATTTTGGGATAGTGTAGGGTGATGAGCTGAGAATAGTTCACAGGTCGGCGCAACATCAAGGGCCAAAGGGCCTGTTCTGCACTGTATTGTTCTGTGACGAAAGTGCTACAAGAGATTTCTACTATCTTAAACAGTGATGAATGTTGTATTGTGGGCTTACAAAACGTCACTGATCTCTACCAAACATGTACGAGGCAAAGCCAGGACAATAATAAGATGCTGCGACAGGAGGGGAACTGGTACCTCCATAAAAATCCCTACTCCTTCTCATCTATTTCACCTCCAAAACCGAGCGCGTTCCAGAAAAGCACCTCTGTCTCCCACCACGACACTTTTCCCCACAACCGTGGTATCTGGCTGTGCACTAGGAGTGCAACAGTCTGTACTAGGACCCACTGGGGTCCTGAAACACTTGGTAAAGGTGAAAATCTTCTGGGCTATGACAGCCCCACCACATTGCATGCATTTTCTATGTTTTTAACTCTGTTCCGGACTTCCCTTATTTTTCGGAATGAACCTGTTCAAAGTTTTTATTGCACACACCTGCACAAGCTATGAATTGAACTCAAGCCTCTCGATCCAAGATTTGGGATATTTTCACCGCATCACAAGAAATCGACTCGAACTTCCCTTGTCCCTCAGCCTGCTGAGTCACGCCTGAATCAACTCTGCAATTGGGAGGAATGGGTGGAAGTGGAGGACCGAGCAGCGGCCGGTCTGCCAACCAGAGTGAGTGAGGAGCGGGGCCAAAGCATTCTCCAGGAGTGAACGCTTCAGGATTGGTCAGAGAGCAAACTGTTTTGCAGGATTGATCGTTCCCACCACATAGTGGAGTATTAAACCTCTCTCACAAATCAATGTGAGATTTTAAGAAATAGTTGAGATGTAAATCTGATAACATACATATTTCCAAAGGATTTGCACAACTCGAGTAAGAAACTTCTTTTCAAACTCCCAGAACGATTACTAATTTACATACCTAGCCGGTATGGTCGAGTTGGACCAAACAATCTGTTCACATGCTAGAAATCTCTATGACTATACTCGACAAAGCAATTGTTAATGACTAATATTTTACCCATCAGTCTGTGCAGGTATGAATATTCTCTACAAACTCACCGATAATCTCAGACGCACGCGCAGTTTTGTTTCAATGCAGAGCATGCGCAGTGTCACATTGATCAGGACACAGAGAGAGCGCGACATGGAGCTGTTTTCTGCGGCAGCGGCTTCGATCGGCTCCAGAGAGCGGCGCTCTGAGCCGGTGTGTGGGAGCCTCGCCGGGAGAAAGGAGCGGAGAGAATTCACAAGTCCAGGATACAGGTTAAAAAAAACTCGGAAAAGACCTCCAGGCCCGGATAAGGAGGCGGCGGTCTCTGATCAGGGAAGGGGCCCAGGGTCACGGCCGCCATTTGTTTGAGGGAAGAGGGTGCGCGGGCCTCTGTGCCGCCATCTTGAGAAGGTCAAGGTGCAGGGGGGCGGGGCTCTCGGGGTCTGTCGAACAATCAGAGGAAAGGGAAGCCCCATTGTTATTGATTAATTCCACGAACACAGCTTCACTGGGCGATCCTGCAGGAATATCCTCTCTCCGTCCTGCTGGGATGTTTCACCCCATCAGAACCAGCAGCTCTCCTCCTCTCTCAGCTCCCCTTCTGTCCTTCCTGCAGCATCTGTCCCCTGGAACATTGAGCTGCCTGTCCTGTCCCTCCCTCAGCTGTTGTTTCTGTAATACCTGTGATATCCCAGACCCATCTTAGATTACTTCACTAAAGACAGGAATGCACCCGATGGATTTTTCTTAACATCAGCAATTGTTTAATACTCACTTACAGGTTTTTAGTTACATCGTTTTTGAAGCATTTACTTCACATTCAATCATTTGCAATGTTGGGATTTGAACCTGTGTCCAGAGAACACTTGCTGAGTTTCTGGATAAATTGTCACACAGTAATGACACTAGGCTATCACTTTGCCTGCTCACAGTTTGTATATCCCAGTGCAACACGAATCAAAACCCTTTCTTCCTGCACAAACAAATAAATTGTTTGACCCGGCACTCTGGTGATGTGACTCAGTACCTCTCCATGTGGTACCCCTCACTGTGTGGGTCTAATTGCTGCCTCTGTCAGCGTCTCTCACTTTTGAAGCTACTCCAGATCATGAGCCAACAGAATTCTCCACTCCAGAGAGATGAGGCAGCATAGGTCAGGAATGGAGACTGGGATTTTCCAGATCTCTGTGGGCTCAGTGCCATTCTACATGTGTAACCCTCACAGCATCAGCCTAATTTCCCATTCTGCCTATTTCTGTGTCTTCTACAGGTAATCAGGGAGATCCTGACTCAATAGACTTGCCAACTGCTGGTTGGGACAATGGTTGGTTAGCCAGAAAGACAAAGTCAGGGAGGTCGGGAGTCTTCAATAAATCCTGCTGCCAGGTAAGATCATTCCAGTGCACAGAGCAGACTTTAATAAGGGGGATCCAAACATCAGCTAACAAGACATGACAGAGAAAGTGCTGGAGGGGGAGCACAGTACAGATACACCCCAGGCTCAATCACCACGTCTGTTGCAAGTTTTGTTGTAATGAGACAGCATCGGGAGTTCCCAGTTATTAGTCCAGGCCTGTGCTTTCTTAGAGAGCATCAGAACAACTGAGGGGAAAGCAGGCCTCCCGCGAGAGGGTGGTAATGCTGCCTGGGATCTTTCTGTTCCCTATTCCTTCTCCAACACTATCTATGGCTTGTATTGAGGACCAGTGTCTTCAATCATTCTAACTCCTATAACAGTTCCTATCTCTGTCATCTCCTCCCCTCTCACCAATTATTTCACATATTTGAAACCTCCAGTCCAGATGACCATCCGTATCGCTGTAACGTGCTTCAGTCTCTACAACATGCCTTGTCTCAATAGTCTCCTCCTCCAATAACTGGAGACATCGGCTCTGTTTCTGTGCTGCATGACTCTTCGGCCGAGGTTTCCGAAATGGAATGAGTCGGGTTTGCCTGTGTTTGGCTCATATCCCTTCAAACCTTCTCCTCTCCATGTACCTGCCCGAGTGTCTTTTCCATCGTGTAATTGTACTTGTTTTTACCATTTCCTCTGGCAGTCCATTCCGTCTGTGGATAATGTTGCCCCTCAGCTCCCTCTTTAAATCCTTGCTCTCTCACCTCACGTTTATGCCTCTAGCTTTGGACTCACCTACCCTTGGCAATTCACCTTACTTAGACCCTACATGGTTTCATAAACCTTTATAAGAAATATTGACAACAATGTTACCAATATCTCCAACTCATGTACTCAATGCTCTGACCAATGAAGACAAGTGTGCCAATTGCTGCTTTCAACACCCTGTCGCCCTGTGATGCCAATCCAAGGAACAATGTAACTGCACCCCTTGGTCTCTCTCTTTTCTACAACACTGCCCAGGGCCCAACCATTAACTATGTTAGTCCTCTCTGGTTTGTCTGAACTGAATCCAACACCTGAATTAAACTCCATCTTTCATGCCTTGGCCCACTGGCCCAGTTGATTACCATCCCCTTCGATAACTATATTCCCTGCCCACTCTTCCACTAATCTTGGTATCCACAAACATAATAACAGGGACTCCTATATTTTCACTCAGATTGTTTATGTAAATGGTGCACAACAGTGGTCCCAGCACCAGTCCTTACAGCACACTGCTGGTCAGAGGCCTCCAGTCTGAACAACAACCCTCTCCCACCACCCTCTGTCTCCCACTGTCATCCCATTTTGTATCCAGTTGGGTAGCTCTCCCTGATCCCTTGTGATCTACCCTTACTAACCAATGGATCATGCTACACCCTGAACAAGGGTTTGCGGAAGCCAGAAACAACGTCTGTTGCTCTGCCTTCGTCTATCTTTTTGGTCACATCTTGAGCAAACTCCAGTCAAGATTGTGGGACATGTTTTCCCACGCACAAAGCCATGCTGGCTGTAATCAGGCCTTATCTTTCCAAATGCATGTAAGACCTACCTCTCAGAATGACCTCCAACAACTGACCCACCCTGATGTCTCACTCATCAGTCTGTAGTTCCCTGGCTTTCTCTTGCAGCCTTTCTGAATTAATGACACAACATTATAATCATAGTCAGAGTCATACTGCACTGTTTGGTTAACGCTAACCATACACTAAAACTGATCTTGTCCCACCTGCCTGTTCCTGGATCATATCCCTTCAAACCTTTCCTCTTCCTGTACTAATGCAAATGTCTTTTAAACATTGTAATTGTCCTCATGTTCACCCCTTCCTTGGGAAGTTCATTTCACACACAACCCACCCTCTTTAACAATGTGCCTCATGTCTTTTTTTATATGTCTCTCCTCTAAACTTAAAAATGTAGTGCCTTGTCTTGAAACTCCCCTGTCCATGGGAAAAGACAACTCCCATTAACTCTATCGATCCCCCTCATGATTTTATAAACTTCTGAGGTCATCTGTCAACATTCAGGTTTCAGTGAAAAATACCAACCTATTCAGCCTTTCTTTATACTGAAGCCTTTCGTACCCAGCCACATCCCAGTAAATCTCCTTCCAACCCTTTCCAGCTTAATAATATCCTACCTATAACTGGGCGACCAAAACTGGACACAGTATTCCAGAAGAGGACTCACCAATGGCCTGTATAATCTCAATGCGACATCCCAACTCCGATATCCAAACGACTGAGCAATGAAAGCAAGTGATGCAAGCACCTTTTTTTAAAACTATCCTGTCTCTCCATGTTACAAACTTTAAAGAATTATGTAGCTGAACCCTGAGGTCTCTCTGTTCTACAACACAACTGAAGGTCTTGCCATTAATTGTATAAGTCCTGCCCGTGTTTGTTGTACCAAATGCTTTACCTTGCATTTATTCAGGTTGAACTCCATCTACAGTTTTTCAGCCATTCATTCACACATTTCATCAGGATCCCTTTGTAATCTCAGAAAACCTTCTTCACTGTCCACAATGCCACCCTCCAGTCTAACAGCCTATCACACATAGCTCTCGATGGTACAAGTATCTCTGCTAGGGGCCCTACAATTTCTTCACCAGCTTCCCACAATGTCCTGAGATCCATTTGATCAGGTCCTGGGGATTGTTCTACCTTTGTGTTTTAAAACCTCCAGCACCTCCTTTTCTATAATGTGGACTCATTTCAAGACATTGAGTCATAGAGATGTACAGCACAGAAACAGGCCCTTCGGACCAACTCCTGCATGACGTTTCTAGTCACATTTGCCACAATTTTGCCAATATCCCTCTGAACCCTTTGCTATTCATACACCCATCCACATGCCTTTTAAATGTATTTCTATCAGCCTCCACTATTTGCTCTGGCAGCTTATTCCATCCACTCTGCTGGAGTCAGTTGTCCTTTAGACCCCTTTGAAAAGTTTCCCTTGCCTGGGGAAATGACCTTGTCTATTGACCCTGTCGATGCCCACCATGATTTTAAACACCTTTTATCAGTTAACTCCTCAGCCTCCCATGTTCAAGTGAACACAGCTCCAGCCTATTCAGGCTTTTCCCTGAAGCACAAACCCTCCAACCCTGGCACCATCTTTGGTCATTTCTTCTGAACCCTTTCATGTTCCACGATATCCTTCCGATGGCATTGAGACCAGAATTGCACACATTATTCCAATAGTGGTCTGGCCAAACACTGTTTAGTTCCCTGAGCGCCCCAGTCTTTATCCACAGTAAGTTCCAAAGTGAAATATTTGTTTTGGATCTTGTAGTTTCACACATCGTTGCCTTCATTGATCATTAAGGAGACCGGGTTTGTCCCGAGCTCTTCTTTTGCTCTTAATACACTTGTAGAGTCTCTTTGGATTCTCCTTAACATTCTCTGCCAAAGCGATCTCGTATCCCCTTTTTACATTCCTGATTTCCATCCTAAGTGTATTCCTACAGCCCCGATGCTCCTGAAGGGATTCCCTTGAGTCAGCCAGTTATATCTGACATGTGCCCCCTTTTTTTCTTGACCACAGCCTCGAAACTCAGCCAGTGTTTCCTAATTCAGTCAGCATTGAGCTCCACACTAACAGGAACACGCTGGCGCTGAACACTCCTTTTATCTCGGTTTTAAAATATTCCTACTTGCCAGACTTCCCTTTATCTGCAAATAGCCTCCCCAAATCTGCTTTAAAAATTCATGTCTAATACTATCTTGCTCCATTGAATAACTTTAACTTGTGGACCAGGCCTGTCCTTTTCCATCGCTATTTTCAATCTAATACAATTGTGGTAACTTTCCAAAGTGCTCCCCCACTAACACCTCAGTCCCGTTCCCTGCCTTGTTTCCCAAGGGGAGGTCAGGTTTAGTCCCATTCTCCAGTTGGGCCAATTACATAATGACTGGGAGTTTTCGGAACACACTTAACAAATACCTTCCATCCAAATGCTTAACTTAGTAACAATCCCAGTCCAGGTTTGGAACGGTTAAGATCCCCTATCATTACAACCCTATTATTCTAAGAGATATCTGAAATCTCCTGACATATTTGCTCCTCCATCTCCCATTGCCTATCGCTGTAGTCCGACCGTAGAAAACTAATGACCAATTTTTATTTCTCAGTTCCACTAATATCGTTTAACTGGGCGATCCTACATGAATCCTCCCTCGAGGTACTGCTGGGATGTTTCCCCCCAATCAAACCCACCAGCTCTCCTCCTGTTTTCCCTCCTGTTCTATCCTTCCTGTAGCAGCTGTCTCTGGAATATTGAGCTGCTGCTCCTGTTGCTCCCTCAGCTGTGTTTCTGTAATATCTATGGTCTCCCAATCCCATGTTCCCATCCATGCTCTGGGTTCATCTGCCTTATCTGTTTGGCCTTTTGTATTGAAATAACTGCAGTTTAATCCACCAGTTTGCCCTAATTGTCTGCTATGTTCTTGCCTGCCTTGTCTACTTATATTCTTCTCTTGAACATTTGTACCAGCCTCAACTTTCTTTCTGGCCTTACGACTCTTTGGGGTCACACAGCCCTGCCAGACGAGTTTAAATCCTCTCGAGCAGCTCCAGCAACGTTCCCCACCAGGATGTGGGTCCCCCTCCTGCTCCCAGTTCAGGTGTATTCCCCACCCTGTCTACCGGTGCTGACACCTTTCAGACATCCAGCGACTTGCCAACAAAGTCCCTGTATTCCTCAGTACTCGAGGAGGACCTACCCTTCATGATGTATATCATTCATTTATTAGACTTCCCACAGTGCATTACCTCACAGTGATTAGAAGTAAACTCTGTCTCCCATTACTCTGCTCAGTTTATCATCTGATCGATATCAGACTGCAGCCTGAGTCCATCCCCCTCACTGTGGACAACACCCTCACCTTTCAGGTTATCTGCAAACCTACTAATGATTCCTTCTACTTTCACATCCGAGTGATTAATGTATGTAACAGCCAGCAATGGCTCCTGCACAGATCCCTGTGGTACACCCGCTGGGCAAAGGCTTTCAATCACAAAACCAACCCTCCACCAATTGTGGAGCCAATTTGCCAACTTACCTTAAATCCAATGGGATCTTCCCTTTTGGACTAGCCTTCCATGTGGGACCTTGACAAAGACCTTAATGAACTCCATATAAACCACATCATCTGCACTGCCCTCATCAATATCAGAGGACAGTCGTCGAGCAAATCCATACAGACAATCCCTAATGAAATTGCGGGGGTATCCGTTTTTGGCGAATACATTGTATAGGTGTTCTTCTTCCTCTTTTTGCAGTTCTGGTGTACTGCAGTGTGTTGTGGCCCTTTTGAACAGTGTCTTGATGCAACTTCTTTTGTGTGTGTTGGGGTGGTTTCTTTCATAGTTCAGGACTTGGTCTGTGTGTGTGGCTTTCCTGTATACCTTTGTGGTGAATTTTTCATTCGGTGTTCTCTGTACCATCACGTCTAGGAATGGAAGTTGGATGTCCTTTTCTTTCTCTCTTGTGAATCGGATTCCTGTGAGTGTGGCGTTGATGATCCGGTGTGTGTTCTCTATTTCTGTGTTTTTAACGATTACAAAGGTGTCATCTACATATCTGACCCAGAGTTTGGGTTGAATTTGCAGTAAGACTGTTTGTTCTAACCTTTGCATTACTGCTTGTGCTATGAGTCCAGAGATGGGTGAGCCCATGGGTGTGCCGTTGATTTGTTTATATATTTGGTTGTTGAATGTGAAGTGTGTTGTGAGGCCCAGGTCCAGTAGTTTGAGTATGCCGTCTTTGTTGATAGGTTCACCGTCCTGTTGTCTGTTCTGTTTGTCCAGCAGGTTGGCTATTGTTTCTCTGGCTAGGGTTTTGTCGATAGAGGTGAACAGTGCCATGACATCGAATGAGACCATAGTTTCTTCCTTGTCTTTGTGTATATTTCTGATGATGTCCAAGAATTCCTGTGTTGACTGTACAGAGTGTCTGGATCCGCTGATCAGGTGTTTCAGTTTCGGCTGTAGTTCTTGAGCCAGTTTGTGTGATGGTGTCCCTGGTAGTGATACTATGGGTCTGAGTGGGATGGCTGGTTTGTGCACTTTGGGTAGTCCATAGAATCTGGGGGTGTTGTTGCTTTCAGTTTTCATTCTCTCTAGTTCAAACCTGGTTATCTGTCTGTTTTTTTTTTGTAGGTTTCTCAGTGTGTTGTTTTTCCTATTGGTGAGCGGTGGGGTGGGGTCAAACTCCACACAATTTCATCCATAGATGCCTCGGGGAAAGACAACGGAATGAAGACATGCCACGACCCAAAGGACTAGCCACACTACCATACATCAAGAACATTTCGGAACTGACAGCCAGACTACTGCGATCACTAGGACTCATAACAGCACACAAACCATCAGCCACTCTCAGACAACTCACCAGGAGGAAGGACCCGATACCCAACATGAGCAAAACCAACGTAGTGTACAAAATCCCATGCAAGGACTGCACAAAACACTACATAGGACAAACAGGAAGACAGCTAACGATCCGCATCCATGAACACCAACTAGCTACGAAACGACACGACCAGCTCTCCTTAGTAGCCACACATGCAGATGACAAGCAACATGAATTCGACTGGGACAACACTACTATTATAGGACAAGCCAAACAGAGAACATCCTGGGAATTCCTGGAGGCATGGCACTCATCCACAGATTCAATCAATAAGCACATTGAGCTGGACCCAATATACGGTCCACTGCAGCGGACAGCTGGATATGACAACCGGAAGCGGCAGATACAAACCACTATAAATGCCGGAGGAAAGATCACAGAAGTGCTTCACAGGAGGCTCCCAAGCACTGAGGATGTCACCTAGACAGGGGACGAAACATCTGCAACACAAATTCCCAGCTCGGCGAACAGAACCACAATAATGAGCACTCGAGCTCCAGATCTTCTCCCAAACTTTGAAGCCCTTTAGACTCTACAAAGCTCCGTCATGAACAATCCACCATCTCTCTATTTCCTTTGCCTTCTTCAGTGTCTGAAAATCTCGCTGTATCTTCCAGTAACGTTCTTTAGTTACTGCAGGTCTGCCTAGCTCCCCCGATAACCTGTTTCATCCCCTACAGTTCCCTCAATCACTGTAACACCCTCTGCTCTGTCTAATCCTCCTCTTCCCCACTGTCTTCCAGGCACAACGGCGATCCTGTAAGAGAGCAGTGCGGAATGGGATGTTATAAATCTCAGCTGAGGCTTGATGCCTACCATTACCTGGGAGTCACAAGGGGAGAGAACCTGAGAGAGAGCAGCACAAAACGGGAGAATATAAATCAGCAGCAAGGGTCAAGGCCGACTGGGACTTGGAGTTGGATAAAAAGCAGAGCAGGAGGCTCGAAATCAGCACCGAGTCACAGAGGGAGGGACCGTGTGAGGGAGCAAATTGGAGCAGGAGTTTGAGGCTGACTCACACCTGGGAGAATATAAATCCGCACTGAGGATCGAGGCCTAGTTGTACCTGGGAGTCACAGAGACGGTGACCCTGTGAGGGAGCAGACTGGAGTGAGAGCTGGACGATGATATGTCCGAGGAGACACATCACTGTGTGTGCAAGTGTCCCTCCATTGTTCTGTGTATATGTGTGTGTATGCGTGTGTGTGTCCCCTTCCCATGCTGTGTGTGTGTAATTCTCCTCACTGTGTGTGTTTTGTACCTCCCTCGTTGTGTGTGTGCGTGTCCCTCCCTCACTTTGTGTGTGTGTGTGTATTGTGTGTGTGTGTATCCCCTCTCGCTTTCTGAGCACATGTCCCACCCTTGCTCTGTCTGCGTGTCTCAACCTCGCTGTGTGGGTGCGTGTCCCACCCTCGCTGTGTGTGTGTGTGTGTGTGTGTGTGTGTGTGTGCGCGCCCCTCTTGCAGTGTGTGATGGTGTCCTCCCCTCACTCTGTATGTGTGTGTATGCATATTACTCACTCACTGTGTGTCCCTCCCTCGCTGTGTGTGTGTGCATGTCCCTCCCTCGCTGTGTGTGCATGTCCCTCCCTCGCTGTGTGTGCATGTCCCTCCCTCGCTGTGTGTGCATGTCCCTCCCTCGCTGTGTGTGCAAGTCCCTCCCTCGCTGTGTGTGCAAGTCCCTCCCTCGCTGTGTGTGCAAGTCCCTCCCTCGCTGTGTGTGCATGTCCCTCCCTCGCTGTGTGTGCATGTCCCTCCCTCGCTGTGTACGTGTGTCCCCCCGTCGCTGTGTGCGTGCGTGCGTGTCCCTCCCTCGCTGTGTGTGTGCGTGTCCCCCCCTCGCTGTGTGTGAGCGTGTCCCTCCCTCGCTGTGTGTGAGCGTGTCCCTCCCTCGCTGTGTGTGAGCGTGTCCCTCCCTCGCTGTGTGTGAGCGTGTCCCTCCCTCGCTGTGTGCGAGCGTGTCCCTCCCTCGCTGTGTGCGAGTGTGTCCCTCCCTCGCTGTGTGTGAGCGTGTCCCCCTCCCTCGCTGTGTGTGAGCGTGTCCCCCTCCCTCGCTGTGTGTGAGCGTGTCCCCCTCCCTCGCTGTGTGCGAGCGTGTCCCCCCCCCTCGCTGTGTGTGAGCGTGTCCCCCTCCCTCGCTGTGTGCGAGCGTGTCCCCCCCCCTCGCTGTGTGTGAGCGTGTCCCTCCCTCGCTGTGTGTGAGCGTGTCCCTCCCTCGCTGTGTGTGAGCGTGTCCCTCCCTCGCTGTGTGTGAGCGTGTCCCTCCCTCGCTGTGTGTGAGCATGTCCCCCTCCCTCGCTGTGTGCGAGCGTGTCCACCCACCTCGCTGTGTGCGAGCGTGTCCCCCTCCCTCGCTGTGTGCGAGCGTGTCCCGCCCCCTCGCTGTGTGTGAGCGTGTCCCTCCCTCGCTGTGTGTGAGCGTGTCCCTCCCTCGCTGTGTGTGAGCGTGTCCCCCCCTCGCTGTGTGTGAGCGTGTCCCTCCTTCGCTGTGTGCGTGTGTCCCTCCCTCGCTGTGTGTGCGTGTGTCCCTCCCTCGCTGTGTGTGCGTGTGTCCCCCCCCTCACTGTGTGTGAGCGTGTCCCCCCCCCACTGTGTGTGAGCGTGTCCCCCCCCTCACTGTGTGTGAGCGTGTGTCCCCCCTCACTGTGTGTGAGCGTGTCCCCCCCCTCACTGTGTGTGAGCGTGTCCCCCTCCCTCGCTGTGTGCGAGCGTGTCCCTCCCTCGATGTGTGTGCGTGTGTCCCTCCCTCGCTGTGTGTGAGCGTG
Organism: Chiloscyllium punctatum; assembly: GCF_047496795.1. Taxonomy (NCBI): domain Eukaryota; kingdom Metazoa; phylum Chordata; class Chondrichthyes; order Orectolobiformes; family Hemiscylliidae; genus Chiloscyllium; species Chiloscyllium punctatum. The sequence goes on from NW_027309818.1 coordinate 967,066, forward strand.
TCCCTCCCTCGCTGTGTGCGAGCGTGTCCCCCCCCCTCGCTGTGTGTGTGCGTGTCCCTCCCTCGCTGTGTGTGTGCGTGTCCCTCCCTCGCTGTGTGTGTGCGTGTCCCTCCCTCGCTGTGTGTGCGTGTGTCCCTCCCTAGCTGTGTGTGAGCGTGTCCCTCCCTTACTGTGTGCGAGCGTGTCCCTCCCTCGCAGTGTGTGAGCGTGTCCCCCTCCCTCGCTGTGTGCGAGCGTGTCCCCCCCCCTCGCTGTGTGTGAGCGTGTCCCCCACCTCGCTGTGTGTGAGCGTGTCCACCCCCCTCGCTGTGTGTGAGCGTGTCCCTCCCTCGCTGTGTGCGAGCGTGTCCCCCCCTCGCTGTGTGCGTGTGCCCCCCCTCGCTGTGTGTGAGCGTGTCCCCCCCCCTCGCTGTGTGTGAGAGTGTCCCTCCCTCGCTGTGTGTGAGCGTGTCCCACCCTCGCTGTGTGTGAGCGTGTCCCTCCCTCGCTGTGTGAGCGTGTCCCCCTCCCTCGCTGTGTGCGAGCGTGTCCCCCTCCCTCGCTGTGTGTGAGCGTGTCCCTCCCTCGCTGTGTGCGAGCGTGTCCCCCCCTCGCTGTGTGCGTGTGTCCCCCCCTCGCTGTGTGCGAGCGTGTCCCCCCCTCGCTGTGTGCGAGCGTGTCCCCCCCTCTCTGTGTGCGAGCGTGTCCCTCCCTCGCTGTGTGTGAGCGTGTCCCCCCCTCGCTGTGTGCGTGTGTCCCCCCTCGCTGTGTGCGAGCGTGTCCCTCCCTCGCTGTGTGTGAGCGTGTCCCCCCCTCGCTGTGTGCGTGTGTCCCCCCTCGCTGTCTGTGAGCGTGTCCCTCCCTCGCTGTGTGTGAGCGTGTCCCTCCCTCGCTGTGTGTGAGCGTGTCCCCCCCCTCGCTGTGTGTGTGCGTGTCCCCCCCTCGCTGTGTGCGTGTGTCCCCCCCCCCCACGCTGTGTGTGAGCGTGTCCCTCCCTCGCTGTGTGTGAGCGTGTCCCCTCCCTCGCTGTGTGTGTGCGTGTCCCCTCCCTCGCTGTGTGTGTGTGTGTCCCCCCCCTCGCTGTGTGCGTGTGTCCCTCCCTCGCTGTGTGCGTGTGTGTCCCTCCCTCGCTGTGTGCGTGCGTGTCCCTCCCTCGCTGTGTGTGCGCGTGTCCCTCCCTCGCTGTGTGCGTGTGTCCCTCCCTCGCTGTGTGCGTGTCCCCCCCTCGCTGTGTGTGAGCGTGTCCCCCCCCACGCTGTGTGTGCGTGTGTCCCTCCCTCGCTGTGTGTGAGCGTGTCCCCCCCTCGCTGTGTGTGTGAGCGTGTCCCTCCCTCGCTGTGTGTGAGCGTGTCCCCCCGCTCGCTGTGTGTGAGCGTGTCCCCCCCCTCACTGTGTGTGTGTGTGTCCCTCCCTCGCTGTGTGTGAGCGTGTCCCTCCCTCGCTGTGTGTGAGCGTGTCCCTCCCTCGCTGTGTGTGAGCGTGTCCCTCCCTCGCTGTGTGTGAGCGTGTCCCTCCCTCGCTGTGTGTGAGCGTGTCCCTCCCTCGCTGTGTGCGAGCGTGTCCCTCCCTCGCTGTGCGCGAGCGTGTCCCTCCCTCGCTGTGTGCGAGCGTGTCCCTCCCTCGCTGTGTGCGAGCGTGTCCCTCCCTCGCTCTGTGCGAGCGTGTCCCCCCCACTCGCTGTGTGTGAGCGTGTCCCCCCCCTCGCTGTGTCTAAGCGTGTCCCCCCCCCTCGCTGTGTGTGAGCGTGTCCCTCCCTCGCTGTGTCTGAGCGTGTCCCCCTCCCTCGCTGTGTGTGAGCGTGTCCCTCCCTCGCTGTGTCTGAGCGTGTCCCTCCCTCGCTGTGTGTGAGCGTGTCCCTCCCTCGCTGTGTGTGCGCGTGTTCCTCCCTCGCTGTGTGCGAGCGTGTCCCTCCCTCGCTGTGTGTGTGTCCCCCCCTCGCTGTGTGCGTGCGTTTCCCTCCCTCGCTGTGCGCGCGTGTCCCTCCCTCGCTGTGTGTGCGCGTGTCCCTCCCTCGCTGTGTGCGTGCGTGTCCCTCCCTCGCTGTGTGCGTGCGTGTCCCTCCCTCGCTGTGTGTGCGCGTGTCCCTCCCTCGCTGTGTGTGAGCGTGTCCCCTCCCTCGCTGTGTGTGAGCGTGTCCCCTCCCTCGCTGTGTGCGTGTGCGTGTCCCTCCCTCGCTGTGCGCGTGTCCCTCCCTCGCTGTGTGTGCGCGTGTCCCTCCCTCGCTGTGTGTGCGCGTGTCCCTCCCTCGCTGTGTGTGCGCGTGTCCCTCCCTCGCTGTGTGTGCGCGTGTCCCTCCCTCGCTGTGTGTGCGCGTGTCCCTCCCTCGCTGTGTGTGCGCGTGTCCCTCCCTCGCTGTGTGTGGGCGTGTCCCTCCCTCGCTGTGTGTGCGCGTGTCCCTCCCTCGCTGTGTGTGCGCGTGTCCCTCCCTCGCTGTGTGTGCGCGTGTCCCTGCCTCGCTGTGTGCGTGCGTGTCCCTCCCTTGCTGTGTGCGCGCGTGTCCCTCCCTCGCTGTGTGCGCGCGTGTCCCTCCCTCGCTGTGTGCGTGAGCGTGTCCCTCCTTCGCTGTGTGCGTGTGTGTCCCTCCCTCGCTGTGTGCGTGTGTGTCCCCCCTCGCTGTGTGCGTGTGTGTCCCTCCCTCGCTGTGTGCGTGCGTGTCCCTCCCTCGCTGTGTGTGTGCGTGTACCACCCTCGCTGTGTGTGTGTGTGTCCCCCCTCGCTGTGTGTGTGAGCGTGTCCCTCCTTCGCTGTGTGCGTGTGTGTCCCTCCCTCGCTGTGTGTGCGCGTGTCCCTCCCTCGCTGTGTGTGGGCGTGTCCCTCCCTCGCTGTGTGTGCGCGTGTCCCTCCCTCGCTGTGTGTGCGCGTGTCCCTCCCTCGCTGTGTGTGCGCGTGTCCCTCCCTCGCTGTGTGCGTGAGCGTGTCCCTCCTTCGCTGTGTGCGTGTGTCCCCCCCCTCGCTGTGTGCGTGTGTCCCCCCCCTCGCTGTGTGCGTGTGTCCCCCCCCTCGCTGTGTGTGAGCGTGTCCCCCCCTCGCTGTGTGTGAGCGTGTCCCCCCCTCGCTGTGTGCGAGCGTGTCCCTCCCTCGCTGTGTGCGAGCGTGTCCCTCCCTCGCTGTGTGCGAGCGTGTCCCTCCCTCGCTGTGTGCGTGTGTGTCCCCCCTCGCTGTGTGCGTGTGTGTCCCTCCCTCGCTGTGTGCGTGCGTGTCCCTCCCTCGCTGTGTGTGTGCGTGTACAACCCTCGCTGTGTGTGTGTGTGTGTCCCCTCGCTGTGTGTGTGCGTGTCCCTCCCTCGCTGTGTGCGAGCGTGTCCCTCCCTCGCTGTGTGCGAGCGTGTCCCTCCCTCGCTGTGTGCGAGCGTGTCCCTCCCTCGCTGTGTGCGTGTGTGTCCCTCCCTCGCTGTGTGCGTGTGTGTCCCTCCCTCGCTGTGTGCGTGCGTGTCCCTCCCTCGCTGTGTGCGCGTGTCCCACCCTCGCTGTGTGCGAGCGTGTCCCTCCCTCGCTGTGTGCGTGTGTCACTCCCTCGCTGTGTGTGAGCGTGTCCCTCGTTCGCTGTGTGCGTGTCCCCCCTCGCTGTGTGCGTGTGTGTCCCTCCCTCGCTGTGTGCGTGTGTGTCCCTCCCTCGCTGTGTGTGAGCGTGACCCTCCCTCGCTGTGTGTGCGCGTGTCCCTCCCTCGCTGTGTGTGCGCGTGTCCCTCCCTCGCTGTGTGTGCGCGTGTCCCTCCCTCGCTGTGTGCGAGCGTGTCCCTTTCTCGCTGTGTGTGTGTGCCCCCCCTCGCTGTGTGCGTGCGTGTCCCTCCCTCGCTGTGTGTGCGCGTGTCCCTCCCTCGCTGTGTGCGTGCGTGTCCCTCCCTCGCTGTGTGTGCGCGTGTCCCTCCCTCGCTGTGTGTGAGCGTGTCCCCTCCCTCGCTGTGTGTGAGCCTGTCCCCTCCCTCGCTGTGTGCGTGTGCGTGTCCCTCCCTCGCTGTGTGTGCGCGTGTCCCTCCCTCGCTGTGTGCGTGCGTGTTCCTCCCTCGCTGTGTGTGCGCGTGTCCCTCCCTCGCTGTGTGCGTGCGTGTCCCTCCCTCGCTGTGTGCGTGAGCGTGTCCCCCCCTTGCTGTGTGTGCGCGTGTCCCTCCCTCGCTGTGTGCGTGAGCGTGTCCCTCCTTCGCTGTGTGCGTGTGTGTCCCCCCTGGCTGTGTGCGTGTGTGTCCCTCCCTCGCTGTGTGCGTGCGTGTCCCTCCCTCGCTGTGTGTGTGCGTGTAGCACCCTCGCTGTGTTTGTGTGTGTGTCCCCTCGCTGTGTGTGTGAGCGTGTCCCTCCTTCGCTGTGTGCGTGTGTGCCCCTCCTTCGCTGTGTGCGTGCGTGTGTCCCCCCACGCTGTGTGCGTGTGTGTCCCTCCCTCGATGTGGGCGTGCGTGTCCCTCCCTCGATGTGGGCGTGCGTGTCCCTCCCTCGCTGTGTGCGTGCGTGTCCCTCCCTCGCTGTGTGCGTGCGTGTGTCCCTCCCTCGCTGTGTGCGTGCGTGTGTCCCCCCTCGCTGTGTGCGTGTGTGTCCCTCCCTCGCTGTGTGTGAGCGTGTCCCCTCCCTCGCTGTGTGTGAGCGTGTCCCCTCCCTCGCTGTGTGCGTGTGCGTGTCCCTCCCTCGCTGTGCGCGTGTCCCTCCCTCGCTGTGTGTGCACGTGTCCCTCCCTCGCTGTGTGCGTGCGTGTCCCTCCCTCGCTGTGTGCGTGCGTGTGTCCCTCCCTCGCTGTGTGCGTGTGTGTCCCCCCTCGCAGTGTGTGTGAGCGTGTCCCTCCTTCGCTGTGTGCGTGTGTGTCCCCCCTCGCTGTGTGCGTGTGTGTCCCCCCTCGCTGTGTGCGTGTGTGTCCCTCCCTCGCTGTGTGCGTGCGTGTCCCTCCCTCGCTGTGTGTGTGCGTGTACCACCCTCGCCGTGTGTGTGTGTGTCCCCCCTCGCTGTGTGTGTGAGCGTGTCCCTCCTTCGCTGTGTGCGTGTGTGTCCCTCCCTCGCTGTGTGTGTGCGTGTCCCCCTCCTCGCTGTGTGTGTGCGTGTCCCCCCCCTCGCTGTGTGCGTGTGTCCCCCCCCTCGCTGTGTGTGAGCGTGTCCCTCCCTCGCTGTGTGTGAGCGTGTCCCCCCCCTCGCAGTGTGCGTGTGTGTCCCTCCCTCGCAGTGTGCGTGTGTGTCCCTCCCTCGCTGTGTGCGTGTGTGTCCCTCCCTCGCTGTGTGCGTGTGTGTCCCTCCCTCGCTGTGTGCGTGCGTGTCCCTCCCTCGCTGTGTGCGTGCGTGTCCCTCCCTCGCTGTGTGCGCGCGTCCCTCCCTCGCTGTGTGCGAGCGTGTCCCTCCCTCGCTGTGTGCGTGTGTCCCTCCCTCGCTGTGTGTGAGCGTGTCCCTCGTTCGCTGTGTGCGTGTGTGTCCCTCCCTCGCTGTGTGTGAGCGTGTCCATCCCTCGCTGTGTGTGCGCGTGTCCCTCCCTCGCTGTGTGTGTGTGTCCCCCCTCGCTGTGTGCGTGCGTGTCCCTCCCTCGCTGTGTGTGCGCGTGTCCCTCCCTCGCTGTGTGCGTGCGTGTCCCTCCCTCGCTGTGTGTGCGCGTGTCCCCTCCCTCGCTGTGTGTGAGCGTGTCCCCTCCCTCGCTGTGTGCGTGTGCGTGTGCGTGTCCCTCCCTCGCTTTGCGCGTGTCCCTCCCTCGCTGTGTGTGCGCGTGTCCCTCCCTCGCTGTGTGCGTGCGTGTCCCTCCCTCGCTGTGTGCGTGAGCGTGTCCCCCCCTTGCTGTGTGTGCGCGTGTCCCTCCCTCGCTGTGTGCGTGAGCGTGTCCCTCCTTCGCTGTGTGCGTGTGTGTCCCCCCTCGCTGTGTGCGTGTGTGTCCCCCCTCGCTGTGTGCGTGTGTGTCCCCCCTCGCTGTGTGCGTGTGTGTCCCTCCCTCGCTGTGTGTGTGCGTGTCCCTCCCTCTCTGTGTGTGTGCGTGTACCACCCTCGCTGTGTGTGTGTGTGTCCCCCCTCGCTGTGTGTGTGAGCGTGTCCCTCCTTCGCTGTGTGCGTGTGTGCCCCTCCTTCGCTGTGTGCGTGCGTGTGTCCCCCCTCGCTGTGTGCGTGCGTGTGTCCCCCCACGCTGTGTGCGTGTGTGTCCCTCCCTCGCTGTGTGCGTGCGTGTCCCTCCCTCGCTGTGTGCGTGCGTGTCCCTCCCTCGCTGTGTGCGTGCGTGTCCCTCCCTCGCTGTGTGCGTGCGTGTGTCCCCCCTCGCTGTGTGCGTGTGTGTCCCTCCCTCGCTGTGTGTGAGCGTGTCCCCTCCCTCGCTGTGTGTGAGCGTGTCCCCTCCCTCGCTGTGTGCGTGTGCGTGTCCCTCCCTCGCTGTGCGCGTGTCCCTCCCTCGCTGTGTGCGTGCGTGTCCCTCCCTCGCTGTGTGCGTGCGTGTCCCTCGCTCGCTGTGTGCGTGCGTGTCCCTCCCTCGCTGTGTGCGTGCGTGTGTCCCTCCCTCGCTGTGTGCGTGTGTGTCCCCCCTCGCTGTGTGTGTGAGCGTGTCCCTCCCTCGCTGTGTGCGTGTGTGTCCCTCCCTCGCTGTGTGCGTGTGTCCCCACTCGCTGTGTGTGTGAGCGTGTCCCTCCTTCGCTGTGTGCGTGTGTGTCCCCCCTCGCTGTGTGCGTGCGTGTCCCTCCCTTGCTGTGTGTGTGTGTGTATCCCCACTCGCTGTGTGTGTGAGCGTGTCCCTCCTTCGCTGTGTGCGTGTGTGTCCCCCCTCGCTGTGTGCGTGTGTGTCCCCCCTTGCTGTGTGCGTGAGTCCCCTCTCTCGCTGTGTGCGTGAGTCCCCCCGTCGCTGTGTGCGTGAGCGTGTCCCCCCCCCTCGCTGTGTGAGTGTGTCCCACCCTCGCTGTGTGTGTGAGCGTGTCCCTCCTTCGCTGTGTGTGTGTCCCCCCCCTCGCTGTGTGTGATGGGGCCCCCCGTCGCTGTGTGTGTGTCCCCCCCCTCGCTGTGTGTGAGCGTGTCCCCCCCCTCGCTGTGTGTGAGCGAGTCCCCCCCCTCGCTGTGTGTGAGCGTGTCCCCCCCCCCTCGCTGTGTGTGAGCGTGTCCCCCCCCTCGCTGTGTGTGAGGTGTGAGCGTGTCCCTCCCTCGCTGTGTGTGAGCGTGTCCCTCCCTCGCTGTGTGTGAGCGTGTCCCCCTCCCTCGCTGTGTGCGAGCGTGTCCCCCCCCTCGCTGTGTGAGAGCGTGTCCCTCCCTCGCTGTGTGTGAGCGTGTCCCCCTCCCTCGCTGTGTGCGAGCGTGTCCCCCCCCCTCGCTGTGTGTGAGCGTGTCCCCCACCTCGCTGTGTGTGAGCGTGTCCCTCCTTCGCTGTGTGCGTGTGTCCCCCCCTCGCTGTGTGTGTGCGTGTCCCTCCCTCGCTGTGTGCGAGCGTGTCCCCCCCCCTCGCTGTGTGCGAGCGTGTCCCTCCTTCGCTGTGTGTGAGCGTGTCCCTCCTTCGCTGTGTGCGTGTGTCCCCCCCTCGCTGTGTGTGAGCGTGTCCCTCCCTCACTGTGTGTGTGCGTGTCCCTCCTTCGCTGTGTGTGAGCGTGTCCCTCCCTCACTGTGTGTGTGCATGTCCCTCCCTCGCTGTGTGTGAGCGTGTCCCTCCCTCGCTGTGTGTGAGCGTGTCCCCCCCCTCGCTGTGTGAGCGTGTCCCTCCCTTGCTGTGTGCGTGTGTCCCCCCCCTCGCTGTGTGTGTGCGTGTCCCTCCCTCGCTGTGTGTGCGTGTATCCCCCCCTCGCTGTGTGCGCGTGTCCCTCCCTCGCTGTGTGTGAGCGTGTCCCTCCCTCGCTGTGTGTGAGCGTGTCCCTCCCTCGCTGTGTGTGCGTGTGTCCCTCCCTCGCTGTGTGCGAGCGTGTCCCTCCCTCGCTGTGTGTGAGCGTGTCCCTCCCTCACTGTGTGTGTGCGTGTTTCCCTCCCTCGCTGTGTGTGTGCGTGTCCCCCCCCTCGTTGTGTGTGAGCGTGTCCCTCCCTCACTGTGTGTGTGCGTGTTTCCCTCCCTCGCTGTGTGTGTGCGTGTCCCCCCCCCTCGCTGTGTGTGAGCGTGTCCCTCCCTCACTGTGTGTGTGCGTGTTTCCCTCCCTCGCTGTGTGTGTGCGTGTCCCCCCCTCGCTGTGTGTGAGCGTGTCCCCCACCTCGCTGTGTGTGAGCGTGTCCCTCCCTCACTGTGTGTGAGCGTGTCCCTCCCTCGCTGTGTGTGTGTGTGTCCCTCCCTCGCTGTGTGTGCGTGTGTCCCTCCCTCGCTGTGTGCGAGCGTGTCCCTCCCTCGCTGTGTGTGAGCGTGTCCCTCCCTCACTGTGTGTGAGCGTGTCCCTCCCTCGCTGTGTGTGAGCGTGTCCCTCCCTCGCTGTGTGTGAGCGTGTCCCTCCCTCACTGTGTGTGTGCGTGTTTCCCTCCCTCGCTGTGTGTGTGCGTGTCCCCCCCCCTCGCTGTGTGTGAGCGTGTCCCTCCCTCGCTGTGTGTGTGCGTGTTTCCCTCCCTCGCTGTGTGTGTGCGTGTCCCCCCCCTCGCTGTGTGTGAGCATGTCCCCCACCTGGCTGTGTCTGAGCGTGTCCCTCCCTCACTGTGTGTGTGCGTGTCCCTCCTTCGCTGTGTGTGAGCGTGTCCCTCCCTCACTGTGTGTGAGCGTGTCCCTCCCTCGCTGTGTGTGAGCGTGTCCCTCCCTCGCTGTGTGTGAGCGTGTCCCTCCCTCGCTGTGTGTGAGCGTGTCCCCCCCTCGCTGTGTGCGAGCGTGTCCCTCCCTCGCTGTGTGTGAGCGTGTCCCTCCCTCGCTGTGTGCGAGTGTGTCCCTCCCTCGCTGTGTGTGAGCGTGTCCCTCCCTCGCTGTGTGTGCGTGTGTCCCTCCCTCGCTGTGTGCGAGCGTGTACCTCCCTCGCTGTGTGTGAGCGTGTCCCTCCCTCACTGTGTGTGTGCGTGTTTCCCTCTCTCGCTGTGTGTGTGCGTGTCCCCCCCCTCGTTGTGTGTGAGCGTGTCCCTCCCTCACTGTGTGTGTGCGTGTTTCCCTCCCTCGCTGTGTGTGTGCGTGTCCCCCCCCTCGCTGTGTGTGAGCGTGTCCCTCCCTCACTGTGTGTGTGCGTGTTTCCCTCCCTCGCTGTGTGTGTGCGTGTCCCCCCCCTCGCTGTGTGTGAGCGTGTCCCCCCCCTCGCTGTGTGTGAGCGTGTCCCCCACCTCGCTGTGTGCGAGCGTGTCCCTCCCTCGCTGTGTGCGAGCGTGTCCCTCCCTCGCTGTGTGCGTGTGTGTCCCTCCTTCGCTGTGTGCGTGTGTGTCCCTCCCTCGCTGTGTGCGTGCGTGTCCCTCCCTCGCTGTGTGCGTGCGTGTCCCTCCCTCGCTGTGTGCGTGCGTGCCCCTCCCTCGCTGTGTGCGCGTGTCCCTCCCTCGCTGTGTGCGCGCGTGTCCCTCCCTCGCTGTGTGCGTGTGTCCCTCCCTCGCTGTGTGCGTGTGTCCCTCCCTCGCTGTGTGCGTGTGTGTCCCCCCTCGCTGTGTGTGTGCATGTCCCTCCCTCGCTGTGTGTGCGTGTATCCCCCCTCGCTGTGTGCGCGTGTCCCTCCCTCGCTGTGTGTGAGCGTGTTCCTCCCTCGCTGTGTGTGAGCGTGTCCCCCCCTCGCTGTGTGTGAGCGTGTCCCCCCCTCGCTGTGTGCGAGCATGTCCCTCCCACGCTGTGTGCGAGCGTGTCCCTCCCTCGCTGTGTGCGAGCGTGTCCCTCCCTCGCTGTGTGCGTGTGTGTCCCCCCTCGCTGTGTGCGTGTGTGTCCCTCCCTCGCTGTGTGTGTGAGCGTGTCCCTCCTTCGCTGTGTGCGTGTGTGTCCCTCCCTCGCTGTGTGCGTGCGTGTCCCTCCCTCGCTGTGTGTGTGCGTGTCCCCCCCCTCGCTGTGTGTGAGCGTGTCCCCCACCTCGCTGTGTGTGAGCGTGTCCCTCCTTCGCTGTGTGCGTGTGTCCCCCCCTCGCTGTGTGTGTGCGTGTCCCTCCCTCGCTGTGTGCGAGCGTGTCCCCCCCCTCGCTGTGTGCGAGCGTGTCCCTCCTTCGCTGTGTGTGAGCGTGTCCCTCCTTCGCTGTGTGCGTGTGTCCCCCCCTCGCTGTGTGTGAGCGTGTCCCTCCCTCACTGTGTGTGTGCGTGTCCCTCCTTCGCTGTGTGTGAGCGTGTCCCTCCCTCACTGTGTGTGTGCATGTCCCTCCCTCGCTGTGTGTGAGCGTGTCCCTCCCTCGCTGTGTGTGAGCGTGTCCCCCCACTCGCTGTGTGAGCGTGTCCCTCCCTTGCTGTGTGCGTGTGTCCCCCCCCTCGCTGTGTGTGTGCGTGTCCCTCCCTCGCTGTGTGTGCGTGTATCCCCCCCTCGCTGTGTGCGCGTGTCCCTCCCTCGCTGTGTGTGAGCGTGTCCCTCCCTCGCTGTGTGTGAGCGTGTCCCTCCCTCGCTGTGTGTGCGTGTGTCCCTCCCTCGCTGTGTGCGAGCGTGTCCCTCCCTCGCTGTGTGTGAGCGTGTCCCTCCCTCACTGTGTGTGTGCGTGTTTCCCTCCCTCGCTGTGTGTGTGCGTGTCCCCCCCCTCGTTGTGTGTGAGCGTGTCCCTCCCTCACTGTGTGTGTGCGTGTTTCCCTCCCTCGCTGTGTGTGTGCGTGTCCCCCCCCCTCGCTGTGTGTGAGCGTGTCCCTCCCTCACTGTGTGTGTGCGTGTTTCCCTCCCTCGCTGTGTGTGTGCGTGTCCCCCCCCTCGCTGTGTGTGAGCGTGTCCCCCACCTCGCTGTGTGTGAGCGTGTCCCTCCCTCACTGTGTGTGTGCGTGTCCCTCCTTCGCTGTGTGTGAGCGTGTCCCTCCCTCACTGTGTGTGAGCGTGTCCCTCCCTCGCTGTGTGTGAGCGTGTCCCTCCCTCGCTGTGTGTGAGCGTGTCCCTCCCTCACTGTGTGTGTGCGTGTTTCCCTCCCTCGCTGTGTGTGTGCGTGTCCCCCCCCCCGCTGTGTGTGAGCGTGTCCCTCCCTCGCTGTGTGTGTGCGTGTTTCCCTCCCTCGCTGTGTGTGTGCGTGTCCCCCCCCTCGCTGTGTGTGAGCGTGTCCCCCACCTCGCTGTGTGTGAGCGTGTCCCTCCCTCACTGTGTGTGTGCGTGTCCCTCCTTCGCTGTGTGTGAGCGTGTCCCTCCCTCACTGTGTGTGAGCGTGTCCCTCCCTCGCTGTGTGTGAGCGTGTCCCTCCCTCGCTGTGTGTGAGCGTGTCCCTCCCTCGCTGTGTGTGAGCGTGTCCCCCCCTCGCTGTGTGCGAGCGTGTCCCTCCCTCGCTGTGTGTGAGCGTGTCCCTCCCTCGCTGTGTGCGAGTGTGTCCCTCCCTCGCTGTGTGTGAGCGTGTCCCTCCCTCGCTGTGTGTGCGTGTGTCCCTCCCTCGCTGTGTGCGAGCGTGTCCCTCCCTCGCTGTGTGTGTGCGTGTCCCCCCCCTCGTTGTGTGTGAGCGTGTCCCTCCCTCACTGTGTGTGTGCGTGTTTCCCTCCCTCGCTGTGTGTGTGCGTGTCCCCCCCCCTCGCTGTGTGTGAGCGTGTCCCTCCCTCACTGTGTGTGTGCGTGTTTCCCTCCCTCGCTGTGTGTGTGCGTGTCCCCCCCCTCGCTGTGTGTGAGCGTGTCCCCCACCTCGCTGTGTGCGAGCGTGTCCCTCCCTCGCTGTGTGCGTGTGTGTCCCTCCTTCGCTGTGTGCGTGTGTGTCCCTCCCTCGCTGTGTGCGTGCGTGTCCCTCCCTCGCTGTGTGCGTGCGTGTCCCTCCCTCGCTGTGTGCGTGCGTGCCCCTCCCTCGCTGTGTGCGCGTGTCCCTCCCTCGCTGTGTGCGCGCGTGTCCCTCCCTCGCTGTGTGCGTGTATCCCTCCCTCGCTGTGTGCGTGTGTCCCTCCCTCGCTGTGTGCGTGTGTGTCCCCCCTCGCTGTGTGTGTGCATGTCCCTCCCTCGCTGTGTGTGCGTTTATCCCCCCTCGCTGTGTGCGCGTGTCCCTCCCTCGCTGTGTGTGAGCGTGTTCCTCCCTCGCTGTGTGTGAGCGTGTCCCCCCCTCGCTGTGTGTGAGCGTGTCCCCCCCTCGCTGTGTGCGAGCATGTCCCTCCCACGCTGTGTGCGAGCGTGTCCCTCCCTCGCTGTGTGCGAGCGTGTCCCTCCCTCGCTGTGTGCGTGTGTGTCCCCCCTCGCTGTGTGCGTGTGTGTCCCTCCCTCGCTGTGTGCGTGCGTGTCCCTCCCTCGCTGTGTGTGTGCGTGTACCACCCTCGCTGTGTGTGTGTGTGTGTGTGTCCCCCCTCGCTGTGTGTGTGAGCGTGTCCCTCCCTCGCTGTGTGCGTGTGTGTCCCTCCCTCGCTGTGTGCGTGCGTGTCCCTCCCTCGCTGTGTGTGTGCGTGTCCCCCCCCTCGCTGTGTGTGTGCGTGTCCCCCCCCTCGCTGTGTGCGTGTGTCCCCCCCCTCGCTGTGTGTGAGCGTGTCCCTCCCTCGCTGTGTGTGAGCGTGTCCCCCCCCTCGCTGTGTGTGAGCGTGTCTCTCCCTCGCTGTGTGTGAGCGTGTCCCTCCCTCGCTGTGTGTGCGTGTCCCTCCCTCGCTGTGTGTGTGCGTGTCCCCCCCCTCGCTGTGTGGGTGTGTCCCCCCCCTCGCTGTGTGCGTGTGTCCCCCCCCTCGCTGTGTGCGTGTGTCCCACCCCCTCGCTGCGTGTGAGTGTGTCCCCCCCTCGCTGTGTGCGTGTGTCCCCCCCTCGCTGTGTGTGAGCGTGTCCCTCCCTCGCTGTGTGTGAGCGTGTCCCCCCCCTCGCTGTGTGTGAGCGTGTCTCTCCCTCGCTGTGTGTGAGTGTGTCCCTCCCTCGCTGTGTGTGCGTGTGTCCCTCCCTCGCTGTGTGCGAGCGTGTCCCTCCCTCGCTGTGTGTGAGCGTGTCCCTCCCTCACTGTGTGTGAGCGTGTCCCTCCCTCGCTGTGTGTGAGCGTGTCCCTCCCTCGCTGTGTGTGAGCGTGTCCCTCCCTCACTGTGTGTGTGCGTGTTTCCCTCCCTCGCTGTGTGTGTGCGTGTCCCCCCCCCTCGCTGTGTGTGAGCGTGTCCCTCCCTCGCTGTGTGTGTGCGTGTTTCCCTCCCTCGCTGTGTGTGTGCGTGTCCCCCCCCTCGCTGTGTGTGAGCATGTCCCCCACCTGGCTGTGTCTGAGCGTGTCCCTCCCTCACTGTGTGTGTGCGTGTCCCTCCTTCGCTGTGTGTGAGCGTGTCCCTCCCTCACTGTGTGTGAGCGTGTCCCTCCCTCGCTGTGTGTGAGCGTGTCCCTCCCTCGCTGTGTGTGAGCGTGTCCCTCCCTCGCTGTGTGTGAGCGTGTCCCCCCCTCGCTGTGTGCGAGCGTGTCCCTCCCTCGCTGTGTGTGAGCGTGTCCCTCCCTCGCTGTGTGCGAGTGTGTCCCTCCCTCGCTGTGTGTGAGCGTGTCCCTCCCTCGCTGTGTGTGCGTGTGTCCCTCCCTCGCTGTGTGCGAGCGTGTACCTCCCTCGCTGTGTGTGAGCGTGTCCCTCCCTCACTGTGTGTGTGCGTGTTTCCCTCTCTCGCTGTGTGTGTGCGTGTCCCCCCCCTCGTTGTGTGTGAGCGTGTCCCTCCCTCACTGTGTGTGTGCGTGTTTCCCTCCCTCGCTGTGTGTGTGCGTGTCCCCCCCTCGCTGTGTGTGAGCGTGTCCCTCCCTCACTGTGTGTGTGCGTGTTTCCCTCCCTCGCTGTGTGTGTGCGTGTCCCCCCCCTCGCTGTGTGTGAGCGTGTCCCCCCCCTCGCTGTGTGTGAGCGTGTCCCCCACCTCGCTGTGTGCGAGCGTGTCCCTCCCTCGCTGTGTGCGAGCGTGTCCCTCCCTCGCTGTGTGCGTGTGTGTCCCTCCTTCGCTGTGTGCGTGTGTGTCCCTCCCTCGCTGTGTGCGTGCGTGTCCCTCCCTCGCTGTGTGCGTGCGTGTCCCTCCCTCGCTGTGTGCGTGCGTGCCCCTCCCTCGCTGTGTGCGCGTGTCCCTCCCTCGCTGTGTGCGCGCGTGTCCCTCCCTCGCTGTGTGCGTGTGTCCCTCCCTCGCTGTGTGCGTGTGTCCCTCCCTCGCTGTGTGCGTGTGTGTCCCCCCTCGCTGTGTGTGTGCATGTCCCTCCCTCGCTGTGTGTGCGTGTATCCCCCCTCGCTGTGTGCGCGTGTCCCTCCCTCGCTGTGTGTGAGCGTGTTCCTCCCTCGCTGTGTGTGAGCGTGTCCCCCCCTCGCTGTGTGTGAGCGTGTCCCCCCCTCGCTGTGTGCGAGCATGTCCCTCCCACGCTGTGTGCGAGCGTGTCCCTCCCTCGCTGTGTGCGAGCGTGTCCCTCCCTCGCTGTGTGCGTGTGTGTCCCCCCTCGCTGTGTGCGTGTGTGTCCCTCCCTCGCTGTGTGTGTGAGCGTGTCCCTCCTTCGCTGTGTGCGTGTGTGTCCCTCCCTCGCTGTGTGCGTGCGTGTCCCTCCCTCGCTGTGTGTGTGCGTGTCCCCCCCCTCGCTGTGTGTGAGCGTGTCCCCCACCTCGCTGTGTGTGAGCGTGTCCCTCCTTCGCTGTGTGCGTGTGTCCCCCCCTCGCTGTGTGTGTGCGTGTCCCTCCCTCGCTGTGTGCGAGCGTGTCCCCCCCCTCGCTGTGTGCGAGCGTGTCCCTCCTTCGCTGTGTGTGAGCGTGTCCCTCCTTCGCTGTGTGCGTGTGTCCCCCCCTCGCTGTGTGTGAGCGTGTCCCTCCCTCACTGTGTGTGTGCGTGTCCCTCCTTCGCTGTGTGTGAGCGTGTCCCTCCCTCACTGTGTGTGTGCATGTCCCTCCCTCGCTGTGTGTGAGCGTGTCCCTCCCTCGCTGTGTGTGAGCGTGTCCCCCCACTCGCTGTGTGAGCGTGTCCCTCCCTTGCTGTGTGCGTGTGTCCCCCCCCTCGCTGTGTGTGTGCGTGTCCCTCCCTCGCTGTGTGTGCGTGTATCCCCCCCTCGCTGTGTGCGCGTGTCCCTCCCTCGCTGTGTGTGAGCGTGTCCCTCCCTCGCTGTGTGTGAGCGTGTCCCTCCCTCGCTGTGTGTGCGTGTGTCCCTCCCTCGCTGTGTGCGAGCGTGTCCCTCCCTCGCTGTGTGTGAGCGTGTCCCTCCCTCACTGTGTGTGTGCGTGTTTCCCTCCCTCGCTGTGTGTGTGCGTGTCCCCCCCCTCGTTGTGTGTGAGCGTGTCCCTCCCTCACTGTGTGTGTGCGTGTTTCCCTCCCTCGCTGTGTGTGTGCGTGTCCCCCCCCTCGCTGTGTGTGAGCGTGTCCCTCCCTCACTGTGTGTGTGCGTGTTTCCCTCCCTCGCTGTGTGTGTGCGTGTCCCCCCCCTCGCTGTGTGTGAGCGTGTCCCCCACCTCGCTGTGTGTGAGCGTGTCCCTCCCTCACTGTGTGTGTGCGTGTCCCTCCTTCGCTGTGTGTGAGCGTGTCCCTCCCTCACTGTGTGTGAGCGTGTCCCTCCCTCGCTGTGTGTGAGCGTGTCCCTCCCTCGCTGTGTGTGAGCGTGTCCCTCCCTCACTGTGTGTGTGCGTGTTTCCCTCCCTCGCTGTGTGTGTGCGTGTCCCCCCCCCCGCTGTGTGTGAGCGTGTCCCTCCCTCGCTGTGTGTGTGCGTGTTTCCCTCCCTCGCTGTGTGTGTGCGTGTCCCCCCCCTCGCTGTGTGTGAGCGTGTCCCCCACCTCGCTGTGTGTGAGCGTGTCCCTCCCTCACTGTGTGTGTGCGTGTCCCTCCTTCGCTGTGTGTGAGCGTGTCCCTCCCTCACTGTGTGTGAGCGTGTCCCTCCCTCGCTGTGTGTGAGCGTGTCCCTCCCTCGCTGTGTGTGAGCGTGTCCCTCCCTCGCTGTGTGTGAGCGTGTCCCCCCCTCGCTGTGTGCGAGCGTGTCCCTCCCTCGCTGTGTGTGAGCGTGTCCCTCCCTCGCTGTGTGCGAGTGTGTCCCTCCCTCGCTGTGTGTGAGCGTGTCCCTCCCTCGCTGTGTGTGCGTGTGTCCCTCCCTCGCTGTGTGCGAGCGTGTCCCTCCCTCGCTGTGTGTGTGCGTGTCCCCCCCCTCGTTGTGTGTGAGCGTGTCCCTCCCTCACTGTGTGTGTGCGTGTTTCCCTCCCTCGCTGTGTGTGTGCGTGTCCCCCCCCCTCGCTGTGTGTGAGCGTGTCCCTCCCTCACTGTGTGTGTGCGTGTTTCCCTCCCTCGCTGTGTGTGTGCGTGTCCCCCCCCTCGCTGTGTGTGAGCGTGTCCCCCACCTCGCTGTGTGCGAGCGTGTCCCTCCCTCGCTGTGTGCGTGTGTGTCCCTCCTTCGCTGTGTGCGTGTGTGTCCCTCCCTCGCTGTGTGCGTGCGTGTCCCTCCCTCGCTGTGTGCGTGCGTGTCCCTCCCTCGCTGTGTGCGTGCGTGCCCCTCCCTCGCTGTGTGCGCGTGTCCCTCCCTCGCTGTGTGCGCGCGTGTCCCTCCCTCGCTGTGTGCGTGTATCCCTCCCTCGCTGTGTGCGTGTGTCCCTCCCTCGCTGTGTGCGTGTGTGTCCCCCCTCGCTGTGTGTGTGCATGTCCCTCCCTCGCTGTGTGTGCGTTTATCCCCCCTCGCTGTGTGCGCGTGTCCCTCCCTCGCTGTGTGTGAGCGTGTTCCTCCCTCGCTGTGTGTGAGCGTGTCCCCCCCTCGCTGTGTGTGAGCGTGTCCCCCCCTCGCTGTGTGCGAGCATGTCCCTCCCACGCTGTGTGCGAGCGTGTCCCTCCCTCGCTGTGTGCGAGCGTGTCCCTCCCTCGCTGTGTGCGTGTGTGTCCCCCCTCGCTGTGTGCGTGTGTGTCCCTCCCTCGCTGTGTGCGTGCGTGTCCCTCCCTCGCTGTGTGTGTGCGTGTACCACCCTCGCTGTGTGTGTGTGTGTGTGTGTCCCCCCTCGCTGTGTGTGTGAGCGTGTCCCTCCCTCGCTGTGTGCGTGTGTGTCCCTCCCTCGCTGTGTGCGTGCGTGTCCCTCCCTCGCTGTGTGTGTGCGTGTCCCCCCCCTCGCTGTGTGTGTGCGTGTCCCCCCCCTCGCTGTGTGCGTGTGTCCCCCCCCTCGCTGTGTGTGAGCGTGTCCCTCCCTCGCTGTGTGTGAGCGTGTCCCCCCCCTCGCTGTGTGTGAGCGTGTCTCTCCCTCGCTGTGTGTGAGCGTGTCCCTCCCTCGCTGTGTGTGCGTGTCCCTCCCTCGCTGTGTGTGTGCGTGTCCCCCCCCTCGCTGTGTGAGTGTGTCCCCCCCTCGCTGTGTGCGTGTGTCCCCCCCCTCGCTGTGTGCGTGTGTCCCACCCCCTCGCTGCGTGTGAGTGTGTCCCCCCCTCGCTGTGTGCGTGTGTCCCCCCCCTCGCTGTGTGTGAGCGTGTCCCTCCCTCGCTGTGTGTGAGCGTGTCCCCCCCCTCGCTGTGTGTGAGCGTGTCTCTCCCTCGCTGTGTGTGAGCGTGTCCCTCCCTCGCTGTGTGTGCGTGTCCCTCCCTCGCTGTGTGTGTGCGTGTCCCCCCCCCTCGCTGTGTGGGTGTGTCCCCCCCCCTCGCTGTGTGCGTGTGTCCCCCCCCCTCGCTGTGTGCGTGTGTCCCACCCCCTCGCTGCGTGTGAGCGTGTCCCCCCCTCGCTGTGTGCGAGCGTGTCCCTCCCTCGCTGTGTGCGAGCGTGTCCCTCCCTCGCTGTGTGCGAGCGTGTCCCTCCCTCGCTGTGTGCGTGTGTGTCCCTCCCTCGCTGTGAGCGTGTGTGTCCCTCCCTCGCTGTGTGCGTGTGTGTCCCTCCCTCGCTGTGTGCGTGCGTGTCCCTCCCTCGCTGTGTGCGCGTGTCCCTCCCTCGCTGTGTGCGAGCGTGTCCCTCCCTCGCTGTGTGCGTGTGTCACTCCCTCGCTGTGTGTGAGCGTGTCCCTCGTTCGCTGTGTGCGTGTGTGTCCCCCCTCGCTGTGTGCGTGTGTGTCCCTCCCTCGCTGTGTGTGTGTCCCCCTCCCTCGCTGTGTGCGTGCGTGTCCCTCCCTCGCTGTGTGTGCGCGTGTCCCTCCCTCGCTGTGTGCGTGCGTGTCCCTCCCTCGCTGTGTGTGCGCGTGTCCCTCCCTCGCTGTGTGTGAGCATGTCCCCTCCCTCGCTGTGTGTGAGCCTGTTCCCTCCCTCGCTGTGTGCGTGTGCGTGTCCCTCGCTGTGTGCGTGCGTGTTCCTCCCTCGCTGTGTGTGCGCGTGTCCCTCCCTCACTGTGTGCGTGCGTGTCCCTCCCTCGCTGTGTGCGTGCGTGTCCCTCCCTCGCTGTGTGCGTGTGCGTGTCCCTCCCTCGCTGTGCGCGTGTCCCTCCCTCGCTGTGTGCGAGCGTGTCCCCCCCCTCGCTGTGTGAGAGCGTGTCCCTCCCTCGCTGTGTGTGAGCGTGTCCCCCTCCCTCGCTGTGTGCGAGCGTGTCCCCCCCCCTCGCTGTGTGTGAGCGTGTCCCCCACCTCGCTGTGTGTGAGCGTGTCCCTCCTTCGCTGTGTGCGTGTGTCCCCCCCTCGCTGTGTGTGTGCGTGTCCCTCCTTCGCTGTGTGTGAGCGTGTCCCTCCTTCGCTGTGTGCGTGTGTCCCCCCCTCGCTGTGTGTGAGCGTGTCCCCCCCCTCACTGTGTGTGAGCGTGTCCCTCCCTCACTGTGTGTGTGCGTGTCCCTCCTTCGCTGTGTGTGAGCGTGTCCCTCCCTCACTGTGTGTGTGCATGTCCCTCCCTCGCTGTGTGTGAGCGTGTCCCTCCCTCGCTGTGTGTGCGTGTATCCCCCCCTCGCTGTGTGCGCGTGTCCCTCCCTCGCTGTGTGTGAGCGTGTCCCTCCCTCGCTGTGTGTGAGCGTGTCCCTCCCTCGCTGTGTGTGAGCGTGTCCCTCCCTCGCTGTGTGTGCGTGTGTCCCTCCCTCGCTGTGTGCGAGCGTGTCCCTCCCTCGCTGTGTGTGAGCGTGTCCCTCCCTCACTGTGTGTGTGCGTGTTTCCCTCCGTCGCTGTGTGTGTGCGTGTCCCCCCCCTCGTTGTGTGTGAGCGTGTCCCTCCCTCACTGTGTGTGTGCGTGTCCCTCCTTCGCTGTGTGTGAGCGTGTCCCTCCCTCACTGTGTGTGTGCGTGTTTCCCTCCTTCGCTGTGTGTGAGCGTGTCCCTCCCTCACTGTGTGTGAGCGTGTCCCTCCCTCACTGTGTGTGTGCGTGTTTCCCTCCCTCGCTGTGTGTGTGCGTGTCCCCCCCCTCGCTGTGTGTGAGCGTGTCCCTCCCTCACTGTGTGTGTGCGTGTTTCCCTCCCTCGCTGTGTGTGTGCGTGTCCCCCCCCTCGCTGTGTGTGAGCGTGTCCCCCACCTCACTGTGTGTGAGCGTGTCCCTCCCTCACTGTGTGTGTGCGTGTCCCTCCTTCGCTGTGTGTGAGCGTGTCCCTCCCTCACTGTGTGTGTGCATGTCCCTCCCTCGCTGTGTGTGAGCGTGTCCCTCCCTCGCTGTGTGTGCGTGTATCCCCCCTCGCTGTGTGCGCGTGTCCCTCCCTCACTGTGTGTGTGCGTGTTTCCCTCCCTCGCTGTGTGTGAGCGTGTCCCTCCCTCGCTGTGTGTGAGCGTGTCCCTCCCTCGCTGTGTGTGAGCGTGTCCCTCCCTCGCTGTGTGTGAGCGTGTCCCCCCCTCGCTGTGTGCGAGCGTGTCCCTCCCTCGCTGTGTGTGAGCGTGTCCCTCCCTCGCTGTGTGCGAGTGTGTCCCTCCCTCGCTGTGTGTGAGCGTGTCCCTCCCTCGCTGTGTGTGCGTGTGTCCCTCCCTCGCTGTGTGCGAGCGTGTCCCTCCCTCGCTGTGTGTGAGCGTGTCCCTCCCTCACTGTGTGTGTGCGTGTTTCCCTCTCTCGCTGTGTGTGTGCGTGTCCCCCCCCTCGTTGTGTGTGAGCGTGTCCCTCCCTCACTGTGTGTGTGCGTGTTTCCCTCCCTCGCTGTGTGTGTGCGTGTCCCCCCCCTCGCTGTGTGTGAGCGTGTCCCTCCCTCACTGTGTGTGTGCGTGTTTCCCTCCCTCGCTGTGTGTGTGCGTGTCCCCCCCCTCGCTGTGTGTGAGCGTGTCCCCCACCTCGCTGTGTGCGAGCGTGTCCCTCCCTCGCTGTGTGCGAGCGTGTCCCTCCCTCGCTGTGTGCGTGCGTGTCCCTCCCTCGCTGTGTGCGTGCGTGTCCCTCCCTCGCTGTGTGCGTGCGTGCCCCTCCCTCGCTGTGTGCGCGTGTCCCTCCCTCGCTGTGTGCGCGCGTGTCCCTCCCTCGCTGTGTGCGTGTGTCCCTCCCTCGCTGTGTGCGTGTGTCCCTCCCTCGCTGTGTGCGTGCATGTCCCTCCCTCGCTGTGTGTGCGTGTATCCCCCCTCGCTGTGTGCGCGTGTCCCTCCCTCGCTGTGTGTGAGCGTGTTCCTCCCTCGCTGTGTGTGAGCGTGTCCCCCCCTCGCTGTGTGTGAGCGTGTCCCCCCCTCGCTGTGTGCGAGCATGTCCCTCCCACGCTGTGTGCGAGCGTGTCCCTCCCTCGCTGTGTGCGAGCGTGTCCCTCACTCGCTGTGTGCGTGTGTGTCCCCCCTCGCTGTGTGCGTGTGTGTCCCTCCCTCGCTGTGTGCGTGCGTGTCCCTCCCTCGCTGTGTGTGTGCGTGTACCACCCTCGCTGTGTGTGTGTGTGTGTGTGTCCCCCCTCGCTGTGTGTGTGAGCGTGTCCCTCCTTCGCTGTGTGCGTGTGTGTCCCTCCCTCGCTGTGTGCGTGCGTGTCCCTCCCTCGCTGTGTGTGTGCGTGTCCCCCCCCTCGCTGTGTGTGTGCGTGTCCCCCCCCTCGCTGTGTGCGTGTGTCCCCCCCCCTCGCTGTGTGTGAGCGTGTCCCTCCCTCGCTGTGTGTGAGCGTGTCCCCCCCCTCGCTGTGTGTGAGCGTGTCTCTCCCTCGCTGTGTGTGAGCGTGTCCCTCCCTCGCTGTGTGTGCGTGTCCCTCCCTCGCTGTGTGTGTGCGTGTCCCCCCCCTCGCTGTGTGGGTGTGTCTCCCCCCCTCGCTGTGTGCGTGTGTCCCCCCCCCTCGCTGTGTGCGTGTGTCCCACCCCCTCGCTGCGTGTGAGTGTGTCCCCCCCCTCGCTGTGTGCGTGTGTCCCCCCCCCTCGCTGTGTGTGAGCGTGTCCCTCCCTCGCTGTGTGTGAGCGTGTCCCCCCCCTCGCTGTGTGTGAGCGTGTCTCTCCCTCGCTGTGTGTGAGCGTGTCCCTCCCTCGCTGTGTGTGCGTGTCCCTCCCTCGCTGTGTGTGTGCGTGTCCCCCCCCTCGCTGTGTGGGTGTGTCCCCCCCCTCGCTGTGTGCGTGTGTCCCCCCCCCTCGCTGTGTGCGTGTGTCCCACCCCCTCGCTGCGTGTGAGCGTGTCCCCCCCCTCGCTGTGTGCGAGCGTGTCCCTCCCTCGCTGTGTGCGAGCGTGTCCCTCCCTCGCTGTGTGCGAGCGTGTCCCTCCCTCGCTGTGTGCGTGTGTGTCCCTCCCTCGCTGTGAGCGTGTGTGTCCCTCCCTCGCTGTGTGCGTGTGTGTCCCTCCCTCGCTGTGTGCGTGCGTGTCCCTCCCTCGCTGTGTGCGCGTGTCCCTCCCTCGCTGTGTGCGAGCGTGTCCCTCCCTCGCTGTGTGCGTGTGTCACTCCCTCGCTGTGTGTGAGCGTGTCCCTCGTTCGCTGTGTGCGTGTGTGTCCCCCCTCGCTGTGTGCGTGTGTGTCCCTCCCTCGCTGTGTGTGTGTCCCCCCCCCTCGCTGTGTGCGTGCGTGTTTCCCTCCCTCGCTGTGTGTGTGCGTATCCCCCCCTCGCTGTGTGTGAGCGTGTCCCCCACCTCGCTGTGTGTGAGCGTGTCCCTCCCTCACTGTGTGTGTGCCCCCCCCCTCGCTGTGTGCGTGCGTGTTTCCCTCCCTCGCTGTGTGCGAGCGTGTCCCTCCCTCGCTGTGTGTGAGCGTGTCCCTCCCTCGCTGTGTGTGAGCGTGTCCCTCCCTCGCTGTGTGTGCGTGTGTCCCTCCCTCGCTGTGTGCGAGCGTGTCCCTCCCTCGCTGTGTGTGAGCGTGTCCCTCCCTCACTGTGTGTGTGCGTGTTTCCCTCTCTCGCTGTGTGTGTGCGTGTCCCCCCCCTCGTTGTGTGTGAGCGTGTCCCTCCCTCACTGTGTGTGTGCGTGTTTCCCTCCCTCGCTGTGTGTGTGCGTGTCCCCCCCCCTCGCTGTGTGTGAGCGTGTCCCTCCCTCACTGTGTGTGTGCGTGTTTCCCTCCCTCGCTGTGTGTGTGCGTGTCCCCCCCCTCGCTGTGTGTGAGCGTGTCCCCCACCTCGCTGTGTGCGAGCGTGTCCCTCCCTCGCTGTGTGCGAGCGTGTCCCTCCCTCGCTGTGTGCGTGTGTGTCCCTCCTTCGCTGTGTGCGTGTGTGTCCCTCCCTCGCTGTGTGCGTGCGTGTCCCTCCCTCGCTGTGTGCGTGCGTGTCCCTCCCTCGCTGTGTGCGTGCGTGCCCCTCCCTCGCTGTGTGCGCGTGTCCCTCCCTCGCTGTGTGCGCGTGTGTCCCTCCCTCGCTGTGTGCGTGTGACCCTCCCTCGCTGTGTGCGTGTGTCCCTCCCTCGCTGTGTGCGTGTGTGTCCCCCCTCGCTGTGTGTGTGCATGTCCCTCCCTCGCTGTGTGTGCGTGTATCCCCCCTCGCTGTGTGCGCGTGTCCCTCCCTCGCTGTGTGTGAGCGTGTTCCTCCCTCGCTGTCTGTGAGCGTGTCCCCCCCTCGCTGTGTGTGAGCGTGTCCCCCCCTCGCTGTGTGCGAGCATGTCCCTCCCACGCTGTGTGCGAGCGTGTCCCTCCCTCGCTGTGTGCGAGCGTGTCCCTCCCTCGCTGTGTGCGTGTGTGTCCCCCCTCGCTGTGTGCGTGTGTGTCCCTCCCTCGCTGTGTGCGTGCGTGTCCCTCCCTCGCTGTGTGTGTGCGTGTACCACCCTCGCTGTGTGTGTGTGTGTGTGTGTGTGTGTCCCCCCTCGCTGTGTGTGTGAGCGTGTCCCTCCTTCGCTGTGTGCGTGTGTGTCCCTCCCTCGCTGTGTGCGTGCGTGTCCCTCCCTCGCTGTGTGTGTGCGTGTCCCCCCCCTCGCTGTGTGTGTGCGTGTCCCCCCCCTCGCTGTGTGCGTGTGTCCCCCCCCCTCGCTGTGTGTGAGCGTGTCCCTCCCTCGCTGTGTGTGAGCGTGTCCCCCCCCTCGATGTGTGTGAGCGTGTCTCTCCCTCGCTGTGTGTGAGCGTGTCCCTCCCTCGCTGTGTGTGCGTGTCCCTCCCTCGCTGTGTGTGTGCGTGTCCCCCCCCTCGCTGTGTGGGTGTGTCCCCCCCCTCGCTGTGTGCGTGTGTCCCCCCCCCTCGCTGTGTGCGTGTGTCCCACCCCCTCGCTGCGTGTGAGTGTGTCCCCCCCCTCGCTGTGTGCGTGTGTCCCCCCCCCTCGCTGTGTGTGAGCGTGTCCCTCCCTCGCTGTGTGTGAGCGTGTCCCCCCCCCTCGCTGTGTGTGAGCGTGTCTCTCCCTCGCTGTGTGTGAGCGTGTCCCTCCCTCGCTGTGTGTGCGTGTCCCTCCCTCGCTGTGTGTGTGCGTGTCCCCCCCCTCGCTGTGTGGGTGTGTCCCCCCCCTCGCTGTGTGCGTGTGTCCCCCCCCCCTCGCTGTGTGCGTGTGTCCCACCCCCTCGCTGCGTGTGAGCGTGTCCCCCCCCTCGCTGCGTGCGAGCGTGTCCCTCCCTCGCTGTGTGCGAGCGTGTCCCTCCCTCGCTGTGTGCGAGCGTGTCCCTCCCTCGCTGTGTGCGTGTGTGTCCCTCCCTCGCTGTGAGCGTGTGTGTCCCTCCCTCGCTGTGTGCGTGTGTGTCCCTCCCTCGCTGTGTGCGTGCGTGTCCCTCCCTCGCTGTGTGCGCGTGTCCCTCCCTCGCTGTGTGCGAGCGTGTCCCTCCCTCGCTGTGTGCGTGTGTCACTCCCTCGCTGTGTGTGAGCGTGTCCCTCGTTCGCTGTGTGCGTGTGTGTCCCCCCTCGCTGTGTGCGTGTGTGTCCCTCCCTCGCTGTGTGTGTGTCCCCCCCCTCGCTGTGTGCGTGCGTGTCCCTCCCTCGCTGTGTGTGCGCGTGTCCCTCCCTCGCTGTGTGCGTGCGTGTCCCTCCCTCGCTGTGTGTGCGCGTGTGCCTCCCTCGCTGTGTGTGAGCGTGTCCCCTCCCTCGCTGTGTGTGAGCCTGTTCCCTCCCTCGCTGTGTGCGTGTGCGTGTCCCTCGCTGTGTGCGTGCGTGTTCCTCCCTCGCTGTGTGTGCGCGTGTCCCTCCCTCGCTGTGTGCGTGCGTGTCCCTCCCTCGCTGTGTGCGTGCGTGTCCCTCCCTCGCTGTGTGCGTGTGCGTGTCCCTCCCTCGCTGTGCGCGTGTCCCTCCCTCGCTGTGTGCGAGCGTGTCCCCCCCCTCGCTGTGTGAGAGCGTGTCCCTCCCTCGCTGTGTGTGAGCGTGTCCCCCTCCCTCGCTGTGTGCGAGCGTGTCCCCCCCCCTCGCTGTGTGTGAGCGTGTCCCCCACCTCGCTGTGTGTGAGCGTGTCCCTCCTTCGCTGTGTGCGTGTGTCCCCCCCTCGCTGTGTGTGTGCGTGTCCCTCCTTCGCTGTGTGTGAGCGTGTCCCTCCTTCGCTGTGTGCGTGTGTCCCCCCCTCGCTGTGTGTGAGCGTGTCCCCCCCCTCACTGTGTGTGAGCGTGTCCCTCCCTCACTGTGTGTGTGCGTGTCCCTCCTTCGCTGTGTGTGAGCGTGTCCCTCCCTCACTGTGTGTGTGCATGTCCCTCCCTCGCTGTGTGTGAGCGTGTCCCTCCCTCGCTGTGTGTGCGTGTATCCCCCCCTCGCTGTGTGCGCGTGTCCCTCCCTCGCTGTGTGTGAGCGTGTCCATCCCTCGCTGTGTGTGAGCGTGTCCCTCCCTCGCTGTGTGTGAGCGTGTCCCTCCCTCGCTGTGTGTGCGTGTGTCCCTCCCTCGCTGTGTGCGAGCGTGTCCCTCCCTCGCTGTGTGTGAGCGTGTCCCTCCCTCACTGTGTGTGTGCGTGTTTCCCTCCCTCGCTGTGTGTGTGCGTGTCACCCCCCTCGTTGTGTGTGAGCGTGTCCCTCCCTCACTGTGTGTGTGCGTGTCCCTCCTTCGCTGTGTGTGAGCGTGTCCCTCCCTCACTGTGTGTGTGCGTGTTTCCCTCCTTCGCTGTGTGTGAGCGTGTCCCTCCCTCACTGTGTGTGAGCGTGTCCCTCCCTCACTGTGTGTGTGCGTGTTTCCCTCCCTCGCTGTGTGTGTGCGTGTCCCCCCCCTCGCTGTGTGTGAGCGTGTCCCTCCCTCACTGTGTGTGTGCGTGTTTCCCTCCCTCGCTGTGTGTGTGCGTGTCCCCCCCCTCGCTGTGTGTGAGCGTGTCCCCCACCTCGCTGTGTGTGAGCGTGTCCCTCCCTCACTGTGTGTGTGCGTGTCCCTCCTTCGCTGTGTGTGAGCGTGTCCCTCCCTCACTGTGTGTGTGCATGTCCCTCCCTCGCTGTGTGTGAGCGTGTCCCTCCCTCGCTGTGTGTGCGTGTATCCCCCCTCGCTGTGTGCGCGTGTCCCTCCCTCACTGTGTGTGTGCGTGTTTCCCTCCCTCGCTGTGTGTGAGCGTGTCCCTCCCTCGCTGTGTGTGAGCGTGTCCCTCCCTCGCTGTGTGTGAGCGTGTCCCTCCCTCGCTGTGTGTGAGCGTGTCCCCCCCTCGCTGTGTGCGAGCGTGTCCCTCCCTCGCTGTGTGTGAGCGTGTCCCTCCCTCGCTGTGTGCGAGTGTGTCCCTCCCTCGCTGTGTGTGAGCGTGTCCCTCCCTCGCTGTGTGTGCGTGTGTCCCTCCCTCGCTGTGTGTGAGCGTGTCCCTCCCTCGCTGTGTGTGAGCGTGTCCCTCCCTCACTGTGTGTGTGCGTGTTTCCCTCTCTCGCTGTGTGTGTGCGTGTCCCCCCCCTCGTTGTGTGTGAGCGTGTCCCTCCCTCACTGTGTGTGTGCGTGTTTCCCTCCCTCGCTGTGTGTGTGCGTGTCCCCCCCCCTCGCTGTGTGTGAGCGTGTCCCTCCCTCACTGTGTGTGTGCGTGTTTCCCTCCCTCGCTGTGTGTGTGCGTGTCCCCCCCCTCGCTGTGTGTGAGCGTGTCCCCCACCTCGCTGTGTGCGAGCGTGTCCCTCCCTCGCTGTGTGCGAGCGTGTCCCTCCCTCGCTGTGTGCGTGCGTGTCCCTCCCTCGCTGTGTGCGTGCGTGTCCCTCCCTCGCTGTGTGCGCGTGTCCCTCCCTCGCTGTGTGCGCGCGTGTCCCTCCCTCGCTGTGTGCGTGTGTCCCTCCCTCGCTGTGTGCGTGTGTCCCTCCCTCGCTGTGTGCGTGCATGTCCCTCCCTCGCTGTGTGTGCGTGTATCCCCCCTCGCTGTGTGCGCGTGTCCCTCCCTCGCTGTGTGTGAGCGTGTTCCTCCCTCGCTGTGTTTGAGCGTGTCCCCCCCTCGCTGTGTGTGAGCGTGTCCCCCCCTCGCTGTGTGCGAGCATGTCCCTCCCACGCTGTGTGCGAGCGTGTCCCTCCCTCGCTGTGTGCGAGCGTGTCCCTCCCTCGCTGTGTGCGTGTGTGTCCCCCCTCGCTGTGTGCGTGTGTGTCCCTCCCTCGCTGTGTGCGTGCGTGTCCCTCCCTCGCTGTGTGTGTGCGTGTACCACCCTCGCTGTGTGTGTGTGTGTGTGTGTCCCCCCTCGCTGTGTGTGTGAGCGTGTCCCTCCTTCGCTGTGTGCGTGTGTGTCCCTCCCTCGCTGTGTGCGTGCGTGTCCCTCCCTCGCTGTGTGTGTGCGTGTCCCCCCCTCGCTGTGTGTGTGCGTGCCCCCCCCTCGCTGTGTGCGTGTGTCCCCCCCCCTCGCTGTGTGTGAGCGTGTCCCTCCCTCGCTGTGTGTGAGCGTGTCCCCCCCCTCGCTGTGTGTGAGCGTGTCTCTCCCTCGCTGTGTGTGAGCGTGTCCCTCCCTCGCTGTGTGTGCGTGTCCCTCCCTCGCTGTGTGTGTGCGTGTCCCCCCCCTCGCTGTGTGGGTGTGTCTCCCCCCCTCGCTGTGTGCGTGTGTCCCCCCCCTCGCTGTGTGCGTGTGTCCCACCCCCTCGCTGCGTGTGAGTGTGTCCCCCCCCTCGCTGTGTGCGTGTGTCCCCCCCCCTCGCTGTGTGTGAGCGTGTCCCTCCCTCGCTGTGTGTGAGCGTGTCCCCCCCCTCGCTGTGTGTGAGCGTGTCTCTCCCTCGCTGTGTGTGAGCGTGTCCCTCCCTCGCTGTGTGTGCGTGTCCCTCCCTCGCTGTGTGTGTGCGTGTCCCCCCCCTCGCTGTGTGGGTGTGTCCCCCCCCCTCGCTGTGTGCGTGTGTCCCCCCCCCTCGCTGTGTGCGTGTGTCCCACCCCCTCGCTGCGTGTGAGCGTGTCCCCCCCCTCGCTGTGTGCGAGCGTGTCCCTCCCTCGCTGTGTGCGAGCGTGTCCCTCCCTCGCTGTGTGCGAGCGTGTCCCTCCCTCGCTGTGTGCGTGTGTGTCCCTCCCTCGCTGTGAGCGTGTGTGTCCCTCCCTCGCTGTGTGCGTGTGTGTCCCTCCCTCGCTGTGTGCGTGCGTGTCCCTCCCTCGCTGTGTGCGCGTGTCCCTCCCTCGCTGTGTGCGAGCGTGTCCCTCCCTCGCTGTGTGCGTGTGTCACTCCCTCGCTGTGTGTGAGCGTGTCCCTCGTTCGCTGTGTGCGTGTGTGTCCCCCCTCGCTGTGTGCGTGTGTGTCCCTCCCTCGCTGTGTGTGTGTCCCCCCCCCTCGCTGTGTGCGTGCGTGTTTCCCTCCCTCGCTGTGTGTGTGCGTATCCCCCCCTCGCTGTGTGTGAGCGTGTCCCCCACCTCGCTGTGTGTGAGCGTGTCCCTCCCTCACTGTGTGTGTGCCCCCCCCCTCGCTGTGTGCGTGCGTGTTTCCCTCCCTCGCTGTGTGCGAGCGTGTCCCTCCCTCGCTGTGTGTGAGCGTGTCCCTCCCTCGCTGTGTGTGAGCGTGTCCCTCCCTCGCTGTGTGTGCGTGTGTCCCTCCCTTACTGTGTGCGAGCGTGTCCCTCCCTCGCTGTGTGTGAGCGTGTCCCTCCCTCACTGTGTGTGTGCGTGTTTCCCTCTCTCGCTGTGTGTGTGCGTGTCCCCCCCCTCGTTGTGTGTGAGCGTGTCCCTCCCTCACTGTGTGTGTGCGTGTTTCCCTCCCTCGCTGTGTGTGTGCGTGTCCCCCCCCCTCGCTGTGTGTGAGCGTGTCCCTCCCTCACTGTGTGTGTGCGTGTTTCCCTCCCTCGCTGTGTGTGTGCGTGTCCCCCCCCTCGCTGTGTGTGAGCGTGTCCCCCACCTCGCTGTGTGCGAGCGTGTCCCTCCCTCGCTGTGTGCGAGCGTGTCCCTCCCTCGCTGTGTGCGTGTGTGTCCCTCCTTCGCTGTGTGCGTGTGTGTCCCTCCCTCGCTGTGTGCGTGCGTGTCCCTCCCTCGCTGTGTGCGTGCGTGTCCCTCCCTCGCTGTGTGCGTGCGTGCCCCTCCCTCGCTGTGTGCGCGTGTCCCTCCCTCGCTGTGTGCGCGTGTGTCCCTCCCTCGCTGTGTGCGTGTGACCCTCCCTCGCTGTGTGCGTGTGTCCCTCCCTCGCTGTGTGCGTGTGTGTCCCCCCTCGCTGTGTGTGTGCATGTCCCTCCCTCGCTGTGTGTGCGTGTATCCCCCCTCGCTGTGTGCGCGTGTCCCTCCCTCGCTGTGTGTGAGCGTGTTCCTCCCTCGCTGTCTGTGAGCGTGTCCCCCCCTCGCTGTGTGTGAGCGTGTCCCCCCCTCGCTGTGTGCGAGCATGTCCCTCCCACGCTGTGTGCGAGCGTGTCCCTCCCTCGCTGTGTGCGAGCGTGTCCCTCCCTCGCTGTGTGCGTGTGTGTCCCCCCTCGCTGTGTGCGTGTGTGTCCCTCCCTCGCTGTGTGCGTGCGTGTCCCTCCCTCGCTGTGTGTGTGCGTGTACCACCCTCGCTGTGTGTGTGTGTGTGTGTGTGTGTGTGTCCCCTCGCTGTGTGTGTGAGCGTGTCCCTCCTTCGCTGTGTGCGTGTGTGTCCCTCCCTCGCTGTGTGCGTGCGTGTCCCTCCCTCGCTGTGTGTGTGCGTGTCCCCCCCCTCGCTGTGTGTGTGCGTGTCCCCCCCCTCGCTGTGTGCGTGTGTGTCCCCCCCTCGCTGTGTGTGAGCGTGTCCCTCCCTCGCTGTGTGTGAGCGTGTCCCCCCCCTCGATGTGTGTGAGCGTGTCTCTCCCTCGCTGTGTGTGAGCGTGTCCCTCCCTCGCTGTGTGTGCGTGTCCCTCCCTCGCTGTGTGTGTGCGTGTCCCCCCCCTCGCTGTGTGGGTGTGTCCCCCCCCTCGCTGTGTGCGTGTGTCCCCCCCCCTCGCTGTGTGCGTGTGTCCCACCCCCTCGCTGCGTGTGAGTGTGTCCCCCCCCTCGCTGTGTGCGTGTGTCCCCCCCCCTCGCTGTGTGTGAGCGTGTCCCTCCCTCGCTGTGTGTGAGCGTGTCCCCCCCCTCGCTGTGTGTGAGCGTGTCTCTCCCTCGCTGTGTGTGAGCGTGTCCCTCCCTCGCTGTGTGTGCGTGTCCCTCCCTCGCTGTGTGTGTGCGTGTCCCCCCCCTCGCTGTGTGGGTGTGTCCCCCCCCTCGCTGTGTGCGTGTGTCCCCCCCCCTCGCTGTGTGCGTGTGTCCCACCCCCTCGCTGCGTGTGAGCGTGTCCCCCCCCTCGCTGCGTGCGAGCGTGTCCCTCCCTCGCTGTGTGCGAGCGTGTCCCTCCCTCGCTGTGTGCGAGCGTGTCCCTCCCTCGCTGTGTGCGTGTGTGTCCCTCCCTCGCTGTGAGCGTGTGTGTCCCTCCCTCGCTGTGTGCGTGTGTGTCCCTCCCTCGCTGTGTGCGTGCGTGTCCCTCCCTCGCTGTGTGCGCGTGTCCCTCCCTCGCTGTGTGCGAGCGTGTCCCTCCCTCGCTGTGTGCGTGTGTCACTCCCTCGCTGTGTGTGAGCGTGTCCCTCGTTCGCTGTGTGCGTGTGTGTCCCCCCTCGCTGTGTGCGTGTGTGTCCCTCCCTCGCTGTGTGTGTGTCCCCCCCCTCGCTGTGTGCGTGCGTGTCCCTCCCTCGCTGTGTGTGCGCGTGTCCCTCCCTCGCTGTGTGCGTGCGTGTCCCTCCCTCGCTGTGTGTGCGCGTGTGCCTCCCTCGCTGTGTGTGAGCGTGTCCCCTCCCTCGCTGTGTGTGAGCCTGTTCCCTCCCTCGCTGTGTGCGTGTGCGTGTCCCTCGCTGTGTGCGTGCGTGTTCCTCCCTCGCTGTGTGTGCGCGTGTCCCTCCCTCGCTGTGTGCGTGCGTGTCCCTCCCTCGCTGTGTGCGTGCGTGTCCCTCCCTCGCTGTGTGCGTGTGCGTGTCCCTCCCTCGCTGTGCGCGTGTCCCTCCCTCGCTGTGTGCGAGCGTGTCCCCCCCCTCGCTGTGTGAGAGCGTGTCCCTCCCTCGCTGTGTGTGAGCGTGTCCCCCTCCCTCGCTGTGTGCGAGCGTGTCCCCCCCCCTCGCTGTGTGTGAGCGTGTCCCCCACCTCGCTGTGTGTGAGCGTGTCCCTCCTTCGCTGTGTGCGTGTGTCCCCCCCTCGCTGTGTGTGTGCGTGTCCCTCCTTCGCTGTGTGTGAGCGTGTCCCTCCTTCGCTGTGTGCGTGTGTCCCCCCCTCGCTGTGTGTGAGCGTGTCCCCCCCTCACTGTGTGTGAGCGTGTCCCTCCCTCACTGTGTGTGTGCGTGTCCCTCCTTCGCTGTGTGTGAGCGTGTCCCTCCCTCACTGTGTGTGTGCATGTCCCTCCCTCGCTGTGTGTGAGCGTGTCCCTCCCTCGCTGTGTGTGCGTGTATCCCCCCCTCGCTGTGTGCGCGTGTCCCTCCCTCGCTGTGTGTGAGCGTGTCCCTCCCTCGCTGTGTGTGAGCGTGTCCCTCCCTCGCTGTGTGTGAGCGTGTCCCTCCCTCGCTGTGTGTGCGTGTGTCCCTCCCTCGCTGTGTGCGAGCGTGTCCCTCCCTCGCTGTGTGTGAGCGTGTCCCTCCCTCACTGTGTGTGTGCGTGTTTCCCTCCCTCGCTGTGTGTGTGCGTGTCCCCCCCCTCGTTGTGTGTGAGCGTGTCCCTCCCTCACTGTGTGTGTGCGTGTCCCTCCTTCGCTGTGTGTGAGCGTGTCCCTCCCTCACTGTGTGTGTGCGTGTTTCCCTCCTTCGCTGTGTGTGAGCGTGTCCCTCCCTCACTGTGTGTGAGCGTGTCCCTCCCTCACTGTGTGTGTGCGTGTTTCCCTCCCTCGCTGTGTGTGTGCGTGTCCCCCCCTCGCTGTGTGTGAGCGTGTCCCTCCCTCACTGTGTGTGTGCGTGTTTCCCTCCCTCGCTGTGTGTGTGCGTGTCCCCCCCCTCGCTGTGTGTGAGCGTGTCCCCCACCTCGCTGTGTGTGAGCGTGTCCCTCCCTCACTGTGTGTGTGCGTGTCCCTCCTTCGCTGTGTGTGAGCGTGTCCCTCCCTCACTGTGTGTGTGCATGTCCCTCCCTCGCTGTGTGTGAGCGTGTCCCTCCCTCGCTGTGTGTGCGTGTATCCCCCCTCGCTGTGTGCGCGTGTCCCTCCCTCACTGTGTGTGTGCGTGTTTCCCTCCCTCGCTGTGTGTGAGCGTGTCCCTCCCTCGCTGTGTGTGAGCGTGTCCCTCCCTCGCTGTGTGTGAGCGTGTCCCTCCCTCGCTGTGTGTGAGCGTGTCCCCCCCTCGCTGTGTGCGAGCGTGTCCCTCCCTCGCTGTGTGTGAGCGTGTCCCTCCCTCGCTGTGTGCGAGTGTGTCCCTCCCTCGCTGTGTGTGAGCGTGTCCCTCCCTCGCTGTGTGTGCGTGTGTCCCTCCCTCGCTGTGTGTGAGCGTGTCCCTCCCTCGCTGTGTGTGAGCGTGTCCCTCCCTCACTGTGTGTGTGCGTGTTTCCCTCTCTCGCTGTGTGTGTGCGTGTCCCCCCCCTCGTTGTGTGTGAGCGTGTCCCTCCCTCACTGTGTGTGTGCGTGTTTCCCTCCCTCGCTGTGTGTGTGCGTGTCCCCCCCCCTCGCTGTGTGTGAGCGTGTCCCTCCCTCACTGTGTGTGTGCGTGTTTCCCTCCCTCGCTGTGTGTGTGCGTGTCCCCCCCCTCGCTGTGTGTGAGCGTGTCCCCCACCTCGCTGTGTGCGAGCGTGTCCCTCCCTCGCTGTGTGCGAGCGTGTCCCTCCCTCGCTGTGTGCGTGCGTGTCCCTCCCTCGCTGTGTGCGTGCGTGTCCCTCCCTCGCTGTGTGCGCGTGTCCCTCCCTCGCTGTGTGCGCGCGTGTCCCTCCCTCGCTGTGTGCGTGTGTCCCTCCCTCGCTGTGTGCGTGTGTCCCTCCCTCGCTGTGTGCGTGCATGTCCCTCCCTCGCTGTGTGTGCGTGTATCCCCCCTCGCTGTGTGCGCGTGTCCCTCCCTCGCTGTGTGTGAGCGTGTTCCTCCCTCGCTGTGTTTGAGCGTGTCCCCCCCTCGCTGTGTGTGAGCGTGTCCCCCCCTCGCTGTGTGCGAGCATGTCCCTCCCACGCTGTGTGCGAGCGTGTCCCTCCCTCGCTGTGTGCGAGCGTGTCCCTCCCTCGCTGTGTGCGTGTGTGTCCCCCCTCGCTGTGTGCGTGTGTGTCCCTCCCTCGCTGTGTGCGTGCGTGTCCCTCCCTCGCTGTGTGTGTGCGTGTACCACCCTCGCTGTGTGTGTGTGTGTGTGTGTGTCCCCCCTCGCTGTGTGTGTGAGCGTGTCCCTCCTTCGCTGTGTGCGTGTGTGTCCCTCCCTCGCTGTGTGCGTGCGTGTCCCTCCCTCGCTGTGTGTGTGCGTGTCCCCCCCCTCGCTGTGTGTGTGCGTGCCCCCCCCTCGCTGTGTGCGTGTGTCCCCCCCCTCGCTGTGTGTGAGCGTGTCCCTCCCTCGCTGTGTGTGAGCGTGTCCCCCCCCTCGCTGTGTGTGAGCGTGTCTCTCCCTCGCTGTGTGTGAGCGTGTCCCTCCCTCGCTGTGTGTGCGTGTCCCTCCCTCGCTGTGTGTGTGCGTGTCCCCCCCCTCGCTGTGTGGGTGTGTCTCCCCCCCTCGCTGTGTGCGTGTGTCCCCCCCCCTCGCTGTGTGCGTGTGTCCCACCCCCTCGCTGCGTGTGAGTGTGTCCCCCCCCTCGCTGTGTGCGTGTGTCCCCCCCCCTCGCTGTGTGTGAGCGTGTCCCTCCCTCGCTGTGTGTGAGCGTGTCCCCCCCCTCGCTGTGTGTGAGCGTGTCTCTCCCTCGCTGTGTGTGAGCGTGTCCCTCCCTCGCTGTGTGTGCGTGTCCCTCCCTCGCTGTGTGTGTGCGTGTCCCCCCCCTCGCTGTGTGGGTGTGTCCCCCCCCCTCGCTGTGTGCGTGTGTCCCCCCCCCTCGCTGTGTGCGTGTGTCCCACCCCCTCGCTGCGTGTGAGCGTGTCCCCCCCCTCGCTGTGTGCGAGCGTGTCCCTCCCTCGCTGTGTGCGAGCGTGTCCCTCCCTCGCTGTGTGCGAGCGTGTCCCTCCCTCGCTGTGTGCGTGTGTGTCCCTCCCTCGCTGTGAGCGTGTGTGTCCCTCCCTCGCTGTGTGCGTGTGTGTCCCTCCCTCGCTGTGTGCGTGCGTGTCCCTCCCTCGCTGTGTGCGCGTGTCCCTCCCTCGCTGTGTGCGAGCGTGTCCCTCCCTCGCTGTGTGCGTGTGTCACTCCCTCGCTGTGTGTGAGCGTGTCCCTCGTTCGCTGTGTGCGTGTGTGTCCCCCCTCGCTGTGTGCGTGTGTGTCCCTCCCTCGCTGTGTGTGTGTCCCCCCCCCTCGCTGTGTGCGTGCGTGTTTCCCTCCCTCGCTGTGTGTGTGCGTATCCCCCCCTCGCTGTGTGTGAGCGTGTCCCCCACCTCGCTGTGTGTGAGCGTGTCCCTCCCTCACTGTGTGTGTGCCCCCCCCCCTCGCTGTGTGCGTGCGTGTTTCCCTCCCTCGCTGTGTGCGAGCGTGTCCCTCCCTCGCTGTGTGTGAGCGTGTCCCTCCCTCGCTGTGTGTGAGCGTGTCCCTCCCTCGCTGTGTGTTCGTGTGTCCCTCCCTCGCTGTGTGCGAGCGTGTCCCTCCCTCGCTGTGTGTGAGCGTGTCCCTCCCTCACTGTGTGTGTGCGTGTTTCCCTCTCTCGCTGTGTGTGTGCGTGTCCCCCCCCTCGTTGTGTGTGAGCGTGTCCCTCCCTCACTGTGTGTGTGCGTGTTTCCCTCCCTCGCTGTGTGTGTGCGTGTCCCCCCCCCTCGCTGTGTGTGAGCGTGTCCCTCCCTCACTGTGTGTGTGCGTGTTTCCCTCCCTCGCTGTGTGTGTGCGTGTCCCCCCCCTCGCTGTGTGTGAGCGTGTCCCCCACCTCGCTGTGTGCGAGCGTGTCCCTCCCTCGCTGTGTGCGAGCGTGTCCCTCCCTCGCTGTGTGCGTGTGTGTCCCTCCTTCGCTGTGTGCGTGTGTGTCCCTCCCTCGCTGTGTGCGTGCGTGTCCCTCCCTCGCTGTGTGCGTGCGTGTCCCTCCCTCGCTGTGTGCGTGCGTGCCCCTCCCTCGCTGTGTGCGCGTGTCCCTCCCTCGCTGTGTGCGCGCGTGTCCCTCCCTCGCTGTGTGCGTGTTTCCCTCCCTCGCTGTGTGTGTGCGTGTCCCCCCCCCTCGCTGTGTGCGTGTGTGTCCCCCCTCGCTGTGTGCGAGCGTGTCCCTCCCTCGCTGTGTGTGTGCGTGTACCACCCTCGCTGTGTGTGTGTGTGTGTGTGTGTGTGTCCCCCCTCGCTGTGTGTGTGAGCGTGTCCCTCCTTCGCTGTGTGCGTGTGTGTCCCTCCCTCGCTGTGTGCGTGCGTGTGCCTCCCTCGCTGTGTGTGTGCGTGTCCCCCCCCTCGCTGTGTGTGTGCGTGTCCCCCCCCTCGCTGTGTGCGTGTGTGTCCCCCCCTCGCTGTGTGTGAGCGTGTCCCTCCCTCGCTGTGTGTGAGCGTGTCCCCCCCCTCGCTGTGTGTGAGCGTGTCTCTCCCTCGCTGTGTGTGAGCGTGTCCCTCCCTCGCTGTGTGTGCGTGTCCCTCCCTCGCTGTGTGTGTGCGTGTCCCCCCCCTCGCTGTGTGGGTGTGTCCCCCCCCCTCGCTGTGTGCGTGTGTCCCCCCTCCTCGCTGTGTGCGTGTGTCCCACCCCCTCGCTGCGTGTGAGTGTGTCCCCCCCCTCGCTGTGTGCGTGTGTCCCCCCCCCTCGCTGTGTGTGAGCGTGTCCCTCCCTCGCTGTGTGTGAGCGTGTCCCCCCCTCGCTGTGTGTGAGCGTGTCTCTCCCTCGCTGTGTGTGAGCGTGTCCCTCCCTCGCTGTGTGTGCGTGTCCCTCCCTCGCTGTGTGTGTGCGTGTCCCCCCCCTCGCTGTGTGGGTGTGTCCCCCCCCCTCGCTGTGTGCGTGTGTCCCCCCCCCTCGCTGTGTGCGTGTGTCCCACCCCCTCGCTGCGTGTGAGCGTGTCCCCCCCCTCGCTGCGTGCGAGCGTGTCCCTCCCTCGCTGTGTGCGAGCGTGTCCCTCCCTCGCTGTGTGCGAGCGTGTCCCTCCCTCGCTGTGTGTGTGTGTCCCCCACTCGCTGTGTGCGTGCGTGTCCCTCCCTCGCTGTGTGTGCGCGTGTCCCTCCCTCGCTGTGTGCGTGCGTGTCCCTCCCTCGCTGTGTGCGCGTGTCCCTCCCTCGCTGTGTGCGAGCGTGTCCCTCCCTCGCTGTGTGCGTGTGTCACTCCCTCGCTGTGTGTGAGCGTGTCCCTCGTTCGCTGTGTGCGTGTGTGTCCCCCCTCGCTGTGTGCGTGTGTGTCCCTCCCTCGCTGTGTGTGTGTCCCCCCCCTCGCTGTGTGCGTGCGTGTCCCTCCCTCGCTGTGTGTGCGCGTGTCCCTCCCTCGCTGTGTGCGTGCGTGTCCCTCCCTCGCTGTGTGTGCGCGTGTCCCTCCCTCGCTGTGTGTGAGCGAGTCCCCTCCCTCGCTGTGTGTGAGCCTGTTCCCTCCCTCGCTGTGTGCGTGTGCGTGTCCCTCGCTGTGTGCGTGCGTGTTCCTCCCTCGCTGTGTGTGCGCGTGTCCCTCCCTCGCTGTGTGCGTGCGTGTCCCTCCCTCGCTGTGTGCGTGCGTGTCCCTCCCTCGCTGTGTGTGCGCGTGTCCCTCCCTCGCTGTGTGTGAGCGTGTCCCCTCCCTCGCTGTGTGTGAGCGTGTCCCCTCCCTCGCTGTGTGCGTGTGCGTGTCCCTCCCTCGCTGTGCGCGTGTCCCTCCCTCGCTGTGTGCGAGCGTGTCCCACCCCTCGCTGTGTGAGAGCGTGTCCCTCCCTCGCTGTGTGTGAGCGTGTCCCCCTCCCTCGCTGTGTGCGAGCGTGTCCCCCCCCCTCGCTGTGTGTGAGCGTGTCCCCCACCTCGCTGTGTGTGAGCGTGTCCCTCCTTCGCTGTGTGCGTGTGTCCCCCCCTCGCTGTGTGTGTGCGTGTCCCTCCTTCGCTGTGTGTGAGCGTGTCCCTCCTTCGCTGTGTGCGTGTGTCCCCCCCTCGCTGTGTGTGAGCGTGTCCCCCCCCTCACTGTGTGTGAGCGTGTCCCTCCCTCACTGTGTGTGTGCGTGTCCCCCCTTCGCTGTGTGTGAGCGTGTCCCTCCCTCACTGTGTGTGTGCATGTCCCTCCCTCGCTGTGTGTGAGCGTGTCCCTCCCTCGCTGTGTGTGCGTGTATCCCCCCCTCGCTGTGTGCGCGTGTCCCTCCCTCGCTGTGTGTGAGCGTGTCCCTCCCTCGCTGTGTGTGAGCGTGTCCCTCCCTCGCTGTGTGTGCGTGTGTCCCTCCCTCGCTGTGTGCGAGCGTGTCCCTCCCTCGCTGTGTGTGAGCGTGTCCCTCCCTCACTGTGTGTGTGCGTGTTTCCCTCCCTCGCTGTGTGTGTGCGTGTCCCCCCCCTCGTTGTGTGTGAGCGTGTCCCTCCCTCACTGTGTGTGTGCGTGTTTCCCTCCCTCGCTGTGTGTGTGCGTGTCCCCCCCCCTCGCTGTGTGTGAGCGTGTCCCTCCCTCACTGTGTGTGTGCGTGTTTCCCTCCCTCGCTGTGTGTGTGCGTGTCCCCCCCCTCGCTGTGTGTGAGCGTGTCCCCCACCTCGCTGTGTGTGAGCGTGTCCCTCCCTCACTGTGTGTGTGCGTGTCCCTCCTTCGCTGTGTGTGAGCGTGTCCCTCCCTCACTGTGTGTGTGCATGTCCCTCCCTCGCTGTGTGTGAGCGTGTCCCTCCCTCGCTGTGTGTGCGTGTATCCCCCCTCGCTGTGTGCGCGTGTCCCTCCCTCACTGTGTGTGAGCGTGTCCCTCCCTCGCTGTGTGTGAGCGTGTCCCTCCCTCGCTGTGTGTGAGCGTGTCCCTCCCTCGCTGTGTGTGAGCGTGTCCCCCCCTCGCTGTGTGCGAGCGTGTCCCTCCCTCGCTGTGTGTGAGCGTGTCCCTCCCTCGCTGTGTGCGAGTGTGTCCCTCCCTCGCTGTGTGTGAGCGTGTCCCTCCCTCGCTGTGTGTGCGTGTGTCCCTCCCTCGCTGTGTGCGAGCGTGTCCCTCCCTCGCTGTGTGTGAGCGTGTCCCTCCCTCACTGTGTGTGTGCGTGTTTCCCTCTCTCGCTGTGTGTGTGCGTGTCCCCCCCCTCGTTGTGTGTGAGCGTGTCCCTCCCTCACTGTGTGTGTGCGTGTTTCCCTCCCTCGCTGTGTGTGTGCGTGTCCCCCCCCCTCGCTGTGTGTGAGCGTGTCCCTCCCTCACTGTGTGTGTGCGTGTTTCCCTCCCTCGCTGTGTGTGTGCGTGTCCCTCCCTCGCAGTGTGCGTGTGTGTCCCTCCCTCGCTGTGTGCGTGTGTGTCCCTCCTTCGCTGTGTGCGTGTGTGCCCCTCCTTCGCTGTGTGCGTGCGTGTGTCCCCCCTCGCTGTGTGCGTGCGTGTGTCCCCCCACGCTGTGTGCGTGTGTGTCCCTCCCTCGCTGTGTGCGTGCGTGTCCCTCCCTCGCTGTGTGCTAGCGTGTCCCTCCCTCGCTGTGTGCGAGCGTGTCCCTCCCTCGCAGTGTGCGTGTGTGTCCCTCCCTCGCAGTGTGCGTGTGTGTCCCTCCCTCGCTGTGTGCGTGTGTGTCCCTCCCTCGCTGTGTGCGTGCGTGTCCCTCCCTCGCTGTGTGCGTGTGTCCCTCCCTCGCTGTGTGCGAGCGTGTCCCTCCCTCGCTGTGTGCGTGTGTCCCTCCCTCGCTGTGTGTGAGCGTGTCCCTCGTTCGCTGTGTGCGTGTGTGTCCCCCCTCGCTGTGTGCGTGTGTGTCCCTCCCTCGCTGTGTGCGTGTGTGTCCCTCCCTCGCTGTGTGCGTGCGTGTGTCCCCCCTCGCTGTGTGCGTGTGTGTCCCCCCTCGCTGTGTGCGTGTGTGTCCCTCCCTCGCTGTGTGCGTGTGTGTCCCTCCCTCGCTGTGTGTGAGCGTGTCCCTCCCTCGCTGTGTGCGTGTGTCCCCCCCTCGCTGTGTGAGCGTGTCCCTCCCTCGCTGTGTGCGTGTGTCCCCCCCCCCTCGCTGTGTGCGTGTGTCCCCCCCCTCGCTGTGTGCGTGTGTCCCCCCCCTCGCTGTGTGTGAGCGTGTCCCCTCCCTCGCTGTGTGCGAGCGTGTCCCTCCCTCGCTGTGTGCGAGCGTGTCCCTCCCTCGCTGTGTGTGCGCGTGTCCCTCCCTCGCTGTGTGTGTGCGTGTCCCCCCCCTTGCTGTGTGCGTGTGTCCCCCCCCCTCGCTGTGTGCGTGTGTCCCCCCCCCTCGCTGTGTGCGTGTGTCCCCCCCCCTCGCTGTGTGTGAGCGTGTCCCCACCCTCGCTGTGTGCGAGCGTGTCCCTCCCTCGCTGTGTGCGAGCGTGTCCCTCCCTCGCTGTGTGTGAGCGTGTCCCTCCCTCGCTGTGTGTGCGCGTGTCCCTCCCTCGCTGTGTGCGAGCGTGTCCCTCCCTCGCTGTGTGTGTGTGTCCCCCACTCGCTGTGTGCGTGCGTGTCCCTCCCTCGCTGTGTGTGCGCGTGTCCCTCCCTTGCTGTGTGCATGCGTGTCCCTCCCTCGCTGTGTGTGCGCGTGTCCCTCCCTCGCTGTGTGTGAGCGTGTCCCCTCCCTCGCTGTGTGTGAGCGTGTCCCCTCCCTCGCTGTGTGCGTGTGCGTGTGCGTGTCCCTCCCTCGCTTTGCGCGTGTCCCTCCCTCGCTGTGTGTGCGCGTGTCCCTCCCTCGCTGTGTGCGTGCGTGTCCCTCCCTCGCTGTGTGTGCGCGTGTCCCTCCCTCGCTGTGTGCGTGCGTGTCCCTCCCTCGCTGTGTGCGTGAGCGTGTCCCCCCCTTGCTGTGTGTGCGCGTGTCCCTCCCTCGCTGTGTGCGTGAGCGTGTCCCTCCTTTGCTGTGTGCGTGTGTGTCCCCCTTCGCTGTGTGCGTGTGTGTCCCCCCTCGCTGTGTGCGTGTGTGTCCCTCCCTCGCTGTGTGCGTGCGTGTCCCTCCCTCGCTGTGTGTGTGCGTGTACCACCCTCGCTGTGTGTGTGTGTGTCCCCCCTCGCTGTGTGCGTGCGTGTGTCCCCCCACGCTGTGTGCGTGTGTGTCCCTCCCTCGCTGTGTGCGTGCGTGTCCCTCCCTCGCTGTGTGCGTGCGTGTCCCTCCCTCGCTGTGTGCGTGCGTGTGTCCCTCCCTCGCTGTGTGCGTGCGTGTGTCCCTCCCTCGCTGTGTGCGTGTGTGTCCCCCCTCGCTGTGTGTGTGAGCGTGTCCCTCCCTCGCTGTGTGCGTGTGCGTGTCCCTCCCTCGCTGTGCGTGCGCGTGTCCCTCCCTCGCTGTGTGTGCGCGTGTCCCTCCCTCGCTGTGTGCGTGCGTGTCCCTCCCTCGCTGTGTGCGTGCGTGTCCCTCCCTCGCTGTGTGCGTGCGTGTGTCCCTCCCTCGCTGTGTGCGTGTGTGTCCCCCCTCGCTGTGTGTGTGAGCGTGTCCCTCCCTCGCTGTGTGCGTGCGTGTGTCCCTCCCTCGCTGTGTGCGTGTGTGTCCCCCCTCGCTGTGTGTGTGAGCGTGTCCCTCCTTCGCTGTGTGCGTGTGTGTCCCCCCTCGCTGTGTGTGTGAGCGTGTCCCTCCCTCGCTGTGTGCGTGCGTGTCCCTCCCTCGCTGTGTGCGTGCGTGTGTCCCTCCCTCGCTGTGTGCGTGTGTGTCCCCCCTCGCTGTGTGTGTGAGCGTGTCCCTCCTTCGCTGTGTGCGTGTGTGTCCCCCCTCGCTGTGTGCGTGTGTGTCCCCCCCTTGCTGTGTGCGTGAGTCCCCCCGTCGCTGTGTGCGTGAGCGTGTCCCCCCCCCTCGCTGTGTGAGTGTGTCCCACCCTCGCTGTGTGTGTGAGCGTGTCCCTCCTTCGCTGTGTGTGTGTACC
The DNA here is from genome assembly GCF_047496795.1 of Chiloscyllium punctatum. Taxonomy (NCBI): domain Eukaryota; kingdom Metazoa; phylum Chordata; class Chondrichthyes; order Orectolobiformes; family Hemiscylliidae; genus Chiloscyllium; species Chiloscyllium punctatum. Next base: position 1,007,139 of record NW_027309818.1, read on the forward strand.
CCCCCTCGCTGTGTGTGTGTCCCCCCCCCCCTCGCTGTGTGTGATGGTGCCCCCCCTCGCTGTGTGCGAGCGTGTCCCTCCCTCGCTGTGTGTGTGTCCCCCCCCTCGCTGTGTGAGTGTGTCCCACCCTCGCTGTGTGTGTGAGCGTGTCCCTCCTTCGCTGTGTGTGTGTACCCCCCCTCGCTGTGTGTGTGTCCCCCCCCCCTCGCTGTGTGTGATGGTGCCCCCCCTCGCTGTGTGTGCGCGTGTCCCTCCCTCGCTGTGTGCGTGCGTGTGTCCCTCCCTCGCTGTGTGCGTGTGTGTCCCCCCTCGCTGTGTGTGTGAGCGTGTCCCTCCCTCGCTGTGTGCGTGCGTGTGTCCCTCCCTCGCTGTGTGCGTGTGTGTCCCCCCTCGCTGTGTGTGAGCGTGTCCCCCCCCTCGCTGTGTGTGAGCGTGTCCCCCCCCCCTCGCTGTGTGTGAGCGTGTCCCCCCCCTCGCTGTGTGTGAGGTGTGAGCTTGTCCCTCCCTCGCTGTGTGCGAGCGTGTCCCTCCCTCGCTGTGTGTGTGTCCCCCCCCTCGCTGTGTGTGATGGTGCCCCCCCTCGCTGTGTGTGAGCGTGTCCCTCCCTCGCTGTGTGCGAGCGTGTCCCCCACCTCGCTGTGTGTGAGCGTGTCCCTCCCTCGCTGTGTGTGAGCGTGTCCCTCCCTCGCTGTGTGTGAGCGTGTCCCCCCCCTCGCTGTGTGTGAGCGTGTCCCCCCCCTCGCTGTGTGCGAGCGTGTCCCCCCCCTCGCTGTGTGAGAGCGTGTTCCTCCCTCGCTGTGTGTGAGCGTGTCCCTCCCTCGCTGTGTGTGAGCGTGTCCCTCCCTCGCTGTGTGTGAGCGTGTCCCTCCCTCGCTGTGTGCGAGCGTGTCCCCCCCCTCGCTGTGTGAGAGCGTGTTCCTCCCTCGCTGTGTGTGAGCGTGTCCCCCTCCCTCGCTGTGTGCGAGCGTGTCCCCCCCCCTCGCTGTGTGTGAGCGTGTCCCCCACCTCGCTGTGTGTGAGCGTGTCCCTCCTTCGCTGTGTGTGAGCGTGTCCCCCCCCTCGCTGTGTGTGAGCGTGTCCCTCCCTCGCTGTGTGTGAGCGTGTCCCTCCCTCGCTGTGTGTGAGCGTGTCCCCCCCTCGCTGTGTGTGCGTGTGTCCCCCCCTCGCTGTGTGTGATGGTGCCCCCCCTCGCTGTGTGTGAGCGTGTCCCCCCCCTCGCTGTGTGTGAGCGTGTCCCCCCCCCTCGCTGTGTGTGAGCGTGTCCCCCCCCTCGCTGTGTGTGAGGTGTGAGCGTGTCCCTCCCTCGCTGTGTGTGAGCGTGTCCCTCCCTCGCTGTGTGTGAGCGTGTCCCCCTCCCTCGCTGTGTGATAGCGTGTCCCCCCCCCTCGCTGTGTGAGAGCGTGTCCCTCCCTCGCTGTGTGTGAGCGTGTCCCCCTCCCTCGCTGTGTGCGAGCGTGTCTCCCCCCCTCGCTGTGTGTGAGCATGTCCCCCACCTCGCTGTGTGTGAGCGTGTCCCTCCTTCGCTGTGTGCGTGTGTCCCCCCCCTCGCTGTGTGTGTGCGTGTCCCCCCCCTCACTGTGTGTGAGCGTGTCCCTCCCTCACTGTGTGTGTGCGTGTCCCTCCTTCGCTGTGTGTGAGCGTGTCCCTCCCTCACTGTGTGTGTGCGTGTCCCTCCCTCGCTGTGTGTGAGCGTGTCCCTCCCTCGCTGTGTGTGCGTGTATCCCCCCTCGCTGTGTGCGCGTGTCCCTCCCTCGCTGTGTGTGAGCGTGTCCCCCCTCGCTGTGTGTGAGCGTGTCCCTCCCTCGCTGTGTGTGAGCGTGTCCCTCCCTCGCTGTGTGTGTGCGTGTCCCTCCCTCGCTGTGTGTGAGCGTGTCACTCCCTCGCTGTGTGTGAGCATGTCCCTCCCTCTCTGTGTGCGAGTGTGTCCCTCCCTCGCTGTGTGCGAGCGTGTCCCTCCCTCGCTGTGTGTGCGTGTCCCCCCCTCGCTGTGTGTGAGCGTGTCCCCCCCCTCGCTGTGTGTGCGTGTCCCCCCCTCGCTGTGTGTGAGCGTGTCCCTCCCTCGCCTTGTGTGTGCGTGTCCCCCCCTCGCTGTGTGTGAGCGTGTCCCCCCCTCGCTGTGTGCGAGCGTGTCCCTCCCTCGCTGTGTGTGTGCGTGTCCCCCACCTCGCTGTGTGTGAGCGTGTCCCTCCCTCGCTGTGTGCGAGCGTGTCCCTCCCTCGCTGTGTGTGAGCGTGTCCCTCCCTCACTGTGTGTGTGCGTGTTTCCCTCCCTCGCTGTGTGTGTGCGTGTCCCCCCCCTCGCTGTGTGTGAGCGTGTCCCCCTCCCTCGCTGTGTGCGAGCGTGTCCCCCCCCTCGCTGTGTGTGAGCGTGTCCCCCACCTCGCTGTGTGTGAGCGTGTCCCTCCCTCGCTGTGTGCGAGCGTGTCCCTCCCTCGCTGTGTGTGCATGTCCCCCCCTCGCTGTTTGTGAGCGTGTCCCCCCCCTCGCTGTGTGTGCGTGTGTCCCTCCCTCGCTGTGTGCGTGCGTGTGTCCCCCCTCGCTGTGTGCGTGTGTGTCCCCCCTCGCTGTGTGTGTGAGCGTGTCCCTCCTTTGCTGTGTGCGTGTGTGCCCCTCCTTCGCTGTGTGCGTGCGTGTGTCCCCCCTCGCTGTGTGCGTGCGTGTGTCCCCCCACGCTGTGTGCGTGTGTGTCCCTCCCTCGCTGTGTGCGTGCGTGTCCCTCCCTCGCTGTGTGCGTGCGTGTCCCTCCCTCGCTGTGTGCGTGCGTGTGTCCCTCCCTCGCTGTGTGCGTGCGTGTGTCCCCCCTCGCTGTGTGCGTGTGTGTCCCTCCCTCGCTGTGTGTGAGCGTGTCCCCTCCCTCGCTGTGTGTGAGCGTGTCCCCTCCCTCGCTGTGTGCGTGTCCCTCCCTCGCTGTGCGCGTGACCCTCCCTCGCTGTGTGTGCGCGTGTCCCTCCCTCGCTGTGTGCGTGCGTGTCCCTCCCTCGCTGTGTGCGTGCGTGTCCCTCCCTCGCTGTGTGCGTGCGTGTGTCCCTCCCTCGCTGTGTGCGTGTGTGTCCCCCCTCGCAGTGTGTGTGAGCGTGTCCCTCCTTCGCTGTGTGCGTGTGTCACCCCTCGCTGTGTGCGCGTGTGTCCTCCCTCGCTGTGTGCGTGTGTGTCCCTCCCTCGCTGTGTGCGTGCGTGTCCCTCCCTCGCTGTGTGTGTGCGTGTACCACCCTCGCTGTGTGTGTGTGTGTGTCACCCCTCGCTGTGTGTGTGAGCGTGTCCCTCCTTCGCTGTGTGCGTGTGTGTCCCTCCCTCGCTGTGTGCGTGCGTGTCCCTCCCTCGCTGTGTGTGTGCGTGTCCCCCCCCTCGCTGTGTGTGTGCGTGTCCCCCCCCTCGCTGTGTGCATGTGTCCCCCCCCTCGCTGTGTGTGAGCCTGTCCCTCCCTCGCTGTGTGTGCGTGTCCCTCCCTCGCTGTGTGTGTGCGTGTCCCCCCCCTTGCTGTATGCGTGTGTCCCCCCCACCTCGCTGTGTGCGTGTGTCCCCCCCTCGCTGTGTGCGTGTGTCCCCCCCCCCTCGCTGTGTGTGAGCGTGTCCCCACCCTCGCTGTGTGCGAGCGTGTCCCTCCCTCGCTGTGTGCGAGCGTGTCCCTCCCTCGCTGTGTGCGAGCGTGTCCCTCCCTCGCTGTGTGCGTGTGTGTCCCTACCTCGCAGTGTGCGTGTGTGTCCCTCCCTCGCAGTGTGCGTGTGTGTCCCTCCCTCGCAGTGTGCGTGTGTGTCCCTCCCTCGCTGTGTGCGTGTGTGTCTCTCCCTCGCTGTGTGCGTGCGTGTCCCTCCCTCGCTGTGTGCGCGCGTCCCTCCCTCGCTGTGTGCGAGCGTGTCCCTCCCTCGCTGTGTGCGTGTGTCCCTCCCTCGCTGTGTGTGAGCGTGTCCCTCGTTCGCTGTGTGCGTGTGTGTCCCCCCTCGCTGTGTGCGTGTGTGTCCCTCCCTCGCTGTGTGCGTGTGTGTCCCTCCCTCGCTGTGTGTGAGCGTGTCCCTCCCTCGCTGTGTGTGCGCGTGTCCCTCCCTCGCTGTGTGCGAGCGTGTCCCTCCCTCGCTGTGTGTGTGTGTCCCCCCCTCGCTGTGTGCGTGCGTGTCCGTCCCTCGCTGTGTGTGCGCGTGTCCCTCCCTCGCTGTGTGCGTGCGTGTCCCTCCCTCGCTGTGTGTGCGCGTGTCCCTCCCTCGCTGTGTGTGAGCGTGTCCCCTCCCTCGCTGTGTGTGAGCGTGTCCCCTCCCTCGCTGTGTGCGTGTGCGTGTGCGTGTCCCTCCCTCGCTTTGCGCGTGTCCCTCCCTCGCTGTGTGTGCGCGTGTCCCTCCCTCGCTGTGTGCGTGCGTGTCCCTCCCTCGCTGTGTGTGCGCGTGTCCCTCCCTCGCTGTGTGCGTGCGTGTCCCTCCCTCGCTGTGTGCGTGAGCGTGTCCCCCCCTTGCTGTGTGTGCGCGTGTCCCTCCCTCGCTGTGTGCGTGAGCGTGTCCCTCCTTCGCTGTGTGCGTGTGTGTCCCCCCTCGCTGTGTGCGTGTGTTTCCCCCCTCGCAGTGTGCGTGTGTGTCCCTCCCTCGCTGTGTGCGTGCGTGTCCCTCCCTCGCTGTGTGTGTGCGTGTACCACCCTCGCTGTGTGTGTGTGTGTCCCCCCTCGCTGTGTGTGTGAGCGTGTCCCTCCTTCGCTGTGTGCGTGTGTGCCCCTCCTTCGCTGTGTGCGTGCGTGTGTCCCCCCTCGCTGTGTGCGTGCGTGTGTCCCCCCACGCTGTGTGCGTGTGTGTCCCTCCCTCGCTGTGTGCGTGCGTGTCCCTCCCTCGCTGTGTGCGTGCGTGTCCCTCCCTCGCTGTGTGTGCGTGTCCCTCCCTCGCTGTGTGCGTGCGTGTGTCCCCCCTCGCTGTGTGCGTGTGTGTCCCCTCCCTCGCTGTGTGTGAGCGTGTCCCCTCCCTCGCTGTGTGCGTGTGCGTGTCCCTCCCTCGCTGTGTGTGCGCGTGTCCCTCCCTCGCTGTGTGTGCGCGTGTCCCTCCCTCGCTGTGTGCGTGCGTGTCCCTCCCTCGCTGTGTGCGTGCGTGTCCCTCCCTCGCTGTGTGCGTGCGTGTGTCCCTCCTTCGCTGTGTGCGTGTGTGTCCCCCCTCGCTGTGTGTGTGAGCGTGTCCCTCCTTCGCTGTGTGCGCGCGTGTCCCTCCCTCGCTGTGTGTGAGCGTGTCCCTCCCTCGCTGTGTGCGTGTGTCCCTCCCTCGCTGTGTGCGTGTGTGAGCGTGTCCCTCCTTCACTGTGTGCGTGTGTGTCCCCCCCTTGCTGTGTGCGTGAGTCCCCTCCCTCGCTGTGTGCGTGAGTCCCCCCGTCGCTGTGTGCGTGAGCGTGTCCCCCCCCTCGCTGTGTGAGTGTGTCCCACCCTCGCTGTGTGTGTGAGCGTGTCCCTCCTTCGCTGTGTGTGTGTACCCCCCCCTCGCTGTGTGTGATGGTGCCCCCCCTCGCTGTGTGCGAGCGTGTCCCTCCCTCGCTGTGTGTGTGTCCCCCCCCTCGCTGTGTGTGATGGTGCCCCCCCTCGCTGTGTGTGAGCGTGTCCCCCCACTCGCTGTGTGTGAGCGTGTCCCCCCCCCTCGCTGTGTGTGAGCGTGTCCCCCCCCCTCGCTGTGTGTGAGGTGTGAGCGTGTCCCTCCCTCGCTGTGTGTGAGCGTGTCCCTCCCTCGCTGTGTGTGAGCGTGTCCCCCTCCCTCGCTGTGTGCGAGCGTGTCCCCCCCCCTCGCTGTGTGAGAGCGTGTCCCTCCCTAGCTGTGTGTGAGCGTGTCCCCCTCCCTCGCTGTGTGCGAGCGTGTCCCCCCCCTCGCTGTCTGTGAGCGTGTCCCCCACCTCGCTGTGTGTGAGCGTGTCCATCCCTCGCTGTGTGCGTGTGTCCCCCCCCTCGCTGTGTGTGTGCGTGTCCCTCCTTCGCTGTGTGTGAGCGTGTCCCTCCTTCGCTGTGTGTGAGCGTGTCCCCCCCCTCACTGTGTGTGAGCGTGTCCCTCCCTCACTGTGTGTGTGCGTGTCCCTCCCTCACTGTGTGTGTGCGTGTCCCCCCCTCGCTGTGTGTGAGCGTGTCCCCCCCCTCACTGTGTGTGAGCGTGTCCCTCCCTCACTGTGTGTGTGCGTGTCCCTCCTTCGCTGTGTGTGAGCGTGTCCCTCCCTCGCTGTGTGTGAGCGTGTCCCTCCCTCGCTGTGTGTGAGCGTGTCCCCCCCTCGCTGTGTGCGAGCGTGTCCCTCCCTCGCTGTGTGTGAGCGTGTATACCCCCTCGCTGTGTGCGCGTGTCCCCCCCCTCGCTGTGTGTGAGCGTGTCCCCCACTCGCTGTGTGTGAGCGTGTCCCCCCCCCTCGCTGTGTGCGAGCGTGTCCCCCCCTCGCTGTGTGTGAGCGTGTCCCGCCCCCTCGCAGTGTGCGTGTGTGTCCCTCCCTCGCTGTGTGTGTGAGCGTGTCCCTCCTTCGCTGTGTGCGTGTGTGCCCCTCCTTCGCTGTGTGCGTGCGTGTGTCCCCCCTCGCTGTGTGCGTGCGTGTGTCCCCCCACGCTGTGTGCGTGTGTGTCCCTCCCTCGCTGTGTGCGTGCGTGTCCCTCCCTCGCTGTGTGCGTGCGTGTCCCTCCCTCGCTGTGTGTGCGTGTCCCTCCCTCGCTGTGTGCGTGCGTGTGTCCCCCCTCGCTGTGTGCGTGTGTGTCCCCTCCCTCGCTGTGTGTGAGCGTGTCCCCTCCCTCGCTGTGTGCGTGTGCGTGTCCCTCCCTCGCTGTGTGTGCGCGTGTCCCTCCCTCGCTGTGTGTGCGCGTGTCCCTCCCTCGCTGTGTGCGTGCGTGTCCCTCCCTCGCTGTGTGCGTGCGTGTCCCTCCCTCGCTGTGTGCGTGCGTGTGTCCCTCCTTCGCTGTGTGCGTGTGTGTCCCCCCTCGCTGTGTGTGTGAGCGTGTCCCTCCTTCGCTGTGTGCGCGCGTGTCCCTCCCTCGCTGTGTGTGAGCGTGTCCCTCCCTCGCTGTGTGCGTGTGTCCCTCCCTCGCTGTGTGCGTGTGTGAGCGTGTCCCTCCTTCACTGTGTGCGTGTGTGTCCCCCCCTTGCTGTGTGCGTGAGTCCCCTCCCTCGCTGTGTGCGTGAGTCCCCCCGTCGCTGTGTGCGTGAGCGTGTCCCCCCCCTCGCTGTGTGAGTGTGTCCCACCCTCGCTGTGTGTGTGAGCGTGTCCCTCCTTCGCTGTGTGTGTGTACCCCCCCCTCGCTGTGTGTGATGGTGCCCCCCCTCGCTGTGTGCGAGCGTGTCCCTCCCTCGCTGTGTGTGTGTCCCCCCCCTCGCTGTGTGTGATGGTGCCCCCCCTCGCTGTGTGTGAGCGTGTCCCCCCACTCGCTGTGTGTGAGCGTGTCCCCCCCCCTCGCTGTGTGTGAGCGTGTCCCCCCCCCTCGCTGTGTGTGAGGTGTGAGCGTGTCCCTCCCTCGCTGTGTGTGAGCGTGTCCCTCCCTCGCTGTGTGTGAGCGTGTCCCCCTCCCTCGCTGTGTGCGAGCGTGTCCCCCCCCCTCGCTGTGTGAGAGCGTGTCCCTCCCTAGCTGTGTGTGAGCGTGTCCCCCTCCCTCGCTGTGTGCGAGCGTGTCCCCCCCCTCGCTGTCTGTGAGCGTGTCCCCCACCTCGCTGTGTGTGAGCGTGTCCATCCCTCGCTGTGTGCGTGTGTCCCCCCCCTCGCTGTGTGTGTGCGTGTCCCTCCTTCGCTGTGTGTGAGCGTGTCCCTCCTTCGCTGTGTGTGAGCGTGTCCCCCCCCTCACTGTGTGTGAGCGTGTCCCTCCCTCACTGTGTGTGTGCGTGTCCCTCCCTCACTGTGTGTGTGCGTGTCCCCCCCTCGCTGTGTGTGAGCGTGTCCCCCCCCTCACTGTGTGTGAGCGTGTCCCTCCCTCACTGTGTGTGTGCGTGTCCCTCCTTCGCTGTGTGTGAGCGTGTCCCTCCCTCGCTGTGTGTGAGCGTGTCCCTCCCTCGCTGTGTGTGAGCGTGTCCCCCCCTCGCTGTGTGCGAGCGTGTCCCTCCCTCGCTGTGTGTGAGCGTGTATACCCCCTCGCTGTGTGCGCGTGTCCCCCCCCTCGCTGTGTGTGAGCGTGTCCCCCACTCGCTGTGTGTGAGCGTGTCCCCCCCCCTCGCTGTGTGCGAGCGTGTCCCCCCCTCGCTGTGTGTGAGCGTGTCCCGCCCCCTCGCTGTGTGCGAGTGTGTCCCTCCCTCGCTGTGTGTGAGCGTGTCCCCCACCTCGCTGTGTGTGAGCGTGTCCATCCCTCGCTGTGTGCGAGCGTGTCCCCCCCTCGCTGTGTGTGTGCGTGTCCCCCCCTCGCTGTGTGCGAGCGTGTTTCTCCCTCGCTGTGTGTGAGCGTGTCCCTCCCTCGCTGTGTGTGAGCGTGTCCCTCCCTCGCTGTGTGTGAGCGTGTCCCTCCCTCGCTGTGTGTGAGCGTGTCCCCCTCCCTCGCTGTGTGTGAGCGTGTCCCTCCCTCGCTGTGTGTGTGCGTGTCCCTCCCTCGCTGTGTGTGAGCGTGTCCCTCCCTCGCTGTGTGTGAGCGTGTCCCCCACCTCGCTGTGTGGGAGCGTGTCCCCCACCTCGCTGTGTGGGAGCGTGTCCCTCCCTCACTGTGTGTGTGAGCGTGTCCCTCCCTCGCTGTGTGTGCATGTCCCCCCCTCGCTGTGTGTGCGTGTCCCCCCCCGCTGTGTGTGAGCGTGTCCCTCCCTCGCTGTGTGTGAGCGTGTCCCCCACCTCGCTGTGTGTGAGCGTGTCCCTCCCTCGCTGTGTGTGAGCGTGTCCCTCCCTCGCTGTGTTTGAGCGTGTCCCCCTCCCTCGCTGTGTGCGAGCGTGTCCCCCCCCTCGCTGTGTGTGAGCGTGTCCCCCCCTCGCTGTGTGTGAGCGTGTCCCCCCCTCACTGTGTGTGAGTGTGTCCCTCCCTCGCTGTGTGCGAGCGTGTCCCCCCCTCGCTGTGTGTGTGCGTGTCCCCCCCTCACTGTGTGTGAGCGTGTCCCTCCCTCGCTGTGTGTGTGCACGTGTATCCCCCTCGCTGTGTGTGAGCGTGTCCCTCCCTCACTGTGTGTGAGCGTGTCACCCCTCGCTGTGTGTGAGCGTGTCCCCCCTCGCTGTGTGCGTGTGTGTCCCCCCCTCGCTGTGTGCGTGTGTGTCCCCCCTCGCTGTGTGTGAGCGTGTCCCTCCCTCGCTGTGTGTGAGCGTGTCCCTCCCTCGCTGTGTGTGAGCGTGTCCCTCCCTCGCTGTGTGTGCGCGTGTCCCTCCCTCGCTGTGTGTGAGCGTGTCCCCCCCCTCGCTGTGTGCGTGTGTGTCCATCCTCGCTGTGTGTGCGTGTCCCTCCTTCGCTGTGTGTGAGCGTGTCCCTCCTTCGCTGTGTGCGTGTGTCCCCCCCTCGCTGTGTGTGAGCGTGTCCCCCCCCTCACTGTGTGTGAGCGTGTCCCTCCCTCACTGTGTGTGTGCGTGTCCCTCCTTCGCTGTGGGTGAGCGAGTCCCTCCCTCACTGTGTGTGTGTGCATGTCACTCCCTCGCTGTGTGTGCGCGTGTCCCTCCCTCGCTGTGTGTGAGCGTGTCCCTCCCTCGCTGTGTGTGAGCGTGTCCCTCCCTCGCTGTGTGTGAGCGTGTCCCCCCCTCGCTGTGTGTGTGTGTCCCTCCCTCGCTGTGTGTGAGCGTGTCCCCACCCTCGCTGTGTGCGAGCGTGTCCCCCCCTCGCTGTGTGCGAGCGTGTCCCTCCCTCGCTGTGTGTGAGCGTGTCCCTCCCTCGCTGTTTGCGAGTGTGTCCCTCCCTCGCTGTGTGTGAGCGTGTCCCTCCCTCGCTGTGTGTGTGCGTGTTTCCCTCCCTCGCTGTGTGTGAGCGTGTCCCTCCCTCACTGTGTGTGTGCGTGTTTCCCTCCCTCGCTGTGTGTGTGCGTGTCCCCCCCCTCGCTGTGTGTGAGCGTGTCCCTCCCTCACTGTGTGTGTGCGTGTTTCCCTCCCTCGCTGTGTGTGCGTGTCCCCCCCCTCGCTGTGTGTGAGCGTGTCCCCCACCTCGCTGTGTGTGAGCGTGTCCCTCCCTCACTGTGTGTGAGCGTGTCCCTCCCTCGCTGTGTGCGTGTCCCCCTCCCTCGCTGTGTGCGAGCGTGTCCCTCCCTCGCTGTGTGTGTGAGCGTGTCCCTCCCTCGCTGTGTGTGCGTGTCCCCCCCTCGCTGTGTGTGAGCGTGTCCCCCCCCTCGCTGTGTGCGAGCGTGTCCCTCCCTCGCTGTGTGTGAGCGTGTCCCCCCCTCGCTGTGTGTGTGCGTGTCCCTCCCTCGCTGTGTGTGAGCGTGTCCCCCCCCTCGCTGTGTGTGAGCGTGTCCCTCCCTCGCTGTGTGTGAGCGTGTCCCCCCCTCGCTGTGTGTGTGCGTGTCCCTCCCTCGCTGTGTGTGAGCGTGTCCCCCCCCTCGCTGTGTGCGTGTCCCCCCCTCGCTGTGTGTGAGCGTGTCCCCCCCCTCGCTGTGTGTGTGCGTGTCCCTCCCTCGCTGTGTGTGAGCGTGTCCCCCCCCTCGCTGTGTGTGAGCGTGTCCCCCCCCCTCGCTGTGTGCGAGCGTGTCCGCCCCCTCGCTGTGTGTGAGCGTGTCCACCCCTCGCTGTGTGCGAGCGTGTTTCTCCCTCGCTGTGTGCGAGCGTGTTTCTCCCTCGCTGTGTGTGAGCGTGTCCGTCCTTCGCTGTGTGCGAGTGTGTCCCTCCCTCGCTGTGTGTGAGCGTGTCCCCCCCCCTCGCTGTGTGTGCGCGTGTCCCCCCCCTCGCTGTGTGTGAGCGTGTCCCTCCCTCGCTGTGTGCGAGCGTGTTTCTCCCTCGCTGTGTGTGAGCGTGTCCATCCCTCGCTGTGTGTGTGCGTGTTTCTCCCTCGCTGTGTGTGAGCGTGTCCCTCCCTCGCTGTGTGTGTGTGTGTGTCCCCCCTCGCTGTGTGTGAGCGTGTCCCCCCCCTCGCTGTGTGCGAGCGTGTCCCTCCCTCGCTGTGTGTGTGCGTGTTTCCCCACCTCGCTGTGTGTGAGCGTGTCCATCCCTCGCTGTGTGCGAGCGTGTCCCCCCCTCACTGTGTGTGTGCGTGTCCCCCCCTCGCTGTGTGCGAGCGTGTCCCCCCCCTCGCTGTGTGTGAGCGTGTCCACCCCTCGCTGTGTGTGAGCGTGTCCCTCCCTCGCTGTGTGTGTGCGTGTTTCCCTCCCTCGCTGTGTCTATGCGTGTCCCCCCCTCGCTGTGTGTGAGCGTGTTCCCCCCTCGCTGTGTGTGAGCGTGTCCCCCACCTCGCTGTGTGTGAGCGTGTCCCTCCCTCGCTGTGTGTGAGCGTGTCCCCCCCTCTCTGTGTGCGCGTGTCCCTCCCTCGCTGTGTGTGAGCGTGTCCCTCCCTCGCTGTGTGTGAGCGTGTCCCCCTCCCTCGCTGTGTGCGAGTGTGTCCCCCCCTCGCTGTGTGTGAGCGTGTCCACCCCTCGCTGTGTGCGAGCGTGTTTCTCCCTCGCAGTGTGCGAGTGTGTCCCTCCCTCGCTGTGTGTGAGCGTGTCCCTCCCTCGCTGTGTGTGCATGTGTCCCTCCCTCGCTGTGTGTGAGCGTGTCCCTCCCTCGCTGTGTGTGCATGTGTCCCTCCCTCGCAGTGTGTGAGCGTGTCTCTCCCTCGCTGTGTGCGAGCGTGTCCCTCCCTCGCTGTGTGTGAGCGTGTCCCTCCCTCACTGTGTGTGAGCGTGTCCCTCCCTCGCTGTGTGTGAGCGTGTCCCTCCCTCACTGTGTGTGTGCGTGTTTCCCTCCCTCGCTGTGTGTGTGCGTGTCCCCCCCCTCGCTGTGTGTGAGCGTGTCCCCCTCCCTCGCTGTGTGCGAGCGTGTCCCCCCCCTCGCTGTGTGTGAGCGTGTCCCCCACCTCGCTGTGTGTGAGCGTGTCCCTCCCTCGCTGTGTGCGAGCGTGTCCCTCCCTCGCTGTGTGTGTGAACGTGTCCCTCCCTCGCTGTGTGTGCATGTCCCCCCCTCGCTGTGTGTGACCGTGTCCCCCCACACGCTGTGTGTGCGCGTCCCCCCCTCGCTGTGTGTGAGCGTGTCCCTCCCTCGCTGTGTGTGAGCGTGTCCCTCCCTCGCTGTGTGTGAGCGTGTCCCCCCCCTCGCTGTGTGTGAGCGTGTCCCCCACCTCGCTGTGTGCGAGCGTGTCCCTCCCTCGCTGTGTGTGTGAGCGTGTCCCTCCCTCGCTGTGTGTGCATGTCCCCCCCTCGCTGTGTGTGACCGTGTCCCTCCCTCGCTGTGTGTGAGCGTGTCCCTCCTTCGCTGTGTGTGAGCGTGTCCCTCCTTCGCTGTGTGCGTGTGTCCCCCCCTCGCTGTGTGTGAGCGTGTTCCCCCCCCCTCACTGTGTGTGAGCGTGTCCCTCCCTCACTGTGTGTGTGCGTGTCCCTCCTTTGCTGTGGGTGAGCGTGTCCCTCCCTCACTGTGTGTGTGCATGTCACTCCCTCGCTGTGTGTGAGCGTGTCCCTCCCTCGCTGTGTGTGCGTGTATCCCCCCTCGCTGTGTGCGCGTGTCCCTCCCTCGCTGTGTGTGAGCGTGTCCCTCCCTCGCTGTGTGTGAGCGTGTCCCTCCCTCGCTGTGTGTGAGCGTGTCCCCCCCTCGCTGTGTGTGTGTGTCCCTCCCTCGCTGTGTGTGAGCGTGTCCCTCCCTCGCTGTGTGTGAGCGTGTCCCCACCCTCGCTGTGTGCGAGCGTGTCCCCCCCTCGCTGTGTGCGAGCGTGTCCCTCCCTCGCTGTGTGTGAGCATGTCCCTCCCTCGCTGTGTGTGAGCGTGTCCCTCCCTCGCTGTGTGTGCGTTTGTCCCTCCCTCGCTGTGTGCGAGCGTGTCCCTCCCTCGCTGTGTGTGAGCGTGTCCCTCCCTCACTGTGTGTGTGCGTGTTTCCCTCCCTCGCTGTGTGTGTGCGTGTCCCCCCCTCGCTGTGTGTGAGCGTGTCCCTCCCTCACTGTGTGTGTGCGTGTTTCCCTCCCTCGCTGTGTGTGTGCGTGTCCCCCCCCTCGCTGTGTGTGAGCGTGTCCCCCCCCTCGCTGTGTGCGAGCGTGTCCCTCCCTCGCTGTGTGTGTGAGCGTGTCCCTCCCTCGCTGTGTGTGCGTGTCCCCCCCTCGCTGTGTGTGAGCGTGTCCCCCCCCTCGCTGTGTGTGCATGTCCCCCCCTCGCTGTGTGTGAGCGTGTCCCTCCCTCGCTGTGTGTGAGCGTGTCCCTCCCTCGCTGTGTGTGAGCGTGTCCCCCTCCCTCGCTGTGTGCGAGCGTGTCCCCCCCTCGCTGTGTGTGAGCGTGTCCACCCCTCGCTGTGTGTGAACGTGTCCCTCCCTCGCTGTGTGCGAGCGTGACCCCCCTCGCTGTGTGCGCGTGTCCCTCCCTCGCTGTGTGCGAGCGTGTCCCTCCCTCGCTGTGTGTGAGCGTGTCCCTCCCTCGCTGTTTGCGAGTGTGTCCCTCCCTCGCTGTGTGTGAGCGTGTCCCTTCCTCGCTGTGTGTGCGTTTGTCCCTCCCTCGCTGTGTGCGAGCGTGTCCCTCCCTCGCTGTGTGTGAGCGTGTCCCTCCCTCGCTGTGTGTGAGCGTGTCCCCCACCTCGCTGTGTGTGAGCGTGTCCCTCCCTCGCTGTGTGCGAGCGTGTCCCCCCCTCGCTGTGTGCGCGTGTCCCTCCCTCGCTGTGTGTGAGCGTGTCCCTCCCTCGCTGTGTTTGAGCGTGTCCCCCTCCCTCGCTGTGTGCGAGCGTGTCCCCCCCCTCGCTGTGTGTGAGCGTGTCCCCCCCTCGCTGTGTGTGAGCGTGTCCCCCCCTCACTGTGTGTGAGTGTGTCCCTCCCTCGCTGTGTGCGAGCGTGTCCCCCCCCTCGCTGTGTGTGTGCGTGTCCCCCCCTCACTGTGTGTGAGCGTGTCCCTCCCTCGCTGTGTGTGTGCACGTGTATCCCCCTCGCTGTGTGTGAGCGTGTCCCTCCCTCACTGTGTGTGAGCTTGTCACCCCTCGCTGTGTGTGAGCGTGTCCCCCCCTCGCTGTGTGCGTGTGTGTCCCCCCCTCGCTGTGTGCGTGTGTGTCCCCCCTCGCTGTGTGTGAGTGTGTCCCTCCCTCGCTGTGTGTGAGCGTGTCGCTCCCTCGCTGTGTGTGAGCGTGTCCCTCCCTCGCTGTGTGTGAGCGTGTTTCTCCCTCGCTGTGTGTGAGCGTGTCCCCCCCTCGCTGTGTGTGAGCGTGTCCCCCCCTCGCTGTGTGAGCGTGTCCCTCCCTCGCTGTGTGTGAGCGTGTCCCTCCCTCGCTGTGTGTGAGCGTGTCCCCACCCTCGCTGTGTGCGAGCGTGTCCCCCCCTCGCTGTGTGCGAGCGTGTCCCTCCCTCGCTGTGTGTGAGCGTGTCCCTCCCTCGCTGTTTGCGAGTGTGTCCCTCCCTCGCTGTGTGTGAGCGTGTCCCTCCCTCGCTGTGTGTGCGTTTGTCCCTCCCTCGCTGTGTGCGAGCGTGTCCCTCCCTCGCTGTGTGTGAGCGTGTCCCTCCCTCACTGTGTGTGTGCGTGTTTCCCTCCCTCGCTGTGTGTGTGCGTGTCCCCCCCCTCGCTGTGTGTGAGCGTGTCCCTCCCTCACTGTGTGTGTGCGTGTTTCCCTCCCTCGCTGTGTGTGTGCGTGTCCCCCCCCTCGCTGTGTGTGAGCGTGTCCCCCACCTCGCTGTGTGTGAGCGTGTCCCTCCCTCGCTGTGTGCGAGCGTGTCCCTCCCTCGCTGTGTGTGTGAGCGTGTCCCTCCCTCGCTGTGTGTGCGTGTCCCCCCCTCGCTGTGTGTGAGCGTGTCCCCCCCTCGCTGTGTGTGCATGTCCCCCCCTCGCTGTGTGTGAGCGTGTCCCTCCCTCGCTGTGTGTGAGCGTGTCCCCCCCCTCGCTGTGTGTGCATGTCCCCCCCTCGCTGTGTGTGAGCGTGTCCCTCCCTCGCTGTGTGTGAGCGTGTCCCTCCCTCGCTGTGTGTGAGCGTGTCCCCCTCCCTCGCTGTGTGCGAGCGTGTCCCCCCCCTCGCTGTGTGTGAGCGTGTCCACCCCTCGCTGTGTGCGAGCGTGTTTCTCCCTCGCTGTGTGTGAGCGTGTCCCTCCCTCGCTGTGTGCGAGTGTGTCCCTCCCTCGCTGTGTGTGCATGTCCCCCCCTCGCTGTGTGTGAGCGTGTCCCTCCCTCGCTGTGTGTGAGCGTGTCCCTCCCTCGCTGTGTGTGAGCGTGTCCCCCTCCCTCGCTGTGTGCGAGCGTGTGTCCCCCCTCGCTGTGTGTGAGCGTGTCCACCCCTCGCTGTGTGCGAGCGTGTTTCTCCCTCGCTGTGTGTGAGCGTGTCCCTCCCTCGCTGTGTGCGAGTGTGTCCCTCCCTCGCTGTGTGTGAGCGTGTCCCTCCCTCGCTGTGTGTGCGTGTGTCCCTCCTTCGCTGTGTGTGTGCGTGTCCCTCCCTCGCTGTGTGCGAGCGTGTCCCTCTCTCGCTGTGTGTGAGCGTGTCCCCCACCTCGCTGTGTGTGAGCGTGTCCCTCCCTCGCTGTGTGCGAGCGTGTCCCTCCCTCGTTGTGTGTGAGCGTGTCCCCCACCTCGCTGTGTGCGAGCGTGTCCCTCCCTCGCTGTGTGTGTGAGCGTGTCCCTCCCTCGCTGTGTGTGCATGTCCCCCCCTCGCTGTGTGTGACCGTGTCCCTCCCTCGCTGTGTGTGAGCGTGTCCCTCCTTCGCTGTGTGTGAGCGTGTCCCTCCTTCGCTGTGTGCGTGTGTCCCCCCCCTCGCTGTGTGTGAGCGTGTCCCCCCCCTCACTGTGTGTGAGCGTGTCCCTCCCTCACTGTGTGTGTGCGTGTCCCTCCTTTGCTGTGGGTGAGCGTGTCCCTCCCTCACTGTGTGTGTGCATGTCACTCCCTCGCTGTGTGTGAGCGTGTCCCTCCCTCGCTGTGTGTGCGTGTATCCCCCCTCGCTGTGTGCGCGTGTCCCTCCCTCGCTGTGTGTGAGCGTGTCCCTCCCTCGCTGTGTGTGAGCGTGTCCCTCCCTCGCTGTGTGTGAGCGTGTCCCCCCCTCGCTGTGTGTGTGTGTCCCTCCCTCGCTGTGTGTGAGCGTGTCCCTCCCTCGCTGTGTGTGAGCGTGTCCCCACCCTCGCTGTGTGCGAGCGTGTCCCCCCCTCGCTGTGTGCGAGCGTGTCCCTCCCTCGCTGTGTGTGAGCGTGTCCCTCCCTCGCTGTTTGCGAGTGTGTCCCTCCCTCGCTGTGTGTGAGCGTGTCCCTCCCTCGCTGTGTGTGCGTTTGTCCCTCCCTCGCTGTGTGCGAGCGTGTCCCTCCCTCGCTGTGTGTGAGCGTGTCCCTCCCTCACTGTGTGTGTGCGTGTTTCCCTCCCTCGCTGTGTGTGTGCGTGTCCCCCCCCTCGCTGTGTGTGAGCGTGTCCCTCCCTCACTGTGTGTGTGCGTGTTTCCCTCCCTCGCTGTGTGTGTGCGTGTCCCCCCCCTCGCTGTGTGTGAGCGTGTCCCCCCCCTCGCTGTGTGCGAGCGTGTCCCTCCCTCGCTGTGTGTGTGAGCGTGTCCCTCCCTCGCTGTGTGTGCGTGTCCCCCCCTCGCTGTGTGTGAGCGTGTCCCCCTCCTCGCTGTGTGTGCGTGTCCCCCCCTCGCTGTGTGTGAGCGTGTATCCCCCTCACTGTGTGTGAGCGTGTCCCCCCCTCGCTGTGTGTGAGCGTGTCCCCCCCTCGCTGTGTGTGCATGTCCCCCCCTCGCTGTGTGTGAGCGTGTCCCTCCCTCGCTGTGTGTGAGCGTGTCCCTCCCTCGCTGTGTGTGAGCGTGTCCCCCTCCCTCGCTGTGTGCGAGCGTGTCCCCCCCCTCGCTGTGTGTGAGCGTGTCCACCCCTCGCTGTGTGTGAACGTGTCCCTCCCTCGCTGTGTGCGAGCGTGTCCCCCCCTCGCTGTGTGCGCGTGTCCCTCCCTCGCTGTGTGCGAGCGTGTCCCTCCCTCGCTGTGTGTGAGCGTGTCCCTCCCTCGCTGTGTTTGAGCGTGTCCCCCTCCCTCGCTGTGTGCGAGCGTGTCCCCCCCCTCGCTGTGTGTGAGCGTGTCCCCCCCTCGCTGTGTGTGAGCGTGTCCCCCCCTCACTGTGTGTGAGTGTGTCCCTCCCTCGCTGTGTGCGAGCGTGTCCCCCCCCTCGCTGTGTGTGTGCGTGTCCCCCCCTCACTGTGTGTGAGCGTGTCCCTCCCTCGCTGTGTGTGTGCACGTGTATCCCCCTCGCTGTGTGTGAGCGTGTCCCTCCCTCACTGTGTGTGAGCTTGTCACCCCTCGCTGTGTGTGAGCGTGTCCCCCCCTCGCTGTGTGCGTGTGTGTCCCCCCCTCGCTGTGTGCGTGTGTGTCCCCCCTCGCTGTGTGTGAGTGTGTCCCTCCCTCGCTGTGTGTGAGCGTGTCGCTCCCTCGCTGTGTGTGAGCGTGTCCCTCCCTCGCTGTGTGTGAGCGTGTTTCTCCCTCGCTGTGTGTGAGCGTGTCCCCCCTCGCTGTGTGTGAGCGTGTCCCCCCCTCGCTGTGTGAGCGTGTCCCTCCCTCGCTGTGTGTGAGCGTGTCCCTCCCTCGCTGTGTGTGAGCGTGTCCCCACCCTCGCTGTGTGCGAGCGTGTCCCCCCCTCGCTGTGTGCGAGCGTGTCCCTCCCTCGCTGTGTGTGAGCGTGTCCCTCCCTCGCTGTTTGCGAGTGTGTCCCTCCCTCGCTGTGTGTGAGCGTGTCCCTCCCTCGCTGTGTGTGCGTTTGTCCCTCCCTCGCTGTGTGCGAGCGTGTCCCTCCCTCGCTGTGTGTGAGCGTGTCCCTCCCTCACTGTGTGCGAGCGTGTCCCTCCCTCGCTGTGTGTGAGCGTGTCCCTCCCTCACTGTGTGTGTGCGTGTTTCCCTCCCTCGCTGTGTGTGTGCGTGTCCCCCCCCTCGCTGTGTGTGAGCGTGTCCCTCCCTCACTGTGTGTGTGCGTGTTTCCCTCCCTCGCTGTGTGTGAGCGTGTCCCCACCCTCGCTGTGTGCGAGCGTGTCCCCCCCTCGCTGTGTGCGAGCGTGTCCCTCCCTCGCTGTGTGTGAGCGTGTCCCTCCCTCACTGTGTGTGTGCGTGTTTCCCTCCCTCGCTGTGTGTGTGCGTGTCCCCCCCCTCGCTGTGTGTGAGCGTGTCCCCCACCTCGCTGTGTGTGAGCGTGTCCCTCCCTCGCTGTGTGCGAGCGTGTCCCTCCCTCGCTGTGTGTGTGAGCGTGTCCCTCCCTCGCTGTGTGTGCGTGTCCCCCACTCGCTGTGTGTGAGCGTGTCCCCCCCCTCGCTGTGTGTGCATGTCCCCCCCTCGCTGTGTGTGAGCGTGTCCCTCCCTCGCTGTGTGTGAGCGTGTCCCCCCCCTCGCTGTGTGTGCATGTCCCCCCCTCGCTGTGTGTGAGCGTGTCCCTCCCTCGCTGTGTGTGAGCGTGTCCCTCCCTCGCTGTGTGTGAGCGTGTCCCCCTCCCTCGCTGTGTGCGAGCGTGTCCCCCCCTCGCTGTGTGTGAGCGTGTCCACCCCTCGCTGTGTGCGAGCGTGTTTCTCCCTCGCTGTGTGTGAGCGTGTCCCTCCCTCGCTGTGTGCGAGTGTGTCCCTCCCTCGCTGTGTGTGCATGTCCCCCCCTCGCTGTGTGTGAGCGTGTCCCTCCCTCGCTGTGTGTGAGCGTGTCCCTCCCTCGCTGTGTGTGAGCGTGTCCCTCCCTCGCTGTGTGTGAGCGTGTCCCCCTCCCTCGCTGTGTGCGAGCGTGTGTCCCCCCTCGCTGTGTGTGAGCGTGTCCACCCCTCGCTGTGTGCGAGCGTGTTTCTCCCTCGCTGTGTGTGAGCGTGTCCCTCCCTCGCTGTGTGCGAGTGTGTCCCTCCCTCGCTGTGTGTGAGCGTGTCCCTCCCTCGCTGTGTGTGCGTGTGTCCCTCCTTCGCTGTGTGTGTGCGTGTCCCTCCCTCGCTGTGTGCGAGCGTGTCCCTCTCTCGCTGTGTGTGAGCGTGTCCCCCACCTCGCTGTGTGTGAGCGTGTCCCTCCCTCGCTGTGTGCGAGCGTGTCCCTCCCTCGTTGTGTGTGAGCGTGTCCCCCCCCTCGCTGTGTGTGAGCGTGTCCCCCACCTCGCTGTGTGTGAGCGTGTCCCTCCCTCGCTGTGTGCGAGCGTGTCCACCCCTCGCTGTGTGCGCGTGTCCCTCCCTCGCTGTGTGTGCGCGTGTCCCTCCCTCGCTGTGTGTGCGCGTGTCCCTCCCTCGCTGTGTGTGAGCGTGTCCCTCCCTCGCTGTGTGTGAGCGTGTCCCCCTCCCTCGCTGTGTGCGAGCGTGTCCCCCTCCCTCGCTGTGTGCGAGCGTGTCCCCCCCCTCGCTGTGTGTGAGCGTGTCCCCCACCTCGCTTTGTGTGAGCGTGTCCCTCCCTCGCTGTGTGCGAGCGTGTCACTCCCTCGCTGTGTGTGTGAGCGTGTCCCTCCCTCGCTGTGTGTGCATGTCCCCCCCTCGCTGTGTGTGAGCGTGTCCCCCCCCTCGCTGTGTGTGCGTGTCCCCCCCTCGCTGTGTGTGAGCGTGTCCCTCCCTCGCTGTGTGTGAGCGTGTCCCTCCCTCGCTGTGTGTGAGCGTGTCCACCCCTCGCTGTGTGCGCGTGTCCCTCCCTCGCTGTGTGTGAGCGTGTCCCTCCCTCGCTGTGTGTGAGCGTGTCCCCCTCCCTCGCTGTGTGCGAGCGTGTCCCCCCCCTCGCTGTGTGTGAGCGTGTCCCTCCCTCGCTGTGTGCGAGTGTGTCCCTCCCTCGCTGTGTGTGAGCGTGTCCCTCCCTCGCTGTGTGTGCGTGTGTCCCTCCTTCGCTGTGTGTGTGCGTGTCCCTCCCTCGCTGTGTGCGAGCGTGTCCCTCCCTCGCTGTGTGTGAGCGTGTCCCTCCCTCACTGTGTGTGTGCGTGTTTCCCTCCCTCGCTGTGTGTGTGCGTGTCCCCCCCCTCGCTGTGTGTGAGCGTGTCCCCCTCCCTCGCTGTGTGCGAGCGTGTCCCCCCCCTTGCTATGTGTGTGCGTGTCCCCCACCTCGCTGTGTGTGAGCGTGTCCCTCCCTCGCTGTGTGCGAGCGCGTCCCTCCCTCGCTGTGTGTGTGAGCGTGTCCCTCCCTCGCTGTGTGTGCGTGTCCCCCCCTCGCTGTGTGTGAGCGTGTCCCCCTCCTCGCTGTGTGTGCGTGTCCCCCCCTCGCTGTGTGTGAGCGTGTCCCCCCCTCACTGTGTGTGAGCGTGTCCCTCCCTCGCTGTGTGTGTGCGTGTTCCCCCCTCACTGTGTGTGAGCGTGTCCCTCCATCGCTGTGTGTGTGCACGTGTATCCCCCTCGCTGTGTGTGAGCGTGTCCCTCCCTCGCTGTGTGTGAGCGTGTCCCCCCCTCGCTGTGTGTGAGCGTGTCCCCCCCTCGCTGTGTGCGAGCGTGTCCCTCCCTCGCTGTGTGCGAGCGTGTCCCCCCCTCGCTGTGTGCGTGTGTGTCCCCCCTCGCTGTGTGTGAGCGTGTCCCTCCCTCGCTGTGTGCGAGCGTGTCCACCCCTCGCTGTGTGCGCGTGTCCCTCCCTCGCTGTGTGTGAGCGTGTCCCTCCCTCGCTGTGTGTGAGCGTGTCCCCCTCCCTCGCTGTGTGCGAGCGTGTCCCCCCCCTCGCTGTGTGTGAGCGTGTCCCCCACCTCGCTGTGTGCGAGTGTGTCCCTCCCTCGCTGTGTGTGAGCGTGTCCCTCCCTCGCTGTGTGTGCATGTGTCCCTCCTTCGCTGTGTGTGTGCGTGTCCCTCCCTCGCTGTGTGCGAGCGTGTCCCTCCCTCGCTGTGTGTGAGCGTGTCCCTCCCTCACTGTGTGTGAGCGTGTCCCCCCCCTCGCTGTGTGTGAGCGTGTCCCCCTCCCTCGCTGTGTGTGAGCGTGTCCCCCCCCTTGCTGTGTGTGAGCGTGTCCCCCACCTCGCTGTGTGTGAGCTTGTCCCTCCCTCGCTGTGTGCGAGCGTGTCCCTCCCTCGCTGTGTGTGTGAGCGTGTCCCTCCCTCGCTGTGTGTGCGTGTCCCCCCCTCGCTGTGTGTGAGCGTGTCCCCCTCCTCGCTGTGTGTGCGTGTCCCCCCCTCGCTGTGTGTGAGCGTGTCCCCCCCTCACTGTGTGTGAGCGTGTCCCTCCCTCGCTGTGTGTGAGCGTGTCCCCCCCTCACTGTGTGTGAGCGTGTCCCTCCCTCGCTGTGTGCGAGTGTGTCCCTCCCTCGCTGTGTGTGAGCGTGTCCCCCCCTCACTGTGTGTGAGCGTGTCCCTCCCTCGCTGTGTGCGAGTGTGTCCCTCCCTCGCTGTGTGTGAGCGTGTCCCCCCCTCACTGTGTGTGAGCGTGTCCCTCCCTCGCTGTGTGTGAGCGTGTCCCTCCCTCGCTGTGTGTGAGCGTGTCCCCCCCTCGCTGTGTGTGAGCGTGTCCCCCCCTCGCTGTGTGCGAGCGTGTCCCCCCCTCGCTGTGTGCGAGCGTGTCCCCCCCTCGCTGTGTGCGTGTGTGTCCCCCCTCGCTGTGTGTGAGTGTGTCCCTCCCTCGCTGTGTGTGAGCGTGTCCCTCCCTCGCTGTGTGTGAGCGTGTCCCTCCCTCGCTGTGTGTGAGCGTGTCCCTCCCTCGCTGTGTGTGCGCGTGTCCCTCCCTCGCTGTGTGTGAGCGTGTCCCCCCCCCGCTGTGTGCGTGTGTGTCCATCCTCGCTGTGTGTGAGTGTGTCCCTCCCTCGCTGTGTGCGAGCGTGTCCCCACCCTCGCTGTGTGCGAGCGTGTCCCTCCCTCGCTGTGTGCGGGTGTGTCCCTCTCTCGCTGTGTGTGAGTGTGTCCCCCCCCTCACTGTGTGTGTGCGTGTCCCTCCCTCGCTGTGTGTGTGCGTGTCCCTCCCTCGCTGTGTGTGCGCGTGTCCCTCCCTCGCTGTGTGCGTGTGTGTCCCCCCTCGCTGTGTGTGAGTGTGTCCCCCCCCTCACTGTGTGTGTGCGTGTCCCTCCCTCGCTGTGTGTGTGCGTGTCCCTCCCTCGCTGTGTGTGCGCGTGTCCCTCCCTCGCTGTGTGCGTGTGTGTCCCCCCTCGCTGTGTGTGTGCGTGTCCCTCCCTCGCTGTGTGTGTGCGTGTCCCCCCCTCGCTGTGTGCGAGCGTGTCCCCCCCTCGCTGTGTGCGAGCGTGTCCCCCCCTCGCTGTGTGCGAGCGTGTCCCTCCCTCGCTGTGTGCGTGTGTGTCCCCCCTCGCTGTGTGTGAGCGTGTCCCCACCCTCGCTGTGTGCGAGCGTGTCCCCCCCTCGCTGTGTGCGAGCGTGTCCCTCCCTCGCTGTGTGTGAGCGTGTCCCTCCCTCACTGTGTGTGTGCGTGTTTCCCTCCCTCGCTGTGTGTGTGCGTGTCCCCCCCCTCGCTGTGTGTGAGCGTGTCCCCCACCTCGCTGTGTGTGAGCGTGTCCCTCCCTCGCTGTGTGCGAGCGTGTCCCTCCCTCGCTGTGTGTGTGAGCGTGTCCCTCCCTCGCTGTGTGTGCGTGTCCCCCACTCGCTGTGTGTGAGCGTGTCCCCCCCCTCGCTGTGTGTGCATGTCCCCCCCTCGCTGTGTGTGAGCGTGTCCCTCCCTCGCTGTGTGTGAGCGTGTCCCCCCCCTCGCTGTGTGTGCATGTCCCCCCCTCGCTGTGTGTGAGCGTGTCCCTCCCTCGCTGTGTGTGAGCGTGTCCCTCCCTCGCTGTGTGTGAGCGTGTCCCCCTCCCTCGCTGTGTGCGAGCGTGTCCCCCCCTCGCTGTGTGTGAGCGTGTCCACCCCTCGCTGTGTGCGAGCGTGTTTCTCCCTCGCTGTGTGTGAGCGTGTCCCTCCCTCGCTGTGTGCGAGTGTGTCCCTCCCTCGCTGTGTGTGCATGTCCCCCCCTCGCTGTGTGTGAGCGTGTCCCTCCCTCGCTGTGTGTGAGCGTGTCCCTCCCTCGCTGTGTGTGAGCGTGTCCCTCCCTCGCTGTGTGTGAGCGTGTCCCCCTCCCTCGCTGTGTGCGAGCGTGTGTCCCCCCTCGCTGTGTGTGAGCGTGTCCACCCCTCGCTGTGTGCGAGCGTGTTTCTCCCTCGCTGTGTGTGAGCGTGTCCCTCCCTCGCTGTGTGCGAGTGTGTCCCTCCCTCGCTGTGTGTGAGCGTGTCCCTCCCTCGCTGTGTGTGCGTGTGTCCCTCCTTCGCTGTGTGTGTGCGTGTCCCTCCCTCGCTGTGTGCGAGCGTGTCCCTCTCTCGCTGTGTGTGAGCGTGTCCCCCACCTCGCTGTGTGTGAGCGTGTCCCTCCCTCGCTGTGTGCGAGCGTGTCCCTCCCTCGTTGTGTGTGAGCGTGTCCCCCCCCTCGCTGTGTGTGAGCGTGTCCCCCACCTCGCTGTGTGTGAGCGTGTCCCTCCCTCGCTGTGTGCGAGCGTGTCCACCCCTCGCTGTGTGCGCGTGTCCCTCCCTCGCTGTGTGTGCGCGTGTCCCTCCCTCGCTGTGTGTGCGCGTGTCCCTCCCTCGCTGTGTGTGAGCGTGTCCCTCCCTCGCTGTGTGTGAGCGTGTCCCCCTCCCTCGCTGTGTGCGAGCGTGTCCCCCTCCCTCGCTGTGTGCGAGCGTGTCCCCCCCCTCGCTGTGTGTGAGCGTGTCCCCCACCTCGCTTTGTGTGAGCGTGTCCCTCCCTCGCTGTGTGCGAGCGTGTCACTCCCTCGCTGTGTGTGTGAGCGTGTCCCTCCCTCGCTGTGTGTGCATGTCCCCCCCTCGCTGTGTGTGAGCGTGTCCCCCCCCTCGCTGTGTGTGCGTGTCCCCCCCTCGCTGTGTGTGAGCGTGTCCCTCCCTCGCTGTGTGTGAGCGTGTCCCTCCCTCGCTGTGTGTGAGCGTGTCCACCCCTCGCTGTGTGCGCGTGTCCCTCCCTCGCTGTGTGTGAGCGTGTCCCTCCCTCGCTGTGTGTGAGCGTGTCCCCCTCCCTCGCTGTGTGCGAGCGTGTCCCCCCCCTCGCTGTGTGTGAGCGTGTCCCTCCCTCGCTGTGTGCGAGTGTGTCCCTCCCTCGCTGTGTGTGAGCGTGTCCCTCCCTCGCTGTGTGTGCGTGTGTCCCTCCTTCGCTGTGTGTGTGCGTGTCCCTCCCTCGCTGTGTGCGAGCGTGTCCCTCCCTCGCTGTGTGTGAGCGTGTCCCTCCCTCACTGTGTGTGTGCGTGTTTCCCTCCCTCGCTGTGTGTGTGCGTGTCCCCCCCCTCGCTGTGTGTGAGCGTGTCCCCCTCCCTCGCTGTGTGCGAGCGTGTCCCCCCCCCTTGCTATGTGTGTGCGTGTCCCCCACCTCGCTGTGTGTGAGCGTGTCCCTCCCTCGCTGTGTGCGAGCGCGTCCCTCCCTCGCTGTGTGTGTGAGCGTGTCCCTCCCTCGCTGTGTGTGCGTGTCCCCCCCTCGCTGTGTGTGAGCGTGTCCCCCTCCTCGCTGTGTGTGCGTGTCCCCCCCTCGCTGTGTGTGAGCGTGTCCCCCCCTCACTGTGTGTGAGCGTGTCCCTCCCTCGCTGTGTGTGTGCGTGTTCCCCCCTCACTGTGTGTGAGCGTGTCCCTCCATCGCTGTGTGTGTGCACGTGTATCCCCCTCGCTGTGTGTGAGCGTGTCCCTCCCTCGCTGTGTGTGAGCGTGTCCCCCCCTCGCTGTGTGTGAGCGTGTCCCCCCCTCGCTGTGTGCGAGCGTGTCCCTCCCTCGCTGTGTGCGAGCGTGTCCCCCCCTCGCTGTGTGCGTGTGTGTCCCCCCTCGCTGTGTGTGAGCGTGTCCCTCCCTCGCTGTGTGCGAGCGTGTCCACCCCTCGCTGTGTGCGCGTGTCCCTCCCTCGCTGTGTGTGAGCGTGTCCCTCCCTCGCTGTGTGTGAGCGTGTCCCCCTCCCTCGCTGTGTGCGAGCGTGTCCCCCCCCTCGCTGTGTGTGAGCGTGTCCCCCACCTCGCTGTGTGCGAGTGTGTCCCTCCCTCGCTGTGTGTGAGCGTGTCCCTCCCTCGCTGTGTGTGCATGTGTCCCTCCTTCGCTGTGTGTGTGCGTGTCCCTCCCTCGCTGTGTGCGAGCGTGTCCCTCCCTCGCTGTGTGTGAGCGTGTCCCTCCCTCACTGTGTGTGAGCGTGTCCCCCCCCTCGCTGTGTGTGAGCGTGTCCCCCTCCCTCGCTGTGTGTGAGCGTGTCCCCCCCCTTGCTGTGTGTGAGCGTGTCCCCCACCTCGCTGTGTGTGAGCTTGTCCCTCCCTCGCTGTGTGCGAGCGTGTCCCTCCCTCGCTGTGTGTGTGAGCGTGTCCCTCCCTCGCTGTGTGTGCGTGTCCCCCCCTCGCTGTGTGTGAGCGTGTCCCCCTCCTCGCTGTGTGTGCGTGTCCCCCCCTCGCTGTGTGTGAGCGTGTCCCCCCCTCACTGTGTGTGAGCGTGTCCCTCCCTCGCTGTGTGTGAGCGTGTCCCCCCCTCACTGTGTGTGAGCGTGTCCCTCCCTCGCTGTGTGCGAGTGTGTCCCTCCCTCGCTGTGTGTGAGCGTGTCCCCCCCTCACTGTGTGTGAGCGTGTCCCTCCCTCGCTGTGTGCGAGTGTGTCCCTCCCTCGCTGTGTGTGAGCGTGTCCCCCCCTCACTGTGTGTGAGCGTGTCCCTCCCTCGCTGTGTGTGAGCGTGTCCCTCCCTCGCTGTGTGTGAGCGTGTCCCCCCCTCGCTGTGTGTGAGCGTGTCCCCCCCTCGCTGTGTGCGAGCGTGTCCCCCCCTCGCTGTGTGCGAGCGTGTCCCCCCCTCGCTGTGTGCGTGTGTGTCCCCCCTCGCTGTGTGTGAGTGTGTCCCTCCCTCGCTGTGTGTGAGCGTGTCCCTCCCTCGCTGTGTGTGAGCGTGTCCCTCCCTCGCTGTGTGTGAGCGTGTCCCTCCCTCGCTGTGTGTGCGCGTGTCCCTCCCTCGCTGTGTGTGAGCGTGTCCCCCCCCCGCTGTGTGCGTGTGTGTCCATCCTCGCTGTGTGTGAGTGTGTCCCTCCCTCGCTGTGTGCGAGCGTGTCCCCACCCTCGCTGTGTGCGAGCGTGTCCCTCCCTCGCTGTGTGCGGGTGTGTCCCTCTCTCGCTGTGTGTGAGTGTGTCCCCCCCCTCACTGTGTGTGTGCGTGTCCCTCCCTCGCTGTGTGTGTGCGTGTCCCTCCCTCGCTGTGTGTGCGCGTGTCCCTCCCTCGCTGTGTGCGTGTGTGTCCCCCCTCGCTGTGTGTGAGTGTGTCCCCCCCCTCACTGTGTGTGTGCGTGTCCCTCCCTCGCTGTGTGTGTGCGTGTCCCTCCCTCGCTGTGTGTGCGCGTGTCCCTCCCTCGCTGTGTGCGTGTGTGTCCCCCCTCGCTGTGTGTGTGCGTGTCCCTCCCTCGCTGTGTGTGTGCGTGTCCCCCCCTCGCTGTGTGCGAGCGTGTCCCCCCCTCGCTGTGTGCGAGCGTGTCCCCCCCTCGCTGTGTGCGAGCGTGTCCCTCCCTCGCTGTGTGCGTGTGTGTCCCCCCTCGCTGTGTGTGAGCGTGTCCCTCCTTCGCTGTGTGCGTGTGTGTCCCTCCTTCGCTGTGTGCGTGCGTGTCCATCCCTCGCTGTGTGCGTGCGTGTGTCCCTCCCTCGCTGTGTGCGTGAGCGTGTCCCTCCTTCGCTGTGTGCGTGTGTGTCCCCCCTCGCTGTGTGCATGTGTGTCCCTCCCTCGCTGTGTGCGTGCGTGTGTCCCTCCTTCGCTGTGTGCGTGTGTGTCCCCCCTCACGGTGTGCGTGTGTGTCCCTCCCTCGCTGTGTGCGTGCGTGTGTCCCTCCCTCGCTGTGTGCGTGCGTGTGTCCCTCCCTCGCTGTGTGTGTGAGCGTGTCCCTCCTTCGCTGTGTGCGTGTGTGTCCCTCCCTCGCTGTGTGCGTGTGTGTCCCTCCCTCGCTGTGTGCGTGTGTGTCCCTCCCTCGCTGTGTGTTAGCGTGTCCGTCCTTCGCTGTCTGCGAGCGTGTCCCCCCCCTTGCTGTGTGTGAGTGTGTCCCCCACCTCGCTGTGTGTGAGCGTGTCCCTCCCTCGCTGTGTTAGTGTGTCCCCCCTCGCTCTGTGCGTGAGTCCCCCCCCCGCTGTGGGCGTGAGTCCCCCCCCCGCTCTGGGCGTGAGTCCCCCCCCTCGCTGTGTGCGTGAGTCCCCCCCCCCGCTGTGTGCGTGAGTCCCCCCCCTCGATGTGTGCGTGAGTCCCCCCCTCGCTGTGTGCGTGAGTCCCCCCTCGCTGTGTGCGTGAGTCCCACCTTTCGCTGTGTGCGTGAGTTCCCCCCCTCGCTGTGTGTGCGTGAGTCCCCCCCTCGCTGTGTGCGTGAGTCCCCCCCTCGCTGTGTGCGTGAGTCCCCCCGTCGCTGTGTGCGTGAGTCCCACCTTTCGCTGTGTGCGTGAGTCCCCCCCCTCGCTGTGTGTGCGTGAGTCCCCCCCTCGCTGTGTGCGTGCGTGTCCACCTCTCGCTGTGTGCGTGCGTGTGTCCCCCCCCGCTGTGTGCGTGCATGTGTCCCCCCCCGCTGTGTGCGTGCATGTGTCCCCCCCCGCTGTGTGCGTGCATGTGTCCCCCCCTCGCTGTGTGCGTGTGTCCCCCCCTCGCTGAGTGCGTGTGTCCCCCCCTCGCTGTGTGCGTGTGTCCCCCCTCGCTGTGTTCGTGTGTCCCCCCCTCGCTGTGTGCGTGTGTCCCCCCCTCGCTGTGTTCGTGTGTCCCCCCCTCGCTGTGTTCGTGTGTCCCCCCCTCGCTGTGTGCGTGTGTCCCCCCCTCGCTGTGTGCGTGAGCGTGTCCCTCCTTCGCTGTGTGCGTGAGACCCCCCTCGCTGTGTGCTTGCGTCCCCCCCTCGCTGTGTGCGTGAGACCCCACCTCGCTGTGTGCATGAGCGTGTCCCTCCTTCGCTGTGTGCGTGAGACCCCCCTCGCTGTGTGCTTGCGTCCCCCCCTCGCTGTGTGCGTAAGTCCCCCCCTCGCTGTGTTTGTGAGACCCCCCCCTCGCTGTGTGCGTGAGTCCCCTCCCCGCTGTGTGCGTGAGCCCCCCCCTCGCTGTGTGCGTGAGTCCCCTCCCCGCTGTGTGCGTGAGCCCCCCCTCGCTGTGTGCGTGACTCCCCCCCCCTTGCTGTGTGCGTGAGCGTGTCCCTCCTTCGCTGTGTGTGCGTGTGTCCCCCCCTCGCTGTGTGCGTGAGTCCCCCACCTCGCTGTGTGCGTGAGCGTGTCCCTCCTTCGCTGTGTGTGCGTGAGTCCCCCCCTCGCTGTGTGCGTGAGTCCCCTCCCTCGCTGTGTGCGTGAGTCCCCCCCCCCGCTGTGTGCGTGTGTGTCCCCCTCGCTGTCTGCGTGTATCCCCCCCTCGCTGTGTGCGTGAGCGTGTCCCTCCTTCGCTGTGTGTGCGTGAGTCCCCCACCCGCTGTGTGCGTGAGTCCCCCCCCCCGCTGTGTGCGTGAGTCCCCCCCCGCTGTGTGCGTGAGTCCACCGCCCGCTGTGTGCGTGAGTCCACCCCTCGCTGTGTGCGTGAGTCCCCCCCCGCTGTGTGCGTGAGTCCACCCCTCGCTGTGTGCGAGAGTCCACCCCTCGCTGTGTGCGTGAGTCCACCCCCCTCGCTGTGTGCGTGTGTCCCCCCCCCCGCTGTAGTGCGTGAGTCCGCCCTCGCTGTGTGCGTGAGTCCCCCCCCTCGCTGTGTGCGTGAGCCGCCCCCTCGCTGTGGGCATGAGCGTGTCCCTCCTTCGCTGTGTGCGTGTGAGACCCCCCTCGCTGTGTGCGTGATTCCCCCCCCCCTCGCTGTGTGTGTGTTTGTCCCCCTCGCTGTGTGCGTGAGCCGCCCCCTCGCTGTGGGCATGAGCGTGTCCCTCCTTCGCTGTGTGTGTGTGAGCCCCCCTCGCTGTCTGCGTGTATCCCCCCCCTCGCTGTGTGCGTGAGCGTGTCCCTCCTTCGCTGTGTGTGCGTGAGTCCCCCACCCGCTGTGTGCGTGAGTCCCCCCCCCGCTGTGTGCGTGAGTCCCCCCCCCGCTGTGTGCGTGAGTCCACCGCCCGCTGTGTGCGTGAGTCCACCCCTCGCTGTGTGCGTGAGTCCCCCCCCGCTGTGTGCGTGAGTCCACCCCTCGCTGTGTGCGTGAGTCCACCCCTCGCTGTGTGCGTGAGTCCACCCCTCGCTGTGTGCGTGAGTCCACCCCCCTCGCTGTGTGCGTGAGTCCCCCCCCCGCTGTAGTGCGTGAGTCCGCCCTCGCTGTGTGCGTGAGTCCCCCCCCCTCGCTGTGTGCGTGAGCCGCCCCCTCGCTGTGGGCATGAGCGTGTCCCTCCTTCGCTGTGTGCGTGTGAGACCCCCCTCGCTGTGTGCGTGATTCCCCCCCCCTCGCTGTGTGTGTGTTTGTCCCCCTCGCTGTGTGCGTGAGCCGCCCCCTCGCTGTGGGCATGAGCGTGTCCCTCCTTCGCTGTGTGTGTGTGAGCCCCCCTCGCTGTGTGCGTGTGACCCCCCTCGCTGTGTGCGTGCATGTGTCCCCCCCTCGCTGTGTGCGTGCATGTGTCCCCCCCCTCGCTGTGTGCGTGTGTCCCCCTCCTCGCTGTAGTGCGTGAGTCCCCCCCCTCGCTGTGTGCGTGAGCCGCCCCCTCGCTGTGGGCATGAGCGTGTCCCTCCTTCGCTGTGTGCGTGTGAGACCCCCCTCGCTGTGTGCGTGATTCCCCCCCCTCGCTGTGTGTGTGTGTGTCCCCCTCGCTGTGTGCGTGAGCCGCCCCCTCGCTGTGGGCATGAGCGTGTCCCTCCTTCGCTGTGTGTGTGTGAGCCCACCTCGCTGTGTGCGTGTGACCCCCCTCGCTGTGTGCGTGCATGTGTCCCCCCCTCGCTGTGTGCGTGTGTCCCCCTCCTCGCTGTGTGCGTGTGTGTCCCCCTCGCTGTGTGCATGAGCGTGTCCCTCCTTCGCTGTGTGTGCGTGAGTACCCCCCCGCTGTGTGCGTGAGTCCCCCCCCGTTGTGTGCGTGAGTCCCCCCTCGCTATGTGCGTGAGTCCCCCCCCCCGCTGTGTGCGTGAGTCCACCCCTCGCTGTGTGCGTGAGTCCACCCCTCGCTGTGTGCGTGAGTCCCCCCCTCGCTGTATGCGTGAGTCCCCCCCTCGCTGTGTGCGTGAGTCCCCCCCTCGCTGTGTGCGTGAGTCCCCCCTCGCTGTGTGCGTGAGTCCCACCTTTCGCTGTGTGCGTGAGTCCCCCCCCTCGCTGTGTGTTAGTGAGTCCCCCCCTCGCTGTGTGCGTGAGTCCCCCCCTCGCTGTGTGCGTGAGTCCCCCCCTCGCTGTGTGCGTGAGTCCCACCTTTCGCTGTGTGCGTGAGTCCCCCCCCCTCGCTGTGTGTTAGTGAGTCCCCCCCTCGCTGTGTGCGTGAGTCCCCCCCTCGCTGTGTGCGTGAGTCCCCCCCCTCGCTGTGTGCGTGAGTCCCCCCCTCGCTGTGTGCGTGCGTGTCCACCCCTCGCTGTGTGCGTGCGTGTGTCCCCCCCCGCTGTGTGCGTGCATGTGTCCCCCCCCGCTGTGTGCGTGCATGTGTCCCCCCCTCGCTGTGTGCGTGTGTCCCCCCCCTCGCTGTGTGCGTGTGTCCCCCCCTCGCTGTGTGCGTGTGTCCCCCCCTCGCTGTGTGCGTGTGTCCCCCCCTCGCTGTGTGCGTGTGTCCCCCCCTCGCTGTGTGCGTGTGTCCCCCCTCGCTGTGTGCGTGTGTCCCCCCCTCACTGTGTGCGTGTGTCCCCCCCTCGCTGTGTTCGTGTCTCCCCCCCTCGCTGTGTGCGTGTGTCCCCCCCCTCGCTGTGTGCGTGAGCGTGTCCCTCCTTCGCTGTGTGTGCGTGAGACCCCACCTCGCTGTGTGCATGAGCGTGTCCCTCCTTCGCTGTGTGCGTGAGACCCCCCTCGCTGTGTGCGTGCGTCCCCCCCCTCGCTGTGTGCGTGAGTCCCCCCCCTCGCTGTGTTTGTGAGACCCCCCCTCGCTGTGTGCGTGAGTCCCCTCCCCGCTGTGTGCGTGAGCCCCCCCCTCGCTGTGTGCGTGAGCCCCCCCTCGCTGTGTGCGTGAGCCCCCCCTTGCTGTGTGCGTGAGCGTGTCCCTCCTTCGCTGTGTGTGCGTGTGTCCCCCCCTCGCTGTGTGCGTGAGTCCCCCACCTCGCTGTGTGCGTGAGCGTGTCCCTCCTTCGCTGTGTGTGCGTGAGTCCCCCCCCTCGCTGTGTGCGTGAGTCCCCCCCCCGCTGTGTGCGTGTGTGTCCCCCTCGCTGTCTGCGTGTATCCACCCCTCGCTGTGTGCGTGAGCGTGTCCCTCCTTCGCTGTGTGTGCGTGAGTCCCCCCCCCGCTGTGTGTGTGAGTCCCCCCCCCCGCTGTGTGCGTGAGTCCCCCCCCCGCTGTGTGCATGAGTCCACCCCCCGCTGTGTGCGTGAGACCACCCCTCGCTGTGTGCGTGAGTCCCCCCCCCGCTGTGTGCGTGAGTCCACCCCTCGCTGTGTGCGTGAGTCCACCCCTCGCTGTGTGCGTGAGTCCACCCCCCTCGCTGTGTGCGTGAGTCCCCCCCCTCGCTGTAGTGCGTGAGTCTCCCCTCGCTGTGTGCGTGAGTCCCCCCCCTCGCTGTGTGCGTGAGCCGCCCCCTCGCTGTGGGCATGAGCGTGTCCCTCCTTCGCTGTGTGCGTGTGAGACCCCCCTCGCTGTGTGCGTGAGTCCCCCCACCTCGCTGTGTGCGTGTTCCCCCCTCGCTGTGTGTGTGAGCGTGTCCCTCCTTCGCTGTGTGTGCGTGAGACCCCACCTCGCTGTGTGCATGAGCGTGTCCCTCCTTCGCTGTGTGCGTGAGACCCCCCTCGCTGTGTGCGTGCGTCCCCCCCTCGCTGTGTGCGTGAGTCCCCCGCTCGCTGTGTTTGTGAGACCCCCCCTCGCTGTGTGCATGAGTCCCCTCCCCGCTGTGTGCGTGAGCCCCCCCCTCGCTGTGTGCGTGAGCCCCCCCTCGCTGTGTGCGTGAGCCCCCCCTCGCTGTGTGCGTGACTCCCCCCCCTTGCTGTGTGCGTGAGCGTGTCCCTCCTTCGCTGTGTGTGCGTGAGTCCCCCCCTCGCTGTGTGCGAGAGTCCCCTCCCTCGCTGTGTGCGTGAGTCCCCCCCCCCCCGCTGTGTGCGTGAGTCCACCCCTCGCTGTGTGCGTGAGTCCACCCCTCGCTGTGTGCGTGAGTCCACCCCCCTCGCTGTGTGCGTGAGTCTCCCCCTCGCTGTAGTGCGTGAGTCCCCCCTCGCTGTGTGCGTGAGTCCCCCCCCTCGCTGTGTGCGTGAGCCGCCCCCTCGCTGTGGGCATGAGCGTGTCCCTCCTTCGCTGTGTGCGTGTGAGACCCCCCTCGCTGTGTGCGTGAGTCCCCCCCCCCCCTCGCTGTGTGCGTGTGTCCCCCCCTCGCTGTGTGCGTGAGCCGCCCCCTCGCTGTGGGCATGAGCGTGTCCCCCCCTCGCTGTGTGCGTGCATGTGTCCCCCCCTCGCTGTGTGCGTGTGTCCCCCTCCTCGCTGTGTGCGTGTGTGTCCCCCTCGCTGTGTGCATGAGCGTGTCCCTCCTTCGCTGTGTGTGCGTGAGTCCCCCCCCGCTGTGTGCGTGAGTCCCCCCCGCTGTGTGCGTGAGTCCCCCCCTCGCTGTGTGCGTGAGTCTCCCCCCCCGCTGTGTGCGTGAGTCCACCCCTCGCTGTGTGCGTGAGTCCCCCCTCGCTGTGTGCGTGAGTCTCCCCCCCCGCTGTGTGCGTGAGTCCACCCCACGCTGTGTGCGTGAGTCCACCCCCCTCGCTGTGTGCGTGAGTCCCCCCCATCGCTGTAGTGCGTGAGACCCCCTCACTGTGTGCGTGAGTCCCCCCCTCGCTGTGTGCGTGAGCCGCCCCCTCGCTGTGGGCATGAGCGTGTCCCTCCTTCGCTGTGTGCGTGTGAGACCCCCCTCGCTGTGTGCGTGAGTCCCCCCCCGCTGTGTGCGTGAGTCCCCCCCCCTCGCTGTGTGCCTGTGTCCCCACTCGCTGTGTGCGTGAGTCCCCCCCTCGCTGTGTGCGTGAGTCCACCCCCTGCTGTGTGCATGTGTCCCCCCCTCGCTGTGTGCGTGAGCCGCCCCCTCGCTGTGGGCATGAGCGTGTCCCTCCTTCGCTGTGTGTGTGTGAGCCCCCCCTCGCTGTGTGCGTGTGTCCACCCCCTGCTGTGTGCATGTGTCCCCCCCTCGCTGTGTGCGTGCATGTGTCCCCCCCTCGCTGTGTGCGTGTGTCCCCCTCCTCGCTGTATGCGTGTGTGTCCCCTTCGCTGTGTGCATGTGCGTGTCCCTCCTTCGCTGTGTGTGCGTGAGTCCCCCCTCGCTGTGTGTGTGTGTCCCCCCCCTCGCTGTGTGCGTGAGTCCCCCCCCTCACTGTGTTTGTGTGTCCCCCCCCTCGCTTGGTGTGGGTGTCACCCCCCTCGCTGTGTGCGTGTGTCCCCCCTCACTGTGTGTGTGCGTGTGTCCCCCCTCGCTGTGTGCGTGAGCGTGTCCCTCCTTCGCTGTGTGTGCGTGAGTCCCCCCCTCGCTGTGTGCGTGAGTCCCCCCCTCGCTGTGTGCGTGAGTCCCCCCCTCGCTGTGTTTGTGAGACCCCCCTCGCTGTGTGCGTGTGTCCCCCTCCTCGCTGTATGCGTGTGTGTCCCCTTCGCTGTGTGCATGTGCGTGTCCCTCCTTCGCTGTGTGTGCGTGAGTCCCCCCTCGCTGTGTGTGTGTGTCCCCCCCCTCGCTGTGTGCGTGAGTCCCCCCCCTCACTGTGTTTGTGTGTCCCCCCCCTCGCTTGGTGTGGGTGTCACCCCCCTCGCTGTGTGCGTGTGTCCCCCCTCACTGTGTGTGTGCGTGTGTCCCCCCTCGCTGTGTGCGTGAGCGTGTCCCTCCTTCGCTGTGTGTGCGTGAGTCCCCCCCTCGCTGTGTGCGTGAGTCCCCTCCCTCGCTGTGTGCGTGAGTCCCCCCCCCGCTGTGTGCGTGAGTCCACCCCTCGCTGTGTGCGTGAGTCCACCCCTCGCTGTGTGCGTGAGTCCACCCCCCTCGCTGTGTGCGTGAGTCTCCCCCTCGCTGTAGTGCGTGAGTCCCCCCCCTCGCTGTGTGCGTGAGCCGCCCCCTCGCTGTGGGCATGAGCGTGTCCCTCCTTCGCTGTGTGCGTGTGAGACCCCCCTCGCTGTGTGCGTGAGTCCCCCCCCCTCGCTGTGTGCGTGTGTTCCCCCCTCGCTGTGTGCGTGAGCCGCCCCCTCGCTGTGGGCATGAGCGTGTCCCTCCTTTGCTGTGTGTGCGTGAGCTCCCCCTCGCTGTGTGCGTGTGTCCACCCCCTGCTGTGTGCATGTGTCCCCCCCTCGCTGTGTGCGTGAGTCCACCCCTCGCTGTGTGCGTGAGTCCCCCCCTTCACTGTGTTTGTGTGTCCCCCCCCTCGCTTGGTGTGGGTGTCACCCCCCTCGCTGTGTGCGTGTGTCCCCCCGCACTGTGTGTGTGCGTGTGTGTTCCCTCGCTGTGTGTGAGCGTGTCCCCCCCTCACTGTCTGTGAGCGTGTCCCCCCTCGATGTGTGTGTGCGTGTGTCCCCCCCTCGCTGTGTGCGTGTGTCCCCCCCTCGCTGTGTGCGTGTGTCCCCCCCTCGCTGTGTTCGTGTGTCCCCCCCCTCGCTGTGTTCGTGTGTCTCCCCCTCGCTGTGTTCGTGTGTCCCCCCCTCGCTGTGTTCGTGTCTCCCCCCCTCGCTGTGTGCGTGTGTCCCCCCCTCGCTGTGTGCGTGAGCGTGTCCCTCCTTCGCTGTGTGTGCTTGAGACCCCACCTCGCTGTGTGCATGAGCGTGTCCCTCCTTCGCTGTGTGCGTGAGACCCCCGTCGCTGTGTGCGTGCTTCCCCCCCTCGCTGTGTGCGTGAGTCCCCCCCTCGCTGTGTTTGTGAGACCCCCCTCGCTGTGTGCGTGAGTCCCCTCCCCGCTGTGTGCGTGAGCCCCCCCCTCGCTGTGTGCGTGAGCCCCCCCTCGCTGTGTGCGTGAGCCCCCCCTCGCTGTGTGCGTGACTCCCCCCCCTTGCTGTGTGCGTGAGCGTGTCCCTCCTTCGCTGTGTGTGCGTGTGTCCCCCCCTCGCTGTGTGCGTGAGTCCCCCCTCGCTGTGTGCGTGAGTCCCCCCCCTCGCTGTGTGCGTGAGCCGCCCCCTCGCTGTGGGCATGAGCGTGTCCCTCCTTCGCTGTGTGTGCGTGAGTCCCCCCCCCCGCTGTGTGCGTGAGTCCCCCCCTGGCTGTGTGCGTGAGTCCCCCCCCCGCTGTGTGCGTGAGTCCACCCCCCGCTGTGTGCGTGAGTCCACCCCTCGCTGTGTGCGTGAGTCCCCCCCCCCGCTGTGTGCGTGAGTCCACCCCTCGCTGTGTGCGTGAGTCCACCCCTCGCTGTGTGCGTGAGTCCACCCCCCTCGCTGTGTGCGTGAGTCCCCCCCCTCGCTGTAGTACGTGAGTCCCCCCTCGCTGTGTGCGTGAGTCCCCCCCCTCGCTGTGTGCGTGAGCCGCCCCCTCGCTGTGGGCATGAGCGTGTCCTTCCTTCACTGTGTGTGTGTGAGCCCCCCTCGCTGTGTGCGTGTGACCCCCCTCGCTGTGTGCGTGCATGTGTCCCCCCCTCGCTGTGTGCGTGCATGTGTCCCCCCCTCGCTGTGTGCGTGTGTCCCCCTCCTCGCTGTGTGCGTGTGTGTCCCCCTCGCTGTGTGCATGAGCGTGTCCCTCCTTCGCTGTGTGTGCGTGAGTCCCCCCCCGCTGTGTGTGTGTCCCCCCCCGCTGTGTGCGTGAGTCCCCCCCTCGCTGTGTGCGTGAGTCCCCCCCTCGCTGTGTGCGTGAGTCCCACCTTTCGCTGTGTGCGTGAGTCCCCCCCCTCGCTGTGTGTGCGTGAGTCCCCCCCTCGCTGTGTGCGTGCGTGTCCCCCCCCGCTGTGTGTGTGCATGTGTCCCCCCCCGCTGTGTGCGTGTGTCCCCCCCTCGCTGTGTGTGAGCGTGTCCCTCCCTCGCTGTGTGTGTGTGCGTGTCCCCACCCCTCGCTGTGTGCGTGTGTCCCCCCCTCGCTGTGTGAGCGTGTCCCTCCCTCGCTGTGTGTGAGCGTGTCCCTCCCTCACTGTGTGCGTGTGTGTCCCCCCCCTCGCTGTGTGCGCGTGTCCCCCCTCGCTGTTTGTGAGCATCTCCCCCGCTCGCTGTGTGCGGGTGTCCCCCCCTCGCTGTGTGCGTGTCCCCCCCCCGCTGTGTGTGCGCGTGTGTCCCCCCTCACTGTTTGTGTGCGTGTCCCCAACCCTCGCTGTGTGTGAGCGTGTGTCCCTCCTTCGCTGTGTGCGTGTGTGTCCCCCCTCGCAGTGTGCGTGTGTCCCCCCCTCGCTGTGTGTGAGCGTGTCCCTTCCTCACTGTGTGCGTGTGTGTCCCCCCCCTCGCTGTGTGCGTGTGTCCCCCCTCGCTGTTTGTGAGCATCTCCCCCGCTCGCTGTGTGCGGGTGTCCCCCCCTCGCTGTGTGTGCGCGTGTCCCCCTCGCTGTGTGTGTGCGTGTCCCTCCCTCGCTGTCTGTGAGCGTGTCCCCACCCCTCGCTGTGTGCGTGTGTCCCCCCCTCACTGTGTTTGTGTGTCCCCCCCTCGCTTGGTGTGGGTGTCCCCCCCCTCGCTGTGTGCGTGTGTCCCCCTCGCTGTGTGCGTGTCTCCCCCCTCACTATGTGCGTGTTTCCCCCCCTGTGCTGTGTGCGTGTTTCCCCCCCTCGCTGTGTGTGTGTGCGTGTGTCCCCCCTCGCTGTGTGTGTGCGTGTGTCCCCCCTCGCTGTGTGTGAGCGTGTCCCCCCCTCGCTGTCTGTGAGCGTGTCCCTCCTTCGCTGTCTGTGAGAGTGTCCCCCTCCCTCGCTGTGTGTGTGCGTGTCCTCCCCCTCGCTGTCTGTGAGTGTGTCCCCCTCCCTCGCTGTGTGTGTGCGTGTTCCCCCCCTTCGCTGTGTGCATGTGTCCCTCCTTCGCTGTGTGCGTGTGTCCCTCCTTCGCTGTGTGCGTGTGTCCCCCCTCACTGTGTGTGTGCGTGTCCCCCCCTCACTGTGTTTGTGTGTCCCCCCCCTCGCTTGTTGTGGGTGTCCCCCCCCTCGCTGTGTGCGTGTTTCCCCCCTCACTATGTGCGTGTTTCCCCCCCTGTGCTGTGTGTGCGTGTCCCTCCCTCGCTGTGTGCATGTGTACCCCTTCGCTGTGTGTGAGCATGTCCCTCACTCGTTCTGTCTGAGCCTGTCCCTCCCTCGCTGTGTGTGAGCGTGTCCCTCCCTCGCTGTGTGCGTGTGTGTCCCTCCCTCGTTGTGTGTGAGCGTGTCCCTCCCTCGCTGTGTGTGTGCGTGTGTCCCTCCCTCGCTGTGTGTGAGCGTGTCCCCCCCTCGCTGTCTGTGAGCGTGTCCCTCCTTCGCTGTCTGTGAGAGTGTCCCCCTCCCTCGCTGTGTGTGTGCGTGTCCTCCCCCTCGCTGTCTGTGAGCGTGTCACCCTCCCTCGCTGTGTGTGTGCGTGTTCCCCCCCTTCGCTGTGTGCATGTGTCCCTCCTTCGCTGTGTGCGTGTGTCCCTCCTTCGCTGTGTGCATGTGTCCCCCCTCACTGTGTGTGTGCGTGTCCCTCCCTCGCTGTGTGCGTGTGTCCCTCCTTCGCTGTGTGTGAGCGTGTCCCTCCTTCGCTGTCTGTGAGCGTGTCCCCCCCCCTCGCTGTGTGCCTGTGTCCCCCCTCGCTGTGTGCGTGTGTACCCCCTCGCTGTGTGCGTGTGTCCCCCCCCTCGCTGTGTGCGTGTGTCCCCCCCCTCGCTGTGTGCGTGTGTCCCCCCCCCTCGCTGTGTGCGTGAGCGTGTCCCTCCTTCGCTGTGTGTGCGTGAGACCCCACCTCGCTGTGTGCATGAGCGTGTCCCCCCCTCGCTGTGTGCGTGAGACCCCCCTCGCTGTGTGCGTGCGTCCCCCCCTCGCTGTGTGCGTGAGTCCCCCGCTCGCTGTGTTTGTGAGACCCCCCTCGCTGTGTGCATGAGTCCCCTCCCCGCTGTGTGCGTGAGCCCCCCCCTCGCTGTGTGCGTGAGCCCCCCCTCGCTGTGTGCGTGAGCCCCCCCTCGCTGTGTGCGTGACTCCCCCCCCTTG
The DNA here is from genome assembly GCF_047496795.1 of Chiloscyllium punctatum. Lineage (NCBI taxonomy): Eukaryota > Metazoa > Chordata > Chondrichthyes > Orectolobiformes > Hemiscylliidae > Chiloscyllium > Chiloscyllium punctatum. The sequence goes on from NW_027309818.1 coordinate 1,044,958, forward strand.
CTGTGTGCGTGAGCGTGTCCCTCCTTCGCTGTGTGTGCGTGTGTCCCCCCCTCGCTGTCTGCGTGTATCCCCCCCTCGCTGTGTGCGTGAGCGTGTCCCTCCTTCGCTGTGTGTGCGTGAGTCCCCCCCTCGCTGTGTGCGTGAGTCCCCTCCCTCGCTGTGTGCGTGAGTTCCCCCCCCCCACTGTGTGCGTGAGTCCACCCCTCGCTGTGTGCGTGAGTCCACCCCTCGCTGTGTGCGTGAGTCCACCCCTCGCTGTGTGCGTGAGTCCACCCCCCTCGCTGTGTGCGTGAGTCCCCCCCTCGCTGTAGTGCGTGACTCCCCCCTCGCTGTGTGCGTGAGCCGCCCCCTCGCTGTGGGCATGAGCGTGTCCCTCCTTCGCTGTGTGCGTGTGAGACCCCCCTCGCTGTGTGCGTGAGTCCCCCCCCCCCTTGCTGTGTGCGTGTGTTCCCCCCTCGCTGTGTGCGTGAGCTGCCCCCTCACTGTGGGCATGAGCGTGTCCCTCCTTCGCTGTGTGTGTGTGAGCCCCCCCTCGCTGTGTGCGTGTGTCCACCCCCCGCTGTGTGCATGTGTCCACCCCTCGCTGTGTGCGTGCATGTGTCCCCCCCTCGCTGTGTGCGTGTGTCCCCCTCCTCGCTTGTGCGTGTGTGTCCCCCTCCTCGCTGTGTGCGTGTGTGTCCCCCTCACTGTGTGCGTGAGCGTGTCCCTCCTTCGCTGTGTGTGCGTGAGTCCCCCCCCGCTGTGTGCGTGAGTCCCCCCCGCTGTGTGCGTGAGTCCCCCCCTCGCTGTGTGCGTGAGTTCCCCCCCCAGCTGTGTGCGTGAGTCCACCCCTCGCTGTGTGCGTGAGTCCACCCCCCTCGCTGTGTGCGAGTCCCCCCCCTCGCTGTAGTGCGTGAGACCCCCTCACTGTGTGCGTGAGTCCCCCCCTCGCTGTGTGCGTGAGCCGCCCCCTCGCTGTGGGCATGAGCGTGTCCCTCCTTCGCTGTGTGCGTGTGAGACCCCCCTCGCTGTGTGCGTGAGTCCCCCCCCGCTGTGTGTGTGAGTCCCCCCCCCTCGCTGTGTGCCTGTGTCCCCCCTCGCTGTGTGCGTGAGTCCCCCCCTCGCTGTGTGCGTGAGTCCCCCCCTCGCTGTGTGCGTGTGTCCCCCCCTCGCTGTGTGCGTGAGCCGCCCCCTCGCTGTGGGCATGAGCGTGTCCCTCCTTCGCTGTGTGTGTGTGAGCCCCCCCTCGCTGTGTGCGTGTGTCCACCCCCCGCTGTGTGCATGTGTCCCCCCCTCGCTGTGTGCGTGCATGTGTCCCCCCCTCGCTGTGTGCGTGTGTCCCCCTCCTCGCTGTATGCGTGTGTGTCCCCCTCGCTGTGTGCATGTGTGTGTCCCTCCTTCGCTGTGTGTGCGTGAGTCCCCCCTCGCTGTGTGTGTGTGTCCCCCCCCTCGCTGTGTGCGTGAGTCCCCCCCCTCACTGTGTTTGTGTGTCCCCCCCCTCGCTTGGTGTGGGTGTCACCCCCCTCGCTGTGTGCGTGTGTCCCCCCTCACTGTGTGTGTGCGTTGTGTCCCCCCTCGCTGTGTGTGAGCGTGTCCCCCCCTCGCTGTCTGTGAGCGTGTCCCCCCTCGCTGTGTGTGTGCGTGTGTCCCCCCTCGCTGTGTGTGTGCGTGTGTCCCCCCTCGCTGTGTGTGAGCGTGTCCCCCCTCGCTGTCTGTGAGCGTGTCCCCCCTCGCTGTGTGTGTGCGTGTGTCCCCCCCTCGCTGTGTGTAGCGTGTCCCCCCTCGCTGTCTGTGAGCGTGTCCCTCCTTCGCTGTCTGTGAGCGTGTCCCCCTCCCTCGCTGTGTGAGTGCGTGTTCCCCCCCTTCGCTGTGTGCGTGTGTCCCTCCCTCGCTGTGTGCGTGTGTCCCCCCTCACTGTGTGTGTGCGTGTCCCTCCCTCGCTGTGTGCGTATGTCCCTCCTTCGCTGAGTGTGAGCGTGTCCCCACCCCTCGCTGTGTGCGTGTGTCCCCACCCCTCGCTGTGTGCGTGTGTCCCCACCCCTCGCTGTGTGCCTGTGTACCCTCTCGCTGTGTGCGTGTGTCCCCCCCTCGCTGTGTGCGTGTGTCCCCCCCCTCGTTGTGTGCGTGTGTCCTCCCCCTCTCTGTGTTTGTGTGTCCCCCCCCTCGCTTGGTGTGGGTGTCCCCCCCGTGCTGTGTGCGTGTGTCCCCACTCGGTGTTTGTGAGCGTTTCCCCCCCTCGCTGTGTATGTGCGTGTTCCCCCCCTCGCTTTGTGTGGGTGTTCCCCCCCTCGCTTTGTGTGGGTGTCCCCCCCCCTCGCTGTGTGCGTGTGTCCCCCCCTCGCTGTGTGCGTGTGTCCCCCCCTCACTGTGTGCGTGTGTCCCCCCCTCGCTATGTGCATGTGTGTCCCCCTCGCTGTGTGCGTGTGTGTCCCCTCGCTGTGTGCATGTTCCCACTCCCTCGCTGTGTGTGTGCGTGTGTCCCCCTCGCTGTGTGCGTGTGTCCCTCCCTCACTGTGTGCGTGTGTCCCCCCTCACTGTGTGTGTGCGTGTCCCCAACCCTCGCTGTGTGTGAGCATGTGTTCCCCCCTCGCTGTGTGCGTGTGTCCCTCCTTCGCTGTGTGTGAGCGTGTCCCTCCCTCACTGTGTGCGTGTGTCCCCCCTCACTGTTTGTGTGCGTGTCCCCAACCCTCGCTGTGTGTGAGCGTGTGTCCCCCCTCGCTGTGTGCGTGTGTCCCTCCTTCGCTGTGTGCGTGTGTGTCCCCCCTCGCAGTGTGCGTGTGTCCCCCCCTCGCTGTGTGTGAGCGTGTCCCTCCCTCGCTGTGTGTGTGTGCGTGTCCCCACCCCTCGCTGTGTGCGAGTGTGTCCCCCTCGCTGTGTGAGCGTGTCCCTCCCTCGCTGTGTGTGAGCGTGTCCCTCCCTCACTGTGTGCGTGTGTGTGTCCCCCCTCGCTGTGTGCGTGTGTCCCCCCTCGCTGTTTGTGAGCATCTCCCCCGCTCGCTGTGTGCGGGTATCCCCCCCTCGCTGTGTGCGCGTGTCCCCCTCGCTGTGTGTGCGCGTGTCCCCCTCGCTGTGTGTGTGCGTGTCCCTCCCTCGCTGTCTGTGAGCGTGTCCCCACCCCTCGCTGTGTGCGTGTGTGTCCCCCTCACTGTGTTTGTGTGTCCCCCCCTTGCTTGGTGTGGGTGTCCCCCCCCTCGCTGTGTGCGTGTGTCCCCCTCGCTGTGTGCGTGTCTCCCCCCTCACTATGTGCGTGTTTCCCCCCCTGTGCTGTGTGCGTGTTTCCCCCCCTCGCTGTGTGTGTGTGCGTGTGTCCCCCCTCGCTGTGTGTGTGCGTGTGTCCCCCCTCGCTGTGTGTGTGCGTGTGTCCCCCCTCGCTGTGTGTGAGCGTGTCCCCCCCTCGCTGTCTGTGAGCGTGTCCCTCCTTCGCTGTCTGTGAGAGTGTCCCCCTCCCTCGCTGTGTGTGCGTGTCCTCCCCCTCGCTGTCTGTGAGCATGTCCCCCTCCCTCGCTGTGTGTGTGCGTGTTCCCCCCCTTCGCTGTGTGCGTGTGTCCCTCCTTCGCTGTGTGTGTGTGTGTGTGTCTCCCTCGCTGTGTGTGTGCGTGTGTGTCCCCTCACTGTGTGTGTGCGTGTCCCTCCCTCGCTGTGTGCGTGTGTCCCTCCTTCGCTTTGTGTGAGCGTGTCCCTCCTTCGCTGTCTGTGAGCGTGTCCCCCCCCCTCGCTGTGTGCCTGTGTCCCCCCTCGCTGTGTGCGTGTGTACCCCCTCGCTGTGTGCGTCTGTCCCCCCCCTCGCTGTGTGCGTGTGTGTCCCCCTCGCTGTGTGCGTGTGTCCCCCCCTCGCTGTGTGCGTGTCCCCCCCCCTAGCTGTGTGCGTGTGTCCCCCCCCTCGCTGTGTGCGTGTGTCCCCCCCTCGCTGTGTGCGTGTGTCACCCCCCTCACTGTGTTTGTGTGTCCCCCCCCTCGCTTGGTGTGGGTGTCCCCCCCTGTGCTGTGTGCGAGTGTCCCCCCCTCGCTGTGTGTGTGCGTGTCCCCCACCTCGCTGTGTGCGAGTGTCCCCCCCTCGCTGTGTGTGAGCGTGTCTCCCCCTCGCTGTCTGTGAGCGTGTCCCTCCTTCGCTGTCTGTGAGTGTGTCCCCCCTCGCTGTGCGCTTGTGTCCCCCCCCTCGCTGTGTGCGTGTGTCCCCCCCTCGCTGTGTGCGTGTGTCCCCCCCTCGCAGTGTGCGTGTGTCCCCCCCTCGCTGTGTGCGTGTGTCCCTCCTTCGCTGTGTGTGAGCGTGTCCCTCCCTCACTGTGTGCGTGTTTCCCCCCCCCTCGCTGTGTGCGTGTGTCCCCCCTCGCTGTGTCCGGGTGTCCCCGCCCTCGCTGTGTGCGTGTTCCCCCCCCTCGCTGTGTGTGTGCGTGTGTCCCTCCCTCGCTGTGTGTGTGCGTGTCCCTCCCTCTCTGTGTGTGCGCGTGTCCCTCCCTTGCTGAGTGTGCGCATGTCCCTCCCTCGCTGTGTGTGAGCGTGTCCCTCCCTCGCTGTGTGTGAGCGTGTCCCTCCCTCACTGTGTGTGCGCGTGTCCCTCCCTCGCTGAGTGTGCGCATGTCCTTCCCTCGCTGTGTGTGAGCGTGTCCCTCCCTCACTGTGTGTGTGCGTGTCCCCCCCTCGCTGTGTGTGAGCGTGTCCCCCCCTCGCTGTGTGCGAGCGTGTCCCTCCCTCGCTGTGTGTGAGCGTGTCCCCCCCTCGCTGTGTGTGTGCGTGTCCCTCCCTCGCTGTGTGTAAGCGTGTCCACCACTCGCTGTGTGCGTGTGTCCCCCACCTCGCTGTGTGCGTGTGTCCCCCCCTCGCTCAATGCGTGTATCCCCCCTCGCTGTGTGCGGGTGTCCCCCCCCGCTGTGTGCGGGTGTCCCCCTCGCTGTGTGTGTGTGTACCCCCTCGCTGTGTGCATGTGTGTCCCCTCGATGTGTGTGAGCGTTTCCCTCCTTCGCTGTGTGCGTGTTTGTCCCTCCCTCGATGTCTGTGAGCGTGTCCCTCCTTCGCTGTGTGCGTGTGTCCCCCCCTCGCTGTGTATGTGCGTGTGTCCCTCCCTCGCTGTGTACGTGTCCCCCCCCCTCACTGTGTGCGTGTGTCCCCCCCTGGCTGTGTGCGTGTGTCCCCCCCTGGCTGTGTGCGTGTGTCCCCCCCTGGCTGTGTGCATGTGTCCCCCCTCGCTGTGTGCGTGTGTCCCCCCCTCGCTGTGTGCATGTGTCCCCCCTCGCTGTGTGCGTGTGTGTACCCCTTCGCTGTGTGTGAGCATGTCCCTCCCTCCTTCTGTGTGTGCCTGTCACTCCCTCGCTGTGTGTGAGCGTGTCCCCCCCTCGCTGTGTGTGAGCGTGTCCCTCCCTCGCTGTGTGCGTGTGTGTCCCTCCCTCGCTGTGTGTGTTCGTGTGTCCCCCCCCTCGCTGTGTGCGTGTGTCCCCCCCTCGCTGTGTGCGTGTGTCCCCCCCTCGCTGTGTGCGTGTGTACCCCCTCGCTGTGTGCGTGTGTCCCCCCTCGCTGTGTGCGTGTGTACCCCCTCGCTGTGTGTGCGCGTGTCCCTCCCTCGCTGTGTGTGTGCGTGTCCCTCCCTCGCTGTGTGTGTGCGTGTCCCTCCCTCGCTGTGTGTGTGCGTGTCCCTCCCTCGCTGTGTGTGCGCGTGTCCCTCCCTCGCTGTGTGTGTGCATGTCCCTCCCTCGCTGTGTGTGAGCGTGTCCCTCCCTCGCTGTGTGTACGTGTATCCCCCCTCGCTGTGTGCGCGTGTCCCTCCCTCGCTGTGTGTGAGCGTGTCCCTCCCTCGCTGTGTGTGTGCGTGTGTCCCTCCCTCGCTGTGTGTGTGCGTGTCCCTCCCTCTCTGTGTGTGCGCGTGTCCCTCCCTTGCTGAGTGTGCGCATGTCCCTCCCTCGCTGTGTGTGAGCGTGTCCCTCCCTCGCTGTGTGTGAGCGTGTCCCTCCCTCACTGTGTGTGCGCGTGTCCCTCCCTCGCTGAGTGTGCGCGTGTCCTTCCCTCGCTGTGTGTGAGCGTGTCCCTCCCTCACTGTGTGTGTGCGTGTCCCCCCCTCGCTGTGTGTGAGCGTGTCCCCCCCTCGCTGTGTGCGAGCGTGTCCCTCCCTCGCTGTGTGTGAGCGTGTCCCCCCCTCGCTGTGTGTGTGCGTGTCCCTCCCTCGCTGTGTGTGAGCGTGTCCACCACTCGCTGTGTGCGTGTGTCCCCCCCTCGCTCAGTGCGTGTATCCCCCCTCGCTGTGTGCGGGTGTCCCCCCCCGCTGTGTGCGGGTGTCCCCCTCGCTGTGTGCGTGTGTACCCCCTCGCTGTGTGCATGTGTGTCCCCTCGATGTGTGTGAGCGTGTCCCTCCTTCGCTGTGTGCGTGTTTGTCCCTCCCTCGATGTCTGTGAGCGTGTCCCTCCTTCGCTGTGTGCGTGTGTCCCCCCCTCGCTGTGTATGTGCGTGTGTCCCTCCCTCGCTGTGTGCGTGTCCCCCCCCCTCACTGTGTGTGTGTGTGTCCCCCTGGCTGTGTGCGTGTGTCCCCCCCTGGCTGTGTGCGTGTGTCCCCCCCTGGCTGTGTGCATGTGTCCCCCCTCGCTGTGTGCGTGTGTCCCCCCCTCGCTGTGTGCATGTGTCCCCCCTCGCTGTGTGCGTGTGTGTACCCCTTCGCTGTGTGTGAGCATGTCCCTCCCTCCTTCTGTGTGTGCCTGTCACTCCCTCGCTGTGTGTGAGCGTGTCCCTCCCTCCTTCTGTGTGTGCCTGTCACTCCCTCGCTGTGTGTGAGCGTGTCCCCCCCTCGTTGTGTGTGAGCGTGTCCCTCCCTCGCTGTGTGCGTGTGTGTCCCTCCCTCGCTGTGTGCGTGTGTGTCCCTCCCTCGCTGTGTGTGTTCGTGTGTCCCCCCCCTCGCTGTGTGCGTGTGTCCCCCCCTCGCTGTGTGCGTGTGTCCCCCCCTCGCTGTGTGCGTGTGTACCCCCTCGCTGTGTGCGTGTGTCCCCCCTCGCTGTGTGCGTGTGTACCCCCTCGCTGTGTGTGCGCGTGTCCCTCCCTCGCTGTGTGTGTGCATGTCCCTCCCTCGCTGTGTGTGTGCGTGTCCCTCCCTCGCTGTGTGTGTGCGTGTCCCTCCCTCGCTGTGTGTGCGCGTGTCCCTCCCTCGCTGTGTGTGCGCATGTCCCTCCCTCGCTGTGTGAAAGCGTGTCCCCCATCGCTGTGTGCGTGTGTCCCTCTCTCGCTGTGTGTGTGTGTGTCCCCCTCGCTGTGTGTGAGCGTGTCCCTCCCTCGCTGTGTGTGCGTGTCCCCCCCTCGCTGTGTGTGTGCGTGTCCCTCCCTCGCTATGTGTGAGCGTGTCCCTCCCTCGCTGTGTTTGTGTGTCCCCCACCTCGCTGTGTGCGTGTGTCCCCCCCTCGCTCAGTGCGTGTATCCCCCCTCGCTGTGTGCGTGTGTCCCCCCCCTCGCTGTGTGTGAGCGTGTCCCTCCCTCGCTGTGTGTGAGCGTGTCCCTCCCTCGCTGTGTGCGCGTGTCCCCCCCTCGCTGTGTGTGCGCGTGTCCCCCCCTCGCTGTGTGTGCGAGTGTCCCCCACCTCACTGTGTGCGTGTGTGTCCCCCTCACTATGTGCGTGTGTCCCCCCCTCGCTGTGTGTGAGCGTGTCCCTCCTTCGCTGTGTGCGTGTCCCCACCTTCGCTGTGTGCGTGTGTCCGCCCCGTGCTCTGTGCGTGTGTCCCCCTCGCTGTGTGCGTGTGTCCCCCCCTCGCTGTGTGTGCGTGTGTCCCTCCCTCACTGTGTGCGCGTGTGTCCCTCCCTCACTGTGTGTGCGTGTCCTTCCCTCGCTGTGTGTGAGCGTGTCCCTCCTTCGCTGTGTGTGTGTCCCCCTCCTTCGCTGTGTGTTAGCGTGTCCCTCCTTCGCTGTGTGTGTGTCCCCCGCCTCGCTGTGTGCGTGTGTGCCCCACCTCGCTGTGTGTGCCTGTGTCCCCCACCTCGCTGTGTGCGTGTGTGCCCCACCTCGCTGTGTGTGCCTGTGTCCCCCACCTCGCTGTGTGCATGTCCCCCCCTCGCTGTGTGTGAGCGTGTCCCTCCTTCGCTGTCTGTGAGCGTGTCCCCCCCTCGCTGTGTGTGAGCGTGTCCCTCCCTCGCTGTGTGTGAGCGTGTCCCTCCTTCGCTGTGTGCGTGTGTCTTCCCCTCGCTGTCTGTGAGCGTGTCCCTCCTTCGCTGTGTTCGTGTCCCCCTCCCTCGCTGTGTGTGAGCATGTCCCTCCCTCGCTGTGTGTGTGCACGTGTCCCCCCCTCGCTGTGTGCATGTGACCCTCCCTCGCTGTGTGTGAGCATGTCCCTCCCTCGCTGTGTGTGTGCACGTGTATCCCCCTCGCTGTGTGCATGTGACCCTCCCTCGCTGTGTGTGCGTGTGTCCCCCTCGCTGTGTGTGTGCGTGTATCCCCCCCTCGCTGTGTGTGTGACCCTCCCTCGCTGTCTGTGAGCGTGTCCCTCCTTCGCTGTCTGTGAGCATGTCCCTCCTTCGCTGTGTGTGTGTCCCCCCCCCTCGCTGTGTGTGTGTGTGTGTGTCCCCATCCCTCGCTGTGTGAGCGTGTCCCCCCCTCGCTGTGTGTGCCTGTGTCCCCCCCCCTCGCTGTGTGCGTGTGTCCACCCCTCGCTGTGTGCGTGTGTGTCCCCCTCGCTGTGTGCGTGTGTGTCCCCCTCGCTGTGTGCGTGTGTGTCCCCCTCGCTGTGTGTGAGCGTGTCCCCCCCTCGCTGTGTGTGAGCGTGTCCCTCCCTCGCTGTCTGTGAGCATGTCCCCCCCTCGCTGTGTGTGAGCGTGTAACTCCTTCGCTGTGTGTGAGCGTGTCCCCCCCTCGCTGTCTGTGAGCGTGTCCCTCCCTCGCTGTGTGTGTGCGTGTCCACCCCTTCGCTGTGTGCGTGTCCCACCTCGCTGTGTGTGAGCATGTCCCTCCCTCGCTGTGTGTGAGCGTGTCCCTCCTTCGCTGTGTGCGTGTGTCCCCCCCTCGCTGTCTGTGAGCGTGTCCCTCCTTCGCTGTGTGTTTGCGTGTCCCCCACCTCGCTGTGTGTGAGCGCATGTATTCCCCCTCGCTCTGTGTGTGTGTCCCTCCCTCGCTGTGTGTGTGCGTGTATCACCCCCTCGCTGTGTGTGTGTCCCCCTCCCTCACTGTGTGTGTGTGTGTGTGTGTGTATCCCTCCCTCGCTGTGTGTGTGCGCGTGTATCTCCTCTCGCTGTGTGCGTGTGTCCCTCCCTCGCTGTGTGTGTGCGTGGCCCTCCCTTGCTGTGTGTGCATATGTCTCCCCATCGTTGGGTGTGCGCATGTCCCTCTCTTGCTCTGTGTGTGTGTTTGTGCTTGTGTGTGTCCCTCCCTCATTGTGTGTGCATGTCCCTTCCAGGCTGTGTGTTCGTGTCCCTCTCTCGCTGTGTGTCTGTAATTTTGTGCTTGTGCATGTGCGTGTCCCTCCCTCGCTGTGTGTGTGTCCCCCTCTTGCTGTGAGTATGTGTATCGCTCTTGCAGTGTATGTGTATTGCTCTTGCAGTGTATGTGAGTGTCCCTCCCTCGCTGTGTGTGTGTGTGTGTGTGTGTGTGTGTGTGTGAGTATGTGTGTCCCTCCCTGGCTGTGTGTCTGCGTGTATCCCCTTAACTGTGTGTGTGTGTGCGTGTCCCTCCCTTGCTGTGTGTGTGTGTCCCTCCCTTGCTCTTTGTGTATATCCCCCTCCCTGTGTGTGCCATCTCCCCTTGCTGTGTGAGTGCATGACCCCCTTGCTGTGTGTGTTTGTGTATGTTGCTCCCTCGCTGTGTGTGTGCATGTTCCTACCACGCTGTGTGTGTGCACGTCCTTCCCTCGCTGTGTATGAGCATGCCCCTCCTCACTGTGTGTGTGCTAGTCCCTCCTTGCTGTGTGTGTGTGTGTACATCTCCCTCGCTCTGTGTGTGTGTATATGGTCCCACCCTTGCTGTGTATATGTGTGTCCCTCCCTCGCTCTGTGTGTGTGCGTGTCCCTCGCTGTGTATGTGTTAGTCCCCCCGTTTGTGTGTGAGTGCATGTCCCCCCTTGCTGTGTTTGCGTGTCTCTCCCACTCTGTGTGTGCATGTCCTTCTCTCCCTTGCTCTGTGTGTGTGTGCGCATGTCCCCCTTTTGGTGTGAATGTGTGTCCCTCTTGATGTGTATGTGCGTGTCACTCCCTCACTGTATGTCTGTGTGTCCCTCCCTGTGTGTCCCTCCCTCGCTGTGTGTCTGCGTGTATCCCCTTAACTGTTTGTATGTGTGCGTGTCCCTCTTGCTGTGCGTGTGTGTGTGTGTGGCCCTCCCTCGCTGTGTGTGCATGTGTCGCCCCCTCGTTATGTGTATGTGTGTGTGTCTCTCCCTCGCTGTCTGTGTGTGCGTCCCTCCCTTGCCGTGTATTTGTGTGTCCCTCTCTAGCTGTGTGCCTGTGTTTGTGTGCTTGCGCATGCGCGTGTCCCTCCCTCGCTGTGTGTGCTTGTCCCCCTCTTGCTGTGAGTATGTTTGTCCCTCTTGCAGTGTATGTGTGTGTCCCTCCCTCGCTGTGTTTGTGTGTGTGTGTGCACGCGCATGTCACTCCCTCACTGTGGGTCTGTGTGTCCCTCTCATGCTGTGTGAGTGTGTGTGTGTCTCCATCCATCCCTGTGTGTGTGTGTGTGTGTGTGTGTGTATGTCCCTCCCTCGCTGTGTATGTGCATGTCCTTCCCTCGCTGTGGGCGCATGTCCCTCTCTCACTGTGTGTGCACGTGTCACTCCCTTGCTTTGCGTGTGTGTCCCTACCTTGTGTGTGTGTGTGTCCCTCACTGTATGTGCGCATCTCCCCTCGCTGTGTGAGTGCATGTCCCCCCCCTTGCTGTGTGTGCTTGTGTCCCTCCTTCGCTGTGCCTGTGCATGTCCTCTCTCTCTCTGTGTGTGTGCTTGTCCCTCCCTTGCTGTGTGCTTGTCCTTCCCTCGCTGTGTGTGAGTGTCCCTCCTTTGCTGTGTGTGCGCGCATCCCTCCCTCGCTGCGTGTCTCAGCAAGTCCCTCGCTCAGTGTGTGTGTGTGTGTCCCTCCCTCGCTGTTTGTGTGTACGTGTCACATCCTCACTGTATGTGCTTGTGTGTCCCCCCTTCACTGCGTGTCCCTCACTCACTGTTTGAGTGTGTGTCACTCTATCGCATTGTGTGTATGTTTATCTCTCTCCCTGTGTGTGTGTGTGTATCCCTCCTTCGCTCTGTGTGTGTGTTTACGTGGGTGTCCCTCTGTGTGTGTGCGTGTGTGTAATTGTGTCTCCCTCACACGCTGTGAGTGTGCGGGTCCGTCCCTCCCTCGCTGTGTGTGTGTGTGTGTGTGTGTGTGTGTGTGTGCGTGGTCCCACCCTCTCTGTCTGTGTGTGTGTGTCCCTCTCTCGCTGTGTATGTGTGAGTTTCCCCTACTTGCTCTGTGCGTGTGTGCGCGTGGCCCTCCCTCGCTGCGTGTGCATGTGTCTCCACCTCACTGTGTGTGTGCGTATCCCTCTCTTGCTGTGTGTGTGTGTGTGTGTGTGTGTGTGTGTGTCCCTCCCTCGCTGTGTGTGCATGTGTGTGTGTGTGTCCCTCTCTCGCTGTGTGTGCCTGTGTTTGTGTGCTTCCTCATGCACGTGTTGCTCCCTCGCTGTCTGTGTATGTGTGTCCCTCCCTCGCTCTGTGTGTGTGTGTGTGTGTGTGTGTGTGTGTGTGTGTGTGTGTGTGTGTGTGTGTGCTCCTCTTGCTTTGTGTGTGTGCACGTGGCCCTTCCTCGCTGTCTGTGCATGTGTCGCACCCTCGCTGAATGTGTGCGTGTGTGTGTGTCCCTCCCTCACTGAGTATGTGTGAGTTCCCCCCTTGCTCTCTGTGTGTATGTCCCTCTTGCTGTGCGTGTGTGTGCGTGGCCCTCCCTCGCTGTGTGTGTATGCATGTGTGACACTCCCTCGCTCTGTGTGTGTGTGTGTGCGTGGCCCTCCCTCGCTGTGTGTGTGTGCATGTGTGACACTCCCTCGCTCTGTGTGTGTGTGTGTGTGTGTGAGAGACACTCCCTCGCTGTGTGTGTATGTGTGTGTGGTCTCACCCTCGCTGTCTCTGTGTGCGCGTGTCCCTCTCTCGCTGTGTGTCTGTGTTTATGTGCTTGGGCATGTGCGTGTTCTTCCCTCACTGTGTGTACGTGTCCCCCTCTTGCTGTGAGTATGTGTGTCCCTCTTGCAGTATATGTGAGTGTCCTTCCCTCGCGGTGTGTCTTGTGTGTGTGTGTGTGTGTGTGTATGTGTGTGTGTGTGTATGCATGTGTGTCCCTCCCTCACTGTTTATGTGTCAGTTTCCTGCACTGTGTGTGTATGTGTGTTACTCTTGCTGTGCATGTGTGTACGTGGCCCTCCCTCACTGTGTGTGCATGTGTCTCCCCCTCGCTGTTTGTGTGTGTGTCCCTCTCTTGCTCTGTGTGTGTGTGTTTGCATGTGTCCATGTCCCTCCCTGGCTGTGTGTGTGCATGTCCCCCTCTAGCTGTGTGTCTGTGTTTGTGTGCTTGAGCATGTGCGTGTCCATCCCTCGCTGTGTGTGCGTGTCCCCTCTTGCTTTTACAGTGTATGTGACTGTCCTTCCCTCGCTGTGTGTGTGTGTGTATGCGTGTCACTCCCTTGCTGTGTGTCTGTGTGTATGTGTGCGTGTCCCTCCCTTGCTTTGTGCGTGTGCATGTGCGTGTGTGTGTGTGTGTGTGTGCACCTCTTGCTGTGTGTGCGCATGTCACTCCCTCGCTCTGACTGTGTGTCCGTCCCTTGTGTGTGTGTTTGTCCCTCCTTCACTGTGTGTGTGCGTCTCTCACTCGCTCTGTGTTTGTGTGTGTGTATATGCATGCCCCTCCTTCGCTTTGTGTGTGTGTGTCCCCGTCCCTCGCAGTGTGTGTGTGTCCCTCCCTCTCTGTGTGTATGCGTGTATCCCCCTCACTGTGTGTATGTGCGTGTCCCTCCCTCGCTCTGTGTGTGTGTGTGTGTGTGTGTGTGTGTGTGTGTGTGTGTGCGCGTGTGTCCCTCCCTTGCTTTGCGTGTGTGTGCCCCCTCTCAATTTGTGTGCACATGCCCTCCCCCTCGCAGTGCGTGTGCTTGTCCCTCCTTCTCTGTGTGTCCCTCCCTCACTAGGTGTGTGCATGTGTGTCCCTCCCTCTGTGTGTGTGTGTGTGGTGTGTGTGTGTGCGCGCACCCCTCTTGCTGTGCGTGTGTGTGTGTGTGGCCCTCCCTCACTGTGTATGTGTGAGTTCCCCCCTTGCTCTGTGTGTGTGTGTCCCTCTTGCTGTGCGTGTGTGCGCGTGTCCCTCTCTCACTGTGTGTGTCTGTGTTTGTGTGCTTCCTCATGCGCATGTTGCTCCCTCACTGTGTGTGCGTGTCCCTCCCACGCTGTTTGTGTGTGTGTGTGTCCCTCCCTCGCTCTGTGTGTGCATGTGTGACACTCCCTTGCTCTGTGTGTCTGTGTGTGACACTCCCTCGCTCTGTGTATGTGTGTGTGTATGTGTTTGTTGGCACTCACCCTCGCTGTCTCTGTGTGTGCGTGTCCCTCCCTTGCTGCGTGTGTGTGCGTGTTCTTCCCTCACTGTGTATGTGTGAGTTACCCCCTTGTCCTGTGTGTGTGTGTCCCCCTCTTGCTGCGCATGTGTGTGTGTGTGTGTGTGTGTCCCTCTTGCTGTGTGTGTGTGTGTGTGTGTGTGTGGCCTTCCCTCGCTGTGTACGTGTGAGTTACCCCCTTGCCCTGTGTGTGTGTGTGTGTGTGTCCCTCTTGCTGTGTGTGTGTGTGTGTGTCCTTCCCTCGCTGTGTATGTGTGAGTTACCCCCTTGCTCTGTGTGTGTGTGTGTGTGTCCCTCTTGCTGTGTGTGTGTGTGTGTGTGTCCTTCCCTCGCTGTGTATGTGTGAGTTACCCCCTTGCTCTGTGTGTGTGTGTGTGTGTCCCTCTTGCTGTGTGTGTGTGTGTATGTGTGCGTGTCCCTCCCTTGCTTTGTGCGTGTGTATGCGCCTCTTGCTGTGTGTGCGTGTGTCACTCCCTCGCTGAGTGTGTGTCCGTCTCTTGTGTGTGTGTTTGTCCCTTCCTCGCTGTGTGTGCGCATCTCTCCCTTGCTCTGTGTTTGTGTGTGTATGTGTGTGTGTATGTGTGCGTGTCCCTCCTTCGCTTTATGTGTGTGTGTCCCCGTCCCTCTCTGTGTGTATGTGCGTATCCCTCCCTCGCTGTGTGTGTGTCCCTCCCTCGCCGTGTGTCTGTCTGTATTCCCCTCACTGTGTGTGTGTTTGCGTGTCCCTCCCTCGCTTTGCGTGTGTGTGCCCCCTCTCAATTTGTGTGCACATGCCCTCTCCCTCGCGGTATGTGTTTGTCCCTCCCTCGCTGAGTGTGTGCGTGTCCCTCCTTCGCTGCGTTTCCCTCCCTCGCTGTGTGTGCGTGTCGCTCCCTCGCTGCGTGTGTGCGTGTCACTCCCTCGCTGTGTGTGTGCGTGTCCCTCCTTCGCTGCGTTTCCCTCCCTCGCTGAGTGTGTGCGTGTCCCTCCCTCGCTGAGTGTGTGCGTGTCGCTCCCTCACTGCGTGTGTGCGTGTCCCTTCCTCGCTGAGTGTGTGCGTGTTGCTCCCTCACTGCGTGTCTCAGTGTGTCCCTCCCTCGCTGAGTGTGTGCGTGTCGCTCCCTCACTGCGTGTTTCAGTGTGTCCCTCCCTCGCTGTGTGTGCATGTCCTTCCCTCACTGTGTCCATGTGTGTCTCCCTTTGCTGCGTGTCTGTGCGTGTCCCTCCCTCGCTGTGTGTGTGCTTGTCTCTGCCTCGTGTGTGGGTATCCCTTTCTTGCTGTGTGTGTGCGTGTCCCTCCCTTGCTGTGTGTGTGCATGTCCCTCCCTCGCTGTGTGTCTGCAGATAACCCACTCTCTGTGTAGTGCGCGTATCCCTCCCTCACTGTGCGTATGCGTGTCCCTCCCTCGCTATGTGTGTGTATATTTGTCCCTCCCTCGCAGTGTGCGTGTGTGTTAGTGTGTCCTTCCTTCGCTGTGTGTCTGCGGGTAACCCCCTCTCTGTTTGCGTTTGCATATCACTCCCTCGCTGTGCGTGTGTGTGTCCCCGTCCCTTGTGTGCGTGGGTGCATATCCTTCCCTTGTTCTGTGTGTGTTTGTGTGTTTGTATGTGTGCGTGTCCCTCCTTCGCTTTGCGTGTGTGTGTGTGTATCCGTCCCTTGAGTGTGTGACCAGCTTGCCATGTCTGTGTGTGTCCTCTCTCGCTGTGTGTGTGTGCCCCCTCTCAATTTCTGTGCACATGTCCTCCCCCTCGGCATGTGTGTGCTTGTCCCTCCCTTGCAGTGTATGTGCGTGTCCCTCCCTCACTGTGTGTCTGCGTGTATTCCCCTCACCATAAGTGTGTGTGTTTGTCCTTTCCTCGCTGTGTGTGCACGTCTCTCCCTTGCTGTGTGTTTGTGTGTGTGTGTATGTGTGCGTGTCCCTCCTTCGCTTTACATGTGTGTGTCCCCGTCCCTCATTGTGTGTGTGTGTCCCTCCCTCGCCGTGTGTCTGTCTGTATTCCCCTCACTGTGTGTGTGTTTGCGTGTCCCTCCCTCGCTTTGCGTGTGTGTGCCCCCCCTCAATTTGTGTGCACATGCCCTGCCCCTCACCGTGTGTGTGTTTGTCCCTCCTTCACTGTGTGTCCCTCCCTCGCTGTGTGTGTGCGTGTCTCTCCCTCGCTGTGTGGGTGCGTGTCTCTTCCTCGTGTGTGCGTATCCCTTTCTTGCTGTGTGTGTGAGTGTCCCTTCCTCGGTGTCTGTGCGTGTCCTTCCCTCGTGGTGTCTGTGTGTGTGTGCAGATGCACGTCCCCACCTTCGCCGCGTGTGTACGTGTCCCTCCCTCGCCGCGTGTGTGCGTGTCCCACCCTCGCCGCGTGTGTGCGTGTCCCACCCTCGCTTTGCGTGTGTGCGTGTCCCACCCTCGATTTGCGTGTGTGCGTGTCCCAACCTCGATTTGCGTGTGTGCGTGTCCCACCCTCGATTTGCGTGTGTATGTCCGTCCCTCGCTGTGTGTCTGCGTGTATCCCCCTCGCAAACACACACAGTGTGTCACTCCCTTGCTGTGTGTGTGTGTGTGTGTGTGTGTGTGTGTGTGTGTGTGTGTGTGTGTGTGTGTGTCCAAAATTTGCACCATCAGTGAATTGGCCATCATAAGTTGACTGTGGTATTCAGGAATGTGTGGTTTAAGTAAGTTCACCACGAGAAATGCAGGGTTTAATGTATAGGTAGAGGGGTGGGTCTGGGTAGGATGCTCTTCAGAGTTTTGGAATGGACTGGTTGGGCCGAATGGCCTGGTTGCACACGATGGCGATTCTATTCAGGTTATTGTTCAGCCCTACCAACCATCCCCGTCTCTTACACCTTGCCTCATCCCCAATATTCTCCTTAACACAGTAATCTCCTCCAGACTCTAAAACACTCTTTGCCTATATAACCTTCTCCAGTCCTTTCAAAGATCGATATGTCTGTCACCTCTTCCTGCTTTTCGAACCCTCCCTATAACTATTCCCATTTGGTAGAGGCCTCCCAATCATTGTTCCCTCTTGAAACTCCCATAAACATTTGTATCTCTGAAAACTCATGTGGACTGTCTCAACAACGTGCTGAGACCTGCTCTATTTCAGTGAAGTAATTAAGTCTTGGCAGCACTCACTGTTATAATCTCCCTCCAGCCTTACAGCACTGAGGATCTGTAGAAGCTCTTTTCAACCCGAGAGCCATCTCTGTGTCTGTGATCTCCTCCACTCCCCATAATACATTCTCTCTGAGCTCCTCTGTAATCCACTAAACACTCCCTAACACTGTCTGTATCAGTGTAACCTTCTCCAAAAACACAACCTTCTCTATCCGTGTAAATCCCTACACCGGTCCCTATCCCTCTCAGCTCCGTCTAACAATACAACCCTCCATGTCTGTGTATTCACCTTCAGTCCCTACTCACCTCCCTATCTGTGTAACCTTCTCCATGCATTTTTGCTTCAGTCTCTACAACTGTCCCTGTCAGTGTAACCTCTTCCAGACCCGAAAACTCTCCTCTTTTTGACTTACTCAGACCCCACAACCCTCACTATCTATAACCTACTCCTGTCTGAGAAACCTATCTCTGCAAACTGCTCCAACTCTTCCACTCTCCATAAGCTCCTGCAGCTCTTACATCCCTCCCTATCTACCAAATCTCTTCCATTCCCTAAACACCAACAGTCTGTGGAGACCCGACCACCATCCCGATCAGTGTAATCCTCTCAGGTCTCTGCAGTAATCCTGATCTGTCGAACTCACTCCATGCCTGTGCCTCTCCCAATCCAGTCCCTACAAACCCCACTATCTATTTAACACCCTCCTGTCACTATCACCCCCATGTCAATGTAAGCTCCTCCTGTGTCTCCATCATCTACCCATCTCCATAACATTGTCCAGCTCTTACACCACTATCTGTTTAAACGTCACCTTCTTCTAAACTTCCTCCTGTTTGTGCTATGCTCCCTTATCTGTGAAACTGTTTCTGACCATAATTGTTATCCCAGTCTCTGAAAAGAAATCCAGATTCCACAGCCTCCATAACCCCCAGAACCTAAGCCTTCCTATGTCTATAAACATCTTCAGTCACGACTCCCCTCCATATCTCTGTTTGTTCTTCCAGTCGATACAAACATCTTTATCTCTGTAATCTGCTCAGCTCCCTAAAACAGTCCCTGTCTGTGATCCAGCCCTGGTCTACAAACATCCTTATCCCTGTAAACTTCTCTATCCCTCCCAACATTCCCATCTCCATGAACCCCTGTCAGCCGTACAGCTCTCCAAATTTCTGTAACCTCCTGTGGGTCTATGGTCCTCCCTCCCTGTGAAACCACCTCCAGTCCCCACATCCCTCCCAATCTGGGTCCTCTGCTCCAGATCAGACCATTGCTGTCTCTGTAAACACCTCCACTCCTGACAACTCTTCCCATTTGTGTAACATCGTTCAGACCCCATACTCTCCAGCTTCCTGAATCCTCTTCCTGAATTGCAACCAAAACCACATGTTTATGTAACAACCACCAGTGCTTACACCCTCCCCAACTCAGTAACCACTTACAGTCCTAACAAAACACCTAAACTGAAACCTCTCATTTCCCTACAATCTTCCCTCCCTCCCTCCCTCCTCAAATGCCTTCATCTCCATGAAACCTCACAATTACTGAAGCCTCCTTTTGGCACTGCAACCCTCCTAATGTCTGCAAAATCCTCCTGTCCTGATATTCCTCCCTGAGTCTGTAATCCCTACCACCCTCCAGTACCCTTCTGGGGAACATGGCAGAGGAGGGAAGATTTGTAAAGTCCGAGCCATGTTACGGAGGTAGAATTCTGGGAATTACAGATTTGGTCGAATGTCTGTGGTGTGCAGATTATTGGCGAGGATTCTAAAGACCGGATTTATGACGACTTGGAAAACCATAGTTAAATTAGCCACAGTCAGTATGGGTTTGTGAGGGGTCAGGTCATGCCTCACAAACCTTATTGAATTCTTTGAGGATATGACAGAATATGTTGATGGCTCATTCAAAAAAGAAGGAAAATTGGGATACAGGGAAATCTGTCTGTCTGGATACAGGATTGGATGGCCCAGAGAAGACAGAGGGTGGCAGCAGATGGACAGTATTGAGCCTGGAGCTCAGTGACCAGTGGGGTTCTGTAACAATCAGCTCCAGGAGTCTGCTCTCTGTGATTTTTGTAAATGACTTGGATGTGGATGTTGGAGAGTGGGTTAGTAAGTTTGCCAATAACATGAAGGTTGGTGGAGTGGTGGGGAATGTGGGAGGGCTGTTGGAGGTTGCAATGGGACATTGACAGGACGCAGAGCTGGGCTGGAAGTGGCAGATGGAGTTCAATCTGGGAAAGTGTGAAGTGATTCATTCTGGAAGGTCGAATTTGAATCCAGAATACAGGGTGAAAGGCAGAATACTTGTCAGTGTGGAGGAACAGAGATCATGGGGTCCGTGTCCATAGATCCCTCAAAATCGCCACGCACGTTGGTAGGGTTGTTAAAAAGGCATATGTTGTGTTGGCTCCCCTTAGAAGGGGATTGACTGTAAGAGCCGTGAGGTTTTACTGCATCTTTATAGCGTCCTGGTGAGACCACACTTGGAATACTGTGTTCAGTTCCTGTTTACAGGAAGGATGTGCAAGTTTTAGAGAGTGTACACAGGAGATTTACCAAGATGCTGCCTGCAATGGAGGGCATTTCTTGTGGAGAAAGGTTGAGGGAGCTAAGGCTTTTTTCATTGGAGTGAAGAAGGAGGTGGGGCGACTTTGTGGAGGTGAAAAAGATGATGAGAGGCACAGAGAGAGTGAATAGTCAGAGACGTTTCCTCCTATCGCATAAATGGCTATTACAAGGCGGCATAATTTTAAGGTCAATGGAGGATGGATAAGAGGATAGAAAATGGTAGGTGGTTGGATGGACTGCCAATGGTGGGAGTAAAATTAGACACATCTGGGACATTTAATAGACTCTTGGACAGACACATGGATAATAGTAAAATGAAGGGTATGTAGTTATTTTGAGCTTACAGTTGGAGAAAAGGTTGGCATGAAATCATGGCCGAAGGGTCTTGGGCTGAACTGTTCTGTGTTCTGTGTTCTGTCTGGTAAACTGAGTAATAAGCTCAGATCAGTGTAAAAAAGGATATGGCATTCAGGAGGAGGTAGTGAACTGGATACAAAATTTGCTTGATGGTAGGAGACAGAGAGTGGTGGGAGACATGTTGTTTTTCTGACTGGAGGCATGTGACCAGCGGTGGAGTGGGTCCACTGTTGTTTGTCATTTGGATAAATGGTTTGGATGGAAATATTGGTTTCCTGGTAAGTAATTGTTTTGGGTGACACTGAAATTGGTGGGAAAGTGGACAGTGAAGAAGGTTATCTGTGATACAACAGGATGAACAGTCCTGCTGGGATAGTGGGCTGAAGAATAGCAGATGGAGTTTAATTAGATAAAGGTGAGGTGTTCCATTTTGGTGAAACAATCCAGGGTGGGACTTGTACAGTTAATGTTCGGGCCTGGGTGGTGTTTTCAGTCAGAGACCCAGGGATGCAGGTACACAGTTCTTTGAATGTGGTGTCCCAGGTAGACAGGCTGGTGAAGCAGGTGTTTGGGATGGTTACCTTCACTGGGGAGAGCATTAAGAGTAAGAGTTGGGATGTCATGTTGTATCTGTAAAAGACATTGGTGGGGCCACCATTAAAACATTGTTTATCAGGAGGAAGAACTCATCTAGTTCACTAACCACCTTTAGGGAAGGACATCAAATATTCTAACCTGGTCTGGCCGACATGTGACTCCAGACCCACAGCAATATTGCTGACTCTGAGCTACCCTCTCAGTAATTAGCAGAGGGGTCAAATACCGTTGTTCCAGGCAGTGACACCCACATCCCATGAATGAATATATAAACATACCTATGTCTCTCCCTACCTCTGCAAATCCCTCCAGCTGCAGCAATCCATCCTGGCTTTGTCACACCCTGACCACTCTCTGTAACACTCTCACCACCTCCAGCACCTTCACCTCTCCCTGTTCCTATCGTGTCAATGAATCCTGACCATGGCTCCCCTTCCCACAGCCCTCCTCCTGCCAGCAGACCCATTGCAATCCATTAACATTTACTCCTAAAACACACTCTCACTTCAGGATTTTAAGTCCTTTTTGGTGATCTTCTCAGCCTCATAATCTAGTATGTTACCTTTTGAACCTGAGTGAGGGATCAGTGGGAATTTCTTGCTGAGGTTTTTACTGTTTCAATGGAATGTCGTTTTGTTGAGTATTTTACACTGTTCCTTCAAATGTTTTCCACTGTTCATTTACAGGCACATATTTCAGTCTGTTTAGCCTGTTTACCTTGGTCAGTTCTCCTCTCAACTTCATGTCATTGGCTATTTTTGTTTCTAGTTGTAGCTTGTCCTTTCTGTGATTCACTTTAAAACTTTGTTTATTTAAAGTGCACTTTATCACAATTTCCCGAAGGATCTCTGCAGGTGACATTACTCATTCACTAAGTTTCATTACACGGTCGCTCTGCGATTGTTATGTCCCTTAACAGTTGCACAATGTGTTTTTCAAAGAAACACTGAAAAAAAATTAACCGAACTCCTCTTCCAATATCAATGCTGTCCGTGTGATTGTCCCAGATTATACAAATATTGAAGTTTTACAAAGTTATCACAATACCTTTGTTAAAAAATTCCAATGAGTTCCTGTTTAATGCAGTGACGAGCCATTAAATGCTGTTCGGTGGCTAAAACTGTTCTGCTGCTTCTGTCCTTGGCAAGTAGTAGCCAGAATTTACATTCAGACTGACTCTACTTCATGATCTGAGGCTAATTGATTTCTCTGTAAAGCCTTTGTTATCCATTATTGTTAGCGTTGCCCATTTTGCCTGAGTTTGCACAAGATTACGAACCACTGAATATTTTTATTTACCCTGTATCCATGTCTCCCTGGTGTCTAATTCTCTTTTATCTCTGTGTCACAAATCCATCGACCTTATTACAGCAACGTTGTCCGTTCAAAACAAAAACAGAATATTCTCTCTTCCACAATTTTCTGTCACAAACCTATTTGCTGATGTACAATTTTAATTAACCTCTGTCCCATCCTGTTCCTTTCTGCTAGTGTTCAGCCACATTCCCAGGCTATTCCATTGCTTTACCTTTTCCCTTTGGATTTGAAAGCTCCTTTCACCTGCATTCTCTCTGTCAGTTTAATTCCCTGTCCATAAACCTACCGACATGATTGGCCAGGACACTGGTCCCAGCACGGTTCCAGAGGGACCATCCGAATAGTTTCTTTTAAATCAGGTATGGGATGTGGGTGTCTCTGTCTGACCAGCCCTCGTTGACCTTGAGCTGAGTGACTTGCTCGGCCATTTCAGAGGGTAATTGAGAGGCAAACCCTTTGCTGTGGGGATGTTGTGCAGACCACGTGAGGATGGGCAGATGTCCTTCTCTAAAGGACAAGTGTTTGGATTTGTTGTACATCAGTAATGGTTTCATACTTATTTGTGGATTGTTAATTATTATTTTTAAAATTATTGATTTCAAATGTCTCCTTTTCAGATGGCGGGATTCAATCCTGTCTGCCCTGAACATTAGCTGAGGTTTTGGATACATTCTCTCGCAATAATACCACTAGGTCATTACTTCACCTGCTCACTGGGTGCTCATCCCTGAGCACTGATACCAGGGCATCATGAAGCTAAACCCATTCTTACAACATGACTGTGTGATCCTGACATTTTCCAGCAATCTGGGACTATCACTTAATATCGCTCCATTTTCCATATCTCTGTGGGACTCAGTGCCATTCTCAATGTGTAACCCTCACTGCATCTGTTTAATTTCCCATTCTGTCTATTTCTCTGTCTCCTGTAGGTACTCAGGAAAGTCCTGACTCAATAGCCTTCCCAGCTGCTGGGTGGATCGTCCATCACCTCATTGAATGCAGTTGGTCTGCCAGAGAGAGACAAAGGGAAAGGAGATCTGGAGCCTTCAATAAATCCTGTAGTGAAGTAAGGTCACCCACAGTGCACAGAGCAAAGAACAATGAGAGGGATCCAACCATCTGTTAACACAACATGACATAGATACAGTGCTGGAGGGGAGTACAGTACACACACACACCCCAGGCTCAATCACCATCCCAATGTAAGTTCTGTTATATTAAAACTCACGACTCTACAACAGTGTATCTATGGCATGTCTTGTGGTCCAGTGTCTTCAATAATTTTTAATTCCTATAATAGATCCTATCGCTGTAACCTCCTCCCTTCCCGATAGTCCCTCCACATATTTTAAATGTACTTCATTCCAGACTACCATCCTTATCCCTGTAACTTGGTTCAGTGTTAACAACATGCTTTATCTCGGTCGTCTCCTCCTCCAATAATGTAAACACAAGGACTGCAGATGCTGGAAACCAGAGTCTAGATTAGAGTGGTGCTGGAAAAGCACGGCAGGTCAGGCAGCATCCGAGGAGCAGGAAAATCGGTGTTTCGGGCAAAAGCCCTTCATCAGGAATAGAGGCCGGGAGCCTGCAGAGTTGGGAGATAAATGAGAGGGGGGTGGGGATAGGGAGAAAGTAGCAAAGAGTACAATAGGTGAATGGGGTGGGGAAGAAGGTGATAGGTCAGAGAGGAGGATGGGGGAAGGTAGCAAAGAGTACAATGGGTGAATGGGGGTGGGGATGGGGGTGATTGGTCAGAGACGAGGGTGGAGTGGATCGGTGGGAAGGGAGATAGTCCATTAGGACAGGTCATGGGGGGCTGAGCTGGAAGGCTGGAGGTGGGGAAATGAGGAAACTGGTGAAGTCCACATTGATGCCCTGGGGTTGAAGTGCTCCGAGGCGGAAGGTGAGACGTTCTTCCTCCAGGCGTCAGGTGGTGATGAAGCAGCGGTGGAGGAAGCCCAGGGCCTGCATGTCCTCGGCAGAGTGGGAGGGGGCGTTGAAATGTTGGGCCACAGGGCAGTGGGGTTGATTGGTGCGGGTGTACCAGAGATATTCCCTAAAGTGCTCTGCTAGGAGGTGTCCAGTCTCCCCAATGTAGAGGAGACCGCATAGGGAGCAACGGATACAATAAATGATATTGGTGGATGTGCAGGTAAAACTTTGGATGTGGAAGGCTCCTTTGGGGCCTTGGATGGTGGTGAGGGGAGAGGTGTGGGCGCAGGTTTTGCAATTTCTGCAGTGGCAGGGGAAGGTGCCAGGAAGGGAGGGTGGGATTTTGGGAGGGGTGGACCTGACCAGGTAGTCACTCAGGGAACGGTCTTTGCGGAAGGCAGAAAGGGGTGGGGAGGGAAATGTATCCCTGGTGGTAGGGTCTGTTTGGAGGTGGCGGAAATGTCGGCGGATGATTTGGTTTATGCGAAGGTTGGTAGGGTGGAAGGTGAGCACCAGGGGCGTTCTGTCCTTGTTATGGTTGGAGGGGTGGGGTCTGAGGGCGGAGGTGTGGGATATGGACGAGATACGTTGGAGGGCATCTTTAACCACGTGGGAAGGGAAATTCCGATCTCTAAAGAAGGAGGCTATCTGGTGTGTTCTGTGGTGGAACTGGCACTCCTGGGAACAGGTACGGCGGAGGTGGAGGAATTGGGAATACGGGTTGGCAAATTTGCAGGCGGTAGTCTCGGAAGAGGTGCAATCGAGGTAGCTGTGGGAGTCGGAAGGTTCATTAAAAAATGTCAGTGTCAAATCGGTTGTCATTAATGGGGATGGAGAAGTCCAGGAAGGGGAGGGAGGTATCAGAGATGGTCCAGGTAAATTTAAGGTCAGGGTGGAAAGTGTTGGTGAAGTTGATGAATTGCTCAAACTCCTCAAGGGAGCACGATGTGGCGCCAATGCAGTCATCAATGTAGTGGAGGAAGACGTGGGGAGTGGTGCCATTGTAACTACGGAAGATGGACTGTTCTGCGTAGCTAACAAAGAGACAGGCAGAGCTGGGGCCCATAAGGGTGCCCATGGCTACCCCTTTGGTCTGGAGGAAGTGGGAGGATTTGAAGAAAAAATTGTTAAGTGTGAGGACAAGTTCAGCCAAACGAATGAGAGTATTGGTGGAAGGGTACTGTTGTGGACATCGGGAGATGAAGAAACGGAGGGCTTGGAGCTCCTGGTCATGGAGGATGGAGGTGTAGAGGGATTGGATATCCATGGTGAAGATGAGGCGTTGGGGGCCAGGGAAACAGAAGTCTTGGAGGGGGTGGAGGGTATGGGTGTTGTCTCGAACGAATGTGGGTAATTCCTGGACTGGGGGATAGGACAATGTCGAGGTAGGCAGACATGAGTTCGGTGGGGTAGGAGCATGCTGAGACAATGGGTCGGTCAGGATGGTCAGGCTTGTGGATCTTGGGAAGGAGGTAGAACCGGGCAGTGGGGGATCCCGGACAATGAGATAGGAAGCTGTGGGTGGGAGATCTCCTCCTGAGGTGATGAGGTTCTGTCTGCTCTGGGAGATGATGGTTTGGTGATGGGAGGTGGGTCATGGTCGAGGGGGTGATAGGAGGAGGTGTCTTCGAGTTGGCATCATGGCTTCAGCAGTGTAGAGGTCAGCGCACCAGACTACCACTGCACACCCTCTATCTGCTGGTTTGATGATGCGGTCGGGAGTGGAGCAGAGGGAATGGAGGGCTGCACGATGTGAGGGTGAGAGGATGGAGTGGGGGAGGGGGTAGATAGGTTGAGGCGGTTAATGTGTCAGCGGCAGTTGCAAATGAAGAGATCGAATGCAGGTAATAGGCCAGCGCGGGGTGTCCAGGTGGATGGAGTATGTTGGAGGTGGGCAAAAGGGTCCTTGGAAGGTGGGTGGGAGTCTTCATTGTAAAAGTAAGCTCTGAGGCGGAGGCGGTGGAAGAAGTGTTCGATGTCACGGCGTGTATTGAATTAATTGATGTGTGGACGGAGGGGGATAAAGGTGAGGCCTTTGCTGAGGATTGATCATTCGTCCTCAGTGAGGGGGGGTCAGCGGGAATGGTGAAAACTCGGCAGGACTGGGAGCTGGGACCAGGCGTAGGTGTGGAGCTGGGGGAGGTGACGGAGCCTGTTACTGGAGAGGGTGTGGTGTTAGGGGGGATGGGGATGGAGTCATGAGCAGGGGTGGTATTCCCCTCAGGGTTCTGGGGGCAGGGATTGTGACAGTGAGACCTGGGGGGGTTGTCAGCAGAATGCAAGTGCGCGGCGTTGGTGGGGGCGGAAGTGGTGGCAAACACGGCAGTGGGGCGGGGGGCATGGAAGTCACTGAGTGTGTGACATTCGCGATGATGTGAGGGGCGGAAGTGATATCATTTGTGGTGTGTGAGGAATTGTGAGGGGCAGAAATGGCATTTACTTTATGTTAACCAATAATTTCCTGTCACAAATCTATTTGACAATGTCGTATTTTAATTAAACTCAGTCCCTTACTGTTTCTTTCTGTTGGTCTTCATCCACATCTCCATCGTGTTCCAATATTTCAACCTTTCTCTTTGGACTTGGGAATTTCCATTCACGTCAGACCTGTCCCCCTTCACATCTGTGTCCATTTATAGCACACTGCATAATCCTGATACCTGGGGAGCCTATCTCAATAAAATAGCTCAGTCTTCCCTGAGTACTTGTAACAGTGCTCACTGGTCAGAACCACTTCTGATGTTACCATTGTGTGATCCTCACACTGCTGATATCACTCAGTCTCTCTGCATGTGATATCCCTTACTTTTGGGTCTAATTGCTACCTCTGTCAGCGTCTCCCGCTCTTGCAGCTCCTCCAGATCCTGAGCCACTCCAGAGGGACGCAGCAGAACAGGCCAGGAATGGACATTAGGAATTTCCAGATCTCTGTGGGATTCAATGCCATTCTCCATGTGTAACATTCATGCATCAGTGTAATTTTCCATTCTGTCTATTTCTCTGCCTCCTGTAGGTATTCCTGATGTCCCTGATTCAGCAGAATTCCCAATTCCTGTCTCGTACATCACCACATTGAAGACGGTTGGTCAGCCAGCGAGATGGAGAGGGAGATCTGGAGCCTTCAGTAAATTCTGCAGCCGGTAAGATCACTCACAGTAAACAGCACAGGGAGGAGTAAGTGGATTTTAATTCAGACCCTGAGGGCATGATGTAGGAACAATGCTGGGCAAGGAACATGAGAAAATTCTCAGGCTTCATTATCACCATCTTGTCTGTAAATTCATCTGTTCCACAGAACCCTCCCTATGTCTGTCAGTTTCTCCATTGTCTGTTTCATCGATACCACTTCCCCTATCTCTATCAGCCCCTACAATACTGCCTATCCCTGTAAGCTCCTCCTACCACTACAACTCTCCAAGTTTCTGCCTTTGTCATTAATCCCGGGTTCTGTCACATCTCTCCTTAACTGAAGAAAAACAACTCTTCAGTTCCTTAAGCCACCCTGGTCAGTGTAGTCCTTTCCAGATCTGAGAAACCTCCCTGTCTTTGTGACTTTTTTGAACTCCTACTACCTTCATGATCTCTGTAACCTTCCCGTCACGACAACAAAAAAGCCCTGTACCTTAGTAACCTCCTCCAGCTGTAAGACTCCTCCTTGTCTCTGGGCACAGTGCAGAGTGACCCTGCTTCTCTCATAAATTAGTTTCTGCATTTCTAATGATGATTATGAACTCTTCCTGTTTCTGAAATGCAGTCAGCCTCTGTAAACTCTGCTGGTCCCAAATGATGTAATTTCCTACGATAACTACAAACCTTTATGCCTTTAACCTCCTCCAGATGCAATCACACAGTTTATCTCTATAACCTCCATGAGTGGTGGAGTCATAGAAATGTACAGCACGGAAACAGACCCTTCGGTTCAACCTGTCAATGCCGACCAGATATCCCAACCCAATCTAGTCCCACAGGCCAGCACCCGGCCCATATCCCTCCAAACCCGTCCCATTCCTATACCCATCCAAATGCCTTTTAAATGTTGCAGTTGTATCAGCCTCCACCACATCCTCTGGCAGCTCGTTCCATACACGTACCACCCTCTGCTTGAAAAAGTTGCCCCTTAGGTCTCTTTGATATCTTTCCCCTCTCACCCTAAACCTATATCTTCTAGTTGTGGACTCCCCGAGCCCAGGGAAAAGTCTTTGTCTGTTTATCCTATCCATGTCCCTCATAATTTTGAAACCTCTGTAAGATCACCCCTGAGCCTCCGATGCCACAGCCCCAGCCTGTTCAGCCTCTCTCTGTAGCTCAAATCCTCCAACCCTGGCAACATTCTTGTAAATCTTTTCTAAACCCTTTCAAGTATCACAACATTTTTTCTGATAGGAAGGAGACCAGAATTGTACAAAATATTCCAACAGTGGCCTAACCAATGTGCTGTACAGCCGCAACATGACCTCCCAACTCCTGGACTCAATACTCTGACCAATAAAGGAATACATACCAAACGCCGCCTTCACTCTCTTATCTATCTGCGATTCCACTTTCAAGGAGCTATGAACCTGCACTCCAAGGTCTCTTTGTTCAACAACACTCCCTAGGACCTTACCATTACGTGTATAAGTCCTGCTAAGATTTGCTTTTCGAAAATGCAGCACCTCGCATTTATCTGAATTAAACTCCATATGCCACTTAGCCCATTGTCCCATCTGGTCCAGATCCTGTTGTAACCCTCTTCGCTGTCCACTACACCTCCAATTTTGGTGTCATCTGCAAACTGTAGCTCTTATGCTCTCATCCAAATGATTTATGTAAATGATAAAAAAGTAGAGGGCCCAGCACTGATCCTTGTGACACTCCACTGGTCACAGGTCTCCAGTCTGAAAAACAATCCTCCACCACCACTCTCTGTCTTTTACTTTTGAGCCAGTTCTGTATCTAAACGGCTAGTTTTCACTGTATTCCATGAGATCTAACCTTGCTAATCAGTCTCCCATGGGGAACCTTGTCGAATGCCTTACTGAAGTCCATATAGATCACATCTATCACTCTGCCCTCATCAATCTTCTTTGCTACTTCTTCAAAAAATGACTCGAGTGTGTGGGACATGATTTCCCACGTACAAAGCCATGTTGACTATCCCTAATCAGTCCTTGCCTTTCCAAATTCATGTACATCCTGTCCCTCAGGGTTCCCTCCAACAACCTGCTCACCACTGAGTTCAGGCTCATCGGTCTATAGTTCCCTGGCTTGTCTTTACCACCCTTCTTAAACAGTTGCATCACGTTTGCCAACCTCCAGTCTTCCAGCACCTCACCTGTGATTATTGATGATACAAATATCTCAGCAAGAGGCCCAGCAATCACTTCTCCAGCTTCCCACAGATTTCTCGGGTACACCTGATCAGGTCCTGGGGGGTTATCCACCTTTAACCGTTCCAAGACATCCAGCACTTCTTCCTCTGTATCTGAACATTTTGCAAGATGTCACCATCGATTTCCCTACAGTCTATATCTTCCATATCCTTTTCCACAGTAAATACTGATGCAAAATATTAATTTAGTATCTCTCCCATTTTCTGTGGCTCCACACAAAGGCCGCCTTGCTGACCTTTCAGGGGCCCTATTCTCTCCCTAGTTACCCTTTGTCCTTAATATATTTGTAAAAACCCTGTGCATTCTCCTTAATTCTATATGCCAGAGCTGTCTCATGTCCCCTTTTTGCCCTCCTGATTTCCCTCTTTAGTATACTCCAACTTCCTTTATACTCTAAAGGACTCACTCGATCTATCCTGTCTATACCCGACATGTGCTTTCTTCTTTTTCTGAACTAAACCCTCAATTTCTTTAGTCATCCAGAATTCGCTATACCTACCAGCCTTCCCCTACACCCTGACAGGAATATACTTTCTCTGGATTCTTGTTATCTCATTACTGAAAGCTTCCCATTTTCCACCCATCCCTTTACCTGCGAACATCTGCCTCCAATCAGCTTCCAAAAGTTCTTGCCTAATACCGTCAAAATGGGCCTTTATCCAATTTAGAACTTCAACTTTTAGATCTGGTCTATCCTTTTCCATCACTATTTTAAAATGAATAGAATTATGGTCGCTGGTCCCAAAGTGACCCCCCACTGACACCTCACTCACCTGCCCTGCCTTATTTCCTTAGTTTAGGTCAAGTTTTGCACCTTCTCTAGTTGGTACACCCACATACTGAATCAGAAAATTGTCTTGTACACACTTAACAAATTACTCTCCATGTAAACCTTTACACTATGGCAGTCCCAGTCAATGTTTGGAAAGTTAAAATCCCCTACCATATCTACCCTATTATTCTTACAGATAACTGAGATCTCCTTACAAGTTTGTTTGGCAATTTCCCTTTGACTATTGAGGGGTCTGTAATACAATCCCAATAAGGTGATCATCCCTTTCTTATTTCTCAGTTCCACCAAATAACTTCCCTGGATGTATTTCTGGGAATATCCTCCCTTAGCACAGCTATAATGCTATCCGTTATCAAAAATGCCACTCTCCCTCCTCTCTTGCCTCCCTTTCTATCCTTCCTGTTGCATTTGTATCCTGGAACATTAAGCTGCCAGTCCTGCCCATCCCTGAGCCATGTTTCTGTAATTGCTATGAGATCCCAGTCCCATGTTCCTAACCATGTCCTGAGTTAATCTGCCTTCCCTGTTAGGCCCCTTGCATTGAAATAAATGCAGTTTAATTTATTAATCCTACCTTGTCCCTACCTGTCCTGACTGATTGACTCACTTCTGTTCTCAGCTGTACCCGTCTCAGATCGAGCTTCCAAAATCTTCCCTGTGATTGTTATCACGTCCCATCCCTGCATTCCTCCAAATCTGTGTAAAGTCCTCCCCTTCCTAAAACCCACCCTGTTTCTGTCACCTGTCCCAGCTTCCACAACCCTCCCTATCTCTGTAAGACACCCCCCACCCCACCCCCATCCCAGTTACTACAGCCCACTGTATCACTAAATGCCAGTAGTCACTATAATATCAGAGTAAGGTGTGAAAGAAGGAATACTGTACTGGGTTAATGATCAGTCGTGATCATGTTGAATGGTGGGACCGACTCTGTGGTCAAGTGGCCAATACCTGCTCTTCTTTCCTGTGCTTCTCTATAAACTTACTATCTATATAACCTCCTTCAGTCCCCACAGCCCTCCCTCTCTCCATAAACTCCTTCAGTCCCCACGACTCTTCCTATCTATGTAACCTGAATCATTCCCCACAAACCTCCCTAACTCCATAACCTCCAAAAGGCCCCACGACCCTCCCTATCTCCATAATCTCATCCTGACCCAATGACCCTCCCGTTCAGAGTAACCTCCTTCAATCCCCATCATCCTCCTGATCTGTGCTACCTCCTTTAGGCCCAACAGCCCTGCAGATCTCTTTGGCCCCTATCAGGCCCCACATCACTCCCTATCTCCATAATGTTCTTCAGTCACCACTGCACTCTCTGTGTCCATAATCTCATACAGTCCGCACAGCACTCCCTATCTCCATAATGTTCTTCAGTCACCACTGCACTCTGTGTCCATAATCTCGTTCAGTCCCTACATCACTCCCTATCTCCATAATGTCCTTCAGTCCCCACGACCCTGCTTATTTCCAAAACATCTATTACCATGATATAAACATGAACTCCCATAACCCTTTCTGCTGCCAGTCTGAAACCAAACAGTGTTAGCCTATAGTAGGTCAGGAGCTGAAATATGTTTGAAAGGATATGTCAATGAACAACAACTGGACCCTTAGAAACACTTTTAATAAAAAAGAGGATGTGTTTTTGAGCCTGTTGGATTTTATTTTTATTGTTGTGAATATAAATGGCAGAGTAGATACGGGTGTAGGAGTGGTTGGACTGAAGATACGATTTATTTGAATTTTCAGAAAACTTTACACAAGTTTCAATCAGGGCTAAAGAGTAATTTGGTAAAGAATAGGGCACCTTAACTGTCCGGAGGTGGGTGAGATATTAGACAAAATAGTGTTGTCAGAATTTACTGTGGAGAAAGACATGGAAGCTCAGGAAGTTGGGGAAATAAATAGTGATGTCTTGGAAAGAATCCTCAACAAAGGAAAAAAAAGTGTTGGAATCTGAAAACAAATAAAGGTAGATCAATCCTCAGTCGCTTATTAGGTCGATCCTAGAATATTTTGGGAATCTGGGGAAGAGATTGCAGTGTTCCTAACATATATTTATTTTATCAATACACACAATGAGCGACCGGAAGACTGGAGGGTGGCTAATGCTGTTCCATCACTTAAGGTCTGCAGTGAGTAGCCAGGAAATCACAGCCCAGTGAGCCCAGTGCTAGGTAAGTTGTTGGAGGAGATTCTGAGAGAAAGGAGTTACATATATTTGGAAAGGCAAGGGCTGATTAGAGATAGTCAGCATGGCTTTGTGAGTGGGAAACCGTGTTTCACAAACTGGATTGACTCTTCGAGGAGTTGACCAAGCGATAAATGAAGGCAGCGCAGTCAGCGTTGTCTACAGCAAAGCATTTGACATGGTTCCAGGGGATGGAGAACATCTAGTCAAGAGGAAGAAGGAAGCTAATTTAAGCTTGAGGAACCAAGGATCAGAAGCAGGGCTATAGAGAGTTACATGGGCCAGCACGGTGGCTCAGTGGTTAGCACTGCTGCCTCACAGCACCAGGGACACGATTTCAATTCCAGCCCCGTGCGACTGTCTGCGTGGAGTTTGCACATTCTCACCATGTCTGTGTGAGTTTCCGACGGGTGCTCCGGTTTCCCCCCACAGCCCAAAGATGTGCAGGTTAGGTGAATCAGCCATGCGTTGTTCAAGAAAGGGAATAGAGATAATCCTGGGAATCACAGACCTGTCAGTCTTCTGTCTGTGATGTGCAGATTATTGGAGAGGACTCTAAGAGACAGGATTTATGATTCCTTGGAAAACCATAGTTTGATTAGAGGAAGTCATCATGACTTTGTAAGGGACAGGTCATGCCTCACAAATCTTATTGAATCCTTTGAGAATGTGACAAAACACATTTATGGCTCATTGAGAAAGTACAGAGCATGGGATACAGGGAAACCTGCCTGTCTGGAGACAGAAATCCTGGTCCTTAGAAGACAGAGGGCGATGACAGATGGAAATCATTCAGCCTGGAGCTCAGTGACCAGTGGTTTTCTGCAGGGAGAGGTCAAAAAATCTCTGCTCTTAGTGATTTTATGAATGACTTGGATGTGTGAGTGGAAGAGTGGGTAGGTAAGTTTGCCAATGACATGAAGGTTGGTGGAGTGGTGAATAGTGTGGATGTCTGCTGGAGGTTGCAATGGGACATTGACAGGATGTAGAGCTGGGCTGAGAAGTGGCAGATGAAGTCAAATCTGGAAAAGTGTGAAGTGATGTATTCTGGAAGGTGAGACTTGAATGCAGAATACAGGGGTAAAGGCAGAATGCTGAATAGTGTGGAGGAACAGATGGATCTTGGATTTCATGACCAGAGATCCATCAAATTTGCCACCAAACTTATAGTGTTGTTAAGAAAGAATATGTTGTATTGGCTTTCATTAGCTGGGAGATTGAGTTTTAAAGGCATGAGGTTATGCTACAGCTCTATACAGCCCTGTTTCAATCCCAATTAGAATATTGTGTTCAGTTTTGATCCCTTCATTACAGGAAGGATATGGAAGCTTTAGAGAGGGTAAAGAGGAGATTTACCAGGATACTACCTGGACTGGAGGGCATGTCTTATGAAGAAAGGTTGAGGGAGCTAAGGCTTTTCTCATTGGAGTGAAGAAGAGTGTGGTGTGATTTGGTAGAGGTGAACAAGATGGTGTGAGGCAAAGATAGAGTGAACAGTGAGAGACCTCTTTATCCCATGGCATACATGGTACAAGGGGCATAATTGTAAGGTGATTGGAGGATGGGTAAGGGGAGATTTCAGATGGAGGTTCTTTACACAGAGAGTGGTGGGTGGGTGGAACGGGACACTTTAACAGACTCTTGGATCGGCAAAATGAAGGGTATGTAAGTTAGTTTGATCTTCCAGTCAGGTAAAAGATGGGCATGGCATCATGGCCGAAGCGTCTTGTGCTGTACTGTTCTGTGTTCTACGTTCTGTATGGTAAACTGGATAATAAGCTCAGATCAATGTAAAAGGATATGGTATTCAGGAGGAGCTAGTGAACTGGATACAAAATTAGGCTTGATGGTAGGAGACAGAGGGTGATGGGAGACATGTTGCCTTTCGGTGGAGTGGGTCCCCTGTTGTTTGTCATTTGGATAAATGGTTCGGATGGGAATATTGGTTTTGTGGGAAGTAACTTTTTTGAGTGACTCTGAAATTGTTGGTAAAGTGGACAGTGAAGAAAGTTATCTGTGATACAACAGTTCAAATAGTACACTGGGATAGTGGGCTGAAGAATAGCAGATGGAGTTTAATTAGATAAAGGTGAGGTGTTCCATTTTGGTGAAACAAACCAGGGTGGGTTTGTATAGAAAATGTTCGGGCCCTGGGTAGTGTTGTCAGTCAGAGACCCAGGGATGCAGGTGGACAGTTCTTTGTAAGTGGTGTCACAGGTAGACAGGTTGGTGAAGCAGGCGTTTGGGGTGGTTACCTTCTTTGGGTAGAGCATTGAGAGTAGAAGTTGGGATGTCATGTTGTGGCTGTACAGGACATTGGTGAGGCCACCATAAAAGCATTGTTGACCAGTAGAAAGTACTCATCTGGTTCACTTACGTCCTTTAGGGAAGGACATCTGACATTCTAACCTGGTCTGGCCTGCACGTGACACCAGACCCACAGCAATATGGCTGACTCTGTGCTATACTCTGGGTAATTAGCAGTGGGGCAAAAAATGTTGGTCCCACAGTGACATCCTTGTCCCATGAATGAATAAATAAAAATACATATATCCCTCCCTACCTCTGTAAACACCTCCAGCTGCAGCAATCTGTACTGGCTTTGTAGCACTGTTCAGACCCTGACCCCTCTCTGTAACACTCTCACCACCTCCAGCACCTTCAGCTCTCCCAGTTCCTTTTGTGACATAAAACCTTGACAATTATTCCCTCTTCCATCTGACCTCCTCCTGCGAGCAGACTCTTTGCAATCCCTTTAAAACTTACTTGTAAAACTTTCTCTCACTTCAGGATTTTAAGTACTTTTTGGTGATCCTCTAAGCCCGATAATCTGATATGATCCTTTTTACTTGAGTGAGGGACCGATGGGGATTTCTTGGTGAGGATTTGTCTGTTTCAATGGAATGTCCTTTTGTTGAGTGTTTTACACTGCTCCTTCAAATGTTTTCCACTGTTCATTGACAGATACATATTTCAGTCTGTTTAGCCTATTTACCTTGGTCAGTTCTCCTCTCCAACTCATGTCATTGGCTATTTTTGTTTCTGCTTGTAGTTTGTCCTTTCTGTGATTCACTTTAAAACTTTATATTTCTTTAAACTGCACTTTATCACAATTTCCCAGAGGATCTCTCCAGGTGTCATTACTCATTCACGAAGTTTCATCACACAATGGTCGCTCTGAGATAGTTACGTCCCTAGCCAGTTGCACAATTTGTTAATCAAAGAAACACTGAAAACTAATTCTCTGAACTCCTCTTCCAATATCACTCTTGCCAGTGTGACTGTCCCACATTTTGAATATTGATGTTTCCCAAAATTATCACAATGTGTTTGTTAAAAAATTCCAATGAGTTCCTGTGTAATGCAGTGATGAGCAACGGAATGCTTTTTGGTGGCTAAAACTATCCTGCTGCTTGTGTCCTTGGCAAGTAGTAGCCAGAATTTGCATTCAGACTGATTCTACTTCATGATCTGAGACCAAATACTTTCTCTGTGATGTCTTTGTTATCCATTATTGTTAGTGTTACCCATTTTGCCTGAGTTTCCGCAAGGTTGTGATCCATTGAATATTTATGTCCACCTTTTGTTCACCCTGTAACCATGTCTCTCTGTTATCTAAACCTCTTTTATCTCAGTGTCACAAATCCATCTACCTTATTGATAAGACGTCGTCCATTGAAAAAAAAACATAATTTACTCTCCCACAATTTCCTGTCACAAACCTATTCACTGAAGTACAGTTTTAGTTAATCGCTGTCCCATCGTGTTCCTTTTTGATTACCTTCAGTCACATCCCCATACTGTTCCGATGCTTCACCTTTTCTCTTTGAATTTGGAAAGCTCCTTTCACCTGGACCCTGTCCCTGCATCCTCTCTGTCAGTTTAAAGCCCTGTCCATAAACCTACTGTCATGATTGGCCAGGACACTGGTCCCATCACGGTTCCAGTGGGACCATCCTATTGGATTTTTTTATAAATCAGGTAGGGGATGTGGGTGTCTCTGGCTGACTAGCCTTTATTGCCTATCCCTAGCTGCCCATGAGCTGAGTAGCTTGCTTGGCCATTTCAGAGGACCATTGAGAGGCAAATACTTTGCTGTGGGTATGTCATGCAGACCACGTGAGGATGATCAGATCTCGTTGTTGAAAGGGCAAGTGGGCGGCACGGTAGCTCAGTGATTAGCACTCCTGCCTCACAGCACCAGGGTCCCAGGTTCGATTCCAGCCGCGGGCGACTGTGTGGAGTTTGCACATTCTCCACGTGTCAACGTGAATTGCCTCTGGATGCTCCGGTTTCCTCTCACAGTCCAAAGACGCGCAGCTCAGGCGAATTGGCCATGCTACATTGCCCATAATGTTAGGTGTATTAGATCGAGGGAGATGGGTCTGAGTGGGTTACTCTTGGGTCGAAAGGCCTGTTTCCACACTGTAGGGAATCTAATCGAAGGGATTGTGATTTTTGTACATCAGCAATGGTTTCATATTTGTTTATCGATTGTTCATTGCTATTTTTAAAATTATTGATTTTAAATTCCACCATATCTTATGGTGGGATTCAAACCTGCCTCTCCTGAACATTAGCTGAGGTTTTGGACAAATACCCTAACAATAATGTTATTACACCATCACTTCACCTGCTCACTGGTTGCTAATCCCTGAGCACTGATACATGAAGCTACACCCATTCTTCTAACATGACTGTGTGATCCTGAAG
The DNA here is from genome assembly GCF_047496795.1 of Chiloscyllium punctatum. Lineage (NCBI taxonomy): Eukaryota > Metazoa > Chordata > Chondrichthyes > Orectolobiformes > Hemiscylliidae > Chiloscyllium > Chiloscyllium punctatum. Next base: position 1,081,385 of record NW_027309818.1, read on the forward strand.
TCTTCCAGCAATCCAGTGATATCACTTAGTCTCTCTCCATGTGGTATCCCTCACTGTGTGGGTCTAATTGCTGCCTCTGTCAGCGTCTCTCACTCTTGCAGCTACTCTAGATCCTGAGCTAACAGAATTCTCCACTCCAGAGAGACGCAACAGCACCGGCCTGGGATGGAGTTTGGGATTTTCCAGATATCTGTTTGGGCTCATTTCCATTCTCCTTGTGTAACCCTCACTGCATCAGTCTAATTTCCCATTCTGTCTATCTCTCTGTCTCCTGTAGGTACTCAAGAAGTTACTGACTCAATAGACTTCCCAACTGCTGTGTGTCTCATCCATCACCTCATTGAAGATAGTTGGTCAGCCAGAGAGACAAAGGGAAGGGAGATCTGGAGCCTTCAATAAATCCTGCAGTGAGGTAAGATCACTCATAGTGCACAGAGCAGAGAGCAATGAGAGGGCTCCAAACATCACTTACAAGACATGACATAGATACAGTGCTGGAGGGGGAGCACAGTACAGTACAGTTACACCCCATGCTCAATCACCACGTCTACTTTAACTGATGTTGCACTGAGACAGCATCGGGAGTTCATAGTTATCAATTCAGTCCTGTGCTGTCTTAGTGAGCATCAGTACAACAGACGGGAGAGTAGGTCTCCGACGAGAGTTTGTGAATGCTGCCTGGGATATTTCTGTTCTGCGTTCTCCCTCCAACACTGTACTAAGATTCATTACTCTGCAACACTGTATCTGTGGCATGGCTTGTGCACCAGTGTCTTCAGTCATTTTTAACTCCTACAATAGTCCCTGTCCCTGTAACCTCCTCCCTTCCCGATAGTCCCTCCACATATTTGAAATGTACTGCATTCCAGACTACCATACCCATCACTGTAACTTGCTTCAGTGTCTACAACATGCCTTATTTTGTTACACTAATCCTCTTTAACTGGATACAGAGTAATACAGCACGGAAACAGAACCTGTGGTCCAACTCCTCAATGCTGCCCATATTACCTAAACTGAATGAGTCTCATTTGCCTGCCTTTGGCCCTTAGCTCTTCAAACCTTCTCCTCTCCATGTACCTGCTCAAATGTCTTTTCCATGCTGTAATTGTTCTTGTTTCTCCCATGTGCCTGAGGCAGTCTATTCCGTCTATGCACCATCCTCTGTGGATGATGTTCCCCCTCAGCTCCCTCTTTAAATCCTTGCTCTCTCACCTCCTGTTTATACCCTCTAGTTTTGGACTCACCTACCCTTGGTTATTCACCATTCTTAGAGTCACCCCTTGGCCTCCTCTGCCCAAGTGAAATATTTAGGACAATGTTACAAATATCTCCAACGTATGTAACAAAGTGCTGGCCAATGTCGGCAAATGTGCCAAATGTCGCTTTCCCCAACCTGTCCACCTGTGATGCCATTTCCGAGGAACAATGTAACTGGCACCCCCTGGTCTCTCTCTCTCTCTCTCTCTCTCTCTCTCTCTTTCTCTCTCTGGTCAACAACTCTGGCCAGAGCCCTTCCATTAACTGTATTAGTCCTCCCTGGTTTGTCTTAACAAAATCCAACAGCTGAATTAAACTCCATCTTTCATTCCTTGGTCCACTGGCCCAGTTGGTCAGTATCCCCTTTGATAACCGTATTTACTGCCCACGACACCATTCAATTGATCATCAACAAACTTTCGCACAATCACTCCTATATTTTCAACCAAATTGTTTATGTCGATGATGCACATCAGTGGACCCAGCCCTGATCCTTTCTTCAATAATGGAATCAAACCATATTCTTGTCATAACGCCATACAGCATGGAAACTGACCCTTCAGTTGATACTCACCATAATCTAAAACTAAACTCTTCCCAGCTGCCTGTTGCTGGCCCATATCACTCCAACTCTTCCCTATTCACCTGTTTATCCAAATATCTTTTAAATGTTGTAATTGTACCCACATCAACCCTTTTCTCAGGAAGTTCATTCCACACTCAAACCACCTTCTGTGTAGCAAATTGCCCCATATCTTTTTTTTTGAACACCTCTCCCCTCTAACCTTAAAAATGTGGCCCCTCCTCTTGAGACTCCCCCATCCTGAGGAAAAGGCAACTACCATTAAATTGATCTATGTACCTCATTTTTTTTCCATAAATCTTTATAGCATCATGTCTCAACCTCCAGGCTCCAGTGAAAAAAGACTCAGCCTATCCAGCCATTTTTCAGAACTCAGGCCTTCCATACCCAGCAATATCCTGGTAAATCTCTTCTGAACCCCCTGCAGCTTAATAATATCCTCCCTATAACTGGGGCGACCAGAACTGGACAGAGTATTGCAGAACAGGCCTCACAAATGTCTGTGCAATCTCAACATGACGTCCCATATCCTCCACTCAATGGACTGAGCAATAGTCAGGCATGCCAAGCACTGTTTTATCCATCCTGTGATGCAAACTTCAAGGATTATGTACCTGAACCCGGAGGTCCCTCTGCACTAAAACACTAACCGAAGCCTTAACATTAATTGTATAAGCTCTACCCTTGTGATGCATTTAATCGGATTCTGGAACTTGCCATGGCTTTGTATTTTAAAACCTCCAGCACCACCTCTTTTATAACATGCACTCTTTTCAAGTCATAGAGATATACAGCATAGAAACAGACCCTTCAGTCTCCGACTCGTCCAGGCTTACCAGAAGATCTGAATAAATCCATTCCCTTTTCCAGCATTTGGCCCATATACGTCTACACCCTCACAATTCAGATGCCCATCCAGATACCTTTTAAATGTTGTAATTGTGTCAGTCTCCATTACTTTCTCTTTCAGCTCATTCCATACACCCATCACCATGTGTGTGAAGAAGCTGTCTCTTCAGTCCCTCTGTGAACCATTCACCTCTAACCTTAAACTTATGCCCTCCAGTTTTGGACTCCCCAACTTCTGGGAAAAGGCCTTGAATGCTTACCCTATCCATGGCCCCCATGTTTATTAAACCTCTGTAAGGTCACCCCTCAGTCTCCGATTCTCCAGTGACAGTAACCCCAGATTATTCACCAACAACCCGGGCAATACCTTGTTAATCTTTTCTGAGCCCTTTCAAGTTTGACAACATCCTTCCTGTAGCAGAGAGACTGGAATTGCAGAGAACTCCAATTGCGGTCTCATGTATTACTCCTGTTCCCTGAGTTCCCCAGTCTTTCTCCACAGTAAGTTCTGGAATGAAAAAAATGTTTAGGATCTTAGCAAATATCCTGCAGTTCCAAACATCGATGGCCTCATTGATTTTTAATGGACACTATTTTGTCCTGAGTTACTTATACACTCTTAATATACTGATACAATCACTTTTGGATTCCCCTTTCCTTCTCTGCTGAGGCTATTTCATTTAGCCTTTCTCCATTCCTGTTTTCCACCCAAAGTGTATTCCAACAGTCCCTGTATATCCTCAGGGATTCCCTTGATCCAGCTGGCTATACCTGACATGTGCCCCCTTTTCCTTGACCAGACCCTCAATGGACAGCCAGTGTTTCCGAATGCTGTCAGCATTGAGCTGCACACAAACAGGAACATGCTGGTGGTGATCGATCAGTTTATCTCACTTTTAAAATATTCTCACTTGCCAAACTTCCCTTTCCCTGTAACTAATTCCCTTCCCCAATCACATTTTGAAAGTTCCTGGCTAATACGATCAAGATTGGTCAGGCTCCATTTTATAACTTGCACTTGTGGACCAGGCCTGTCCTTTTCCAAAGCTGAATTTCAAACTACTAGAACTGTGGTCACTTTGGCAAAATGCTTTCCCACTCACACCTCAGTCCCTTTCCCTACCTTAATTCCCAAGGGGAGGTCAGGTTTTGCCCCTTTCTCTTTTCAGGCTATTTACATATTGATTGGGAGTTTTCTGGAACACAATTACCAAATTCCTCCCTTAAACACTGAACACTGGCAGTCCCAGTCTAGGTTTGGAAAGTTCAAAAACCGTGCCATTCCAGCCCTATTATTATGGTTGATATTTAAGATGTTCCGACATATTTGTTCCTCAGTCTGCCACAGATTATTCGGGGTCAGCAGTCCTATCGTATCAAAGTGATGACCCATTCTTATTTCTCAGTTCCACTAACATAGCTTCACTGGGCGATCCCACACGAATATCCTCTCTAAGTACTGCTGTGATGATTCATGCAATCAAAACCCCACCACCACACGTCCTCTCTTGCCTCGCCTTCCTGTAGCATCTCTACCTTTAAACAATGAACTGCCAGTCCTGCCCCTCCCTCAGCTGTGTTTCTGTAATAACTATAATATCCCAGTCCCATGTTCCAATCCATGCTTTTGAGTTCATCTTCCTTAGCTGTCTGACCCCTTACATTGAAATAAATGCAGTTTAATCATCAGTTTTCCCCCATTCCCTGCTATGTTCTTGCCTGCCTTGTCTGCTGAAATTGCTGTCTTTAACTCGTGCACCAGCCTCAATCTTCTTTCTGGCCTTACGTTTATTTAAGGTCCAACACCCTGCCAGAACAAGGTTATACCCTCTCAAGCAGCTCGAGCAATTCACCCCACCAGGATATGGATCCATCTCCTGCTCCCAGTTGAGGTGCCTTTCCCACCCTGTCTCCCTGTGCTGACACCTTTAGGGATCTATGGACTTGTCCTTCAAGGTCCCTGTATTCCTCAGTACTCCGCAATGACCTACCGTTCATTTTGTCTGTTCTTCTCTTATCGTACCTCGCACAGAGTATTACCTCACTTCAATCAGAACTAAACTCTGCTTAGATTATCATCCGATCGACATCAGACTGCAGATGGAGACCATCCTCCTCGCTGTGAACAACACCCTCACCTTTCATGTCATCTGCAAACCGACTGATGATACCTTCTGCTTTCACATCCGAGTTATTAATGTTCAATGGTTCCTGCACAGATCTCTGTGGTACACCCGGTGAAAGTATTCTGTCCACCAATTTTGCATCCAATTTGCCAACTTGCCTTGGAACCCAGTCCTTTTGGACCAGCCTTCCATGTTGGATCTTGTTTAAGGACTTATTCAAGTCCATGTAAACCACATCATCTGCACTGCCTTCATCAATATACTAAAGCACCATTTAAAAAAAAACTGAACTGAATTCCTCAGACAGTATCTTCCTCTGCCAAATCCGTGATGACTAAACCGAGTTGATCCTTACCTTTGCAAGTGTTGATTCATCCTCACAGTAGTTCAAAATAATGTCCCTCCCCCTGCTGTCAGACTATCTGCTCTGTAATTACCTGGCCTATCCCTGCTGCCCTTCTTGAACAAAGGAACCACATTAGTGATCCTCCAGTCATTCAGCACTTCACCTGTGGCCAGCAAAGTATTATATTTATCCACCAGGGCCCCAACAATCTCTGGGTAATTAGCATGGGGTCAAAGAATGCTGGTCCAGGCAGTGACACCCACATCACATGAATGAACAAATAAAAATACATATATCCCTCCCTACCTCTGCAAACCCCTCCAGCTGCAGCAATCCGTACTGGCTTTGTAACACCGTTCAGGCCCTGACCGCTCTCTGTAACACTCCCACCACCTCCAGCACCTTCACCTCTCCATGTTCGTATCATGTCAATAAACCCTGACAACGATTCCCCTTCCCATTGCCCCCCCTCCTGCTAGCAGACCCATTGCAATCCCTTTAAAACTTACTCTAAAACTCTCTCTCACTTCAGGATTTTAAGTATTTTGTGGTGATCTTCTCAGCCTCATAATCTAATATGATCCATTGTGTCCTGAGTGAGGGACCAAAGGGGATTTCTTGCTGAGTTTTTGTCTGTTTCAGTGGAATGTCCTTTTGTTGAGTATTTTACACTGTTCCTTCAAATGTTTTCCACTGTTCATTTACAGGCACATATTTCAGTCTGTTTCGCCTGTTTATCCTGGTCAGTTCTCCTCTCAAACTCATGTAATTGGCTATTTTTGTTTCTAGTTGTAGCTTGTCCTTTCTGTGATTCACTTTAAAACTTTACATTTCTTTAAACTGCACTTTATCACAATTTCCCAGAGGATCTCTCCAGGTGACATTACTCATTCACGAAGTTTTATCACACAAAGTCGCTCTGAGACAGTTACGTCCCTCGCCAGTTGCACAATGTGTTATTCTAAGAAACACTGAAAAAAATTCTCTGAACTCCCCTTCCAATATCACTGTTGTCAGTGTGATTGTCCCAGACTTTGTGAATATTGACGTTTCACTAAATGTTCCCCATGCCTGTATTAAACATTCCAATGAATTCCTATTTATTGCAGTGATGAGCCATGAAATGCTGTTCGGTGGGTGGTCTAAAACTGTTCTGCTGTTTGTGTCCTTGGCATGTAGTAGCCAGAAATTACATTCAGCCTGACTCTACTTCATGATCTGATGCCAAATGCTTTCTCTGTAATGCCTTTCTTACCCATTATTGTTAGCGTCGTCCATTTTGCCTGAATTTGCACAAGGTTGTGAACCATTTAATATTTACGTTCCACCTTTTGTTCACCCTGTAACCACATCTCTCTGGTGTCTAAATCTCTTTTATCTCTGTGTCACAAATCAATCTACCTTGTGCAGAGACTTTGTCCATTAATAAAAAACATAATTTACTCGTTCCCACAATTCCCTGTCACAAATGGATTTGCTGATCTACAGTTTAGTTAAATTTTGTCCCATCCTGTTCCTTTCTGTTGTCTTCAGTCACATTCCCACGCTGCTCTGATGCTTCACGTTTTCTCTTTGGATTTGGAAAGCTCCTTTCACCTGAACCCTGCCCCAGCATCCTCTCTGTCAGTTTAAAGCCCTGTCCATAAATCTACCAACGTGATTGGCCAGGACATTGTTCCACTGGAACTGTGCTGGGACCGATCTAAATGGATTTTTAAAAAAATCAGGTATGGGATGTGGATGTCTCTGGCTGACTAGCGTTTATTGCCCATCCCTTGCTGCCCTTGAGCGAAGCAGCTGGCTCGCCCATTTCACAGGGTCATTGAGAGGCACACACTTTGCTGTGAGTATGTCCTGCAGACCACATGAGAGTGAACTGTTGTCTTTCTCTGTGTTTGGATTTTTATCAATACTTATTTATGGATTGTTAATTCCAATTATTAAAACATATATTCATTTAAAATTCCACATGGTTAGAAGTTCGAAAGAAGAAGGGGGGTGGTCACTTTGTTGGGACTGTATTGTAGACTGTTGTAGACCCAACAGATACCAAAGGAGCAGATGTATAGAGAGATTGCAGATAACTATAGGAATATTAGAGAAGTGCAGGCTGGAGATTTTAATATTCCCTGTATTGACTGGGCCATCTAGAGTATAAAAAGACCTGGACGGAGAGCAATTTTTCAAATGTGTCCAAGGGAGGTTCCTAAATCAATATGCAGAGGGCCCTACTCTACTCAGGCAGGTGCAATACTGGACCTCCCCTCAGAAAACGTGGTCGGGCAAGTGACTGAAGTGTCATTCAGAGAGCACTTTGGGTCCAGTGCCCACAACTGTCTTCGTTTTAACATAGTTATGGAAAAAGATCAGCAGGTCCACAGATTGAAGAGGAATACTGGAACAAGATCAGTTTTGGGGCCATTCTGCAGGATCTGGCCAGCGTCAATGCTGTGAAATTAAAATTGCACATCGCCCAGTTATAATCCAACTCGCTTTGGAAGCGCTGGTGATCACTGTAACAGATGAAAGGCTGAAACTAAATTTGTTTGATGTTATATTCCATGACACTGTCATCCTGTTGCTATAAATTCTGTACCTTAGGATTGTGCTCCCCAACCACCTGATGAAGAAGTAGTGGTCGGAAAGCTAGTGCTTTCAAATAAACCGGCTGGAATGGAACCGAGTGTCGGGTGATTTTTAACTTTGTACACCCCCAGTCCGACACCAGCACCTCCATATTATGATTCTAATCGATTGGGTGAGTCTGTTTGAAGGAAAAGGAGCAACTGGCAAATGGGGGGCTTTTCAAATTCTGATCTCAAGAATCCAGGACCAGTATGACCCATTGGGGAAAAGGGAAAAGCTGGCAGGGTTAGGGATCCTTGGCTGATGAGGGATAATAAGGTTCTGGTCTTGAAATGAAGACTGCATTCATTGGGTTTAAGAATTTCGTATCTACATATTCTTAAAGTCACGATCAATCTGTGGAGACCCTACAATCCTCTCAGTCCCTGTAACACTCCCAATCTGCAGAAGTCATTCCAATGTCTGTGACTCTTTCAATACAGTTCCTACAAGACCCACTATCGATGTGATATCTTTTCATTGCCAGCACCTACCCTGTCAATGTAAGCTCCTCCAGTGTCTCCATCCATCTACTCATTTCCACAATCTTCTCCAGCTCTTCCATGTGTAAACATCACCCTCCCCTTCAACCCTTCCCACTCTGACCAAACTGGAGGAGGTTACTAATGCTCCCTAATCTGCGAAACTGTCTCCAACCAAAATTGCTGTCTTTGTCACTTGGAGAATCTGTCTGATTTCACACCCTCTTTATCTAAATAACCTGCAGAACCTAAGCCTTCCTGTGTCTATAAACATCTTCAGTCACGACTACCCTCCATACGTCTATTTGTTTTTCCAATCTGTACAACCCACTTTATCTCTGTACTCAGCTCCATTCACCTGAAACATTCCTGCCTGTGTAAAACACCCCATCCTATCAACATCCTTATCCCTGTAAACTGCTCCATTCCTCCCAACCTCCCCATCTCCATGAACTCCTGTAGGCCCGACAGCTCTCCACATTTCTGTAACCTCCTGTGGCTCTATGCTCCTCCCTCCCTGTAAAAGCACCTCCAGTCCCCACAATTCTCCCAGTCTGGGTCATCTGCTCCAGATCAGACCATTGCTGTCTCTGTTACCTCATACAACCTGAGCAACGCCTCCTATTTGTGTCACTTCATTCAGATCGCATCCTCTCCCACTTCCCGAAACCTCTTGCTGCCATCATAACCCTTGCTATTTTGAACATGGAATAGCACATTCCAGTACAAGCCCTTCCGCCCTCAATATTGTGCTGGCCTTTTATCCTACTCTGAAGATGAAACGAACCGACATACCTTACATATTACTATCATTGATGTGCCTATCCAAGAGTTGCTTAGATGTCTGTAATGTGTCTGAATCTATTACCACGGCTGGCAGTCCATTCCACGCACCCAACACACTCTGTGTAAATAACGGACCAGTCCCTTCCATGCCGACAGGATATCCCAACCCAATCTAGTCCTACCTGCCAGCACCTGGCCCATATCCCTCTGATATCTAAGCTAAACCTTCCGCCAATTCCCTTAAACGTATGTCCCCTTGTGATAGCCATTTCGCCATAGGAAGTAGTCTCTGGTTATCCCACTCTATCTATCCCTCTCATTCCCTTGTACACCTCTAACAAGTCACCATTCTTCCTCCTTCGCTGTGATCAGAAAAGCCCTAGCTCCCACAACCTCCCTTCTATGGGCATGCCCTCCAGTCCAGGCAGCATCCTGCTAAATCTCCTCTGCACTGTCTTTAAAGCTTCCACGTCCTTCCTATAATGAAGCAAACAGAACTGTTCAAAATATTCGCAGTGTGGTCTAACTGGGGTTCTGTAGAGCTGCAGCAAAATCTCACACCTCTTAAATTCAATCCCCCTGCTAATGAAAGCCAACACACCATCCGCCTTCTTAACAGCCTGTCAACTTGGGTGGGAACCTGAGGGACACAGGATCCCTTTGTTCCTGCACGCTGCTAAGAATCCTGTATTTAACCACGTAAAGGTTTTCTGCAGAATCCTCCAATCTAAAACTATCCCTATCTTTGTAAGTTCCTCCGGTCCCTACAACACTCATAAACTGTGAAACCTCCTCAAGTCCCTATATTCCTAATGTCTGCAATATCCTCCCATCCTGATGTCCCTCCATATCTCTGTAACCCCCACCATCCTCCAGTGCTCTTCTGGGGAACATTGCAGAGGAAGGAGGAGTTGGAGAGTCTGGGCCATGTTCCGAGGTATGAAGGGCTGCAGAACCTGGAGGATGGTACAAATGTCGGAAGGGACGTGGGACTTGCAGAAGGTTAGAGGTTCCGGGATTCATTGAACCTGCAGGATGGGACAGGGTTGTGGAACCTGGAGGATATTATGATTTGAACCACAGGTAATTTTTGATTGGACCATTCAGCCGATCTTACAGTCATGCAGATATACAGCATGGAAACAGACCCTTCATTCCAACCCAGCCATGCCGACAGGATATTCCAACCCAATCTAGTCCCACCTGCCAGTACCTGGCCTATCTCCCTCCAAACCCTTGCTATTCATATATCCATCCAAATACTTCTTAAATGTTGCAATTGTACCATCTGTAAGATTGGCTGAAAGATCCAATCAAACATTACCTGTTGTTCAAATCATAACATCCTCCAGGTTCCACAACCCATTCATGGTCCCATCCTGCAGATCAGATTTCCCAACCCAATGTAGTCCCACCTGCTAGCACCCGGCCCATCTCCCTCTAAACCCTTCCTATTCAGATAACCATCCAGATATCTTTTAACTGTTGCAGTTGTACTAGCTTCCACCACTTCCTCTGGTAGCTCATTCCATATATGTACTATCCTCTGCGTGAAAAAGTTGCCCCTTTTTATCTTTTATATCTTTCTACTCTCACCCTAAACCTCGCCCTATAATTCTGGACTCGCACACCCCAGGAGAAAGCCTTTGTCTATTTACCCTATCCATGCCCCTCTTGGTTTTATAAACCTTTATAAGGTCACCCTCAGCCTCCGACTCTCCAGGAAAAACAACCATCACCTGTTCAAACTCTCCCTATAGCTCATCCCTGGCAACATTCTTGTAAATCTTTTCTGGACCCTTTCAAGTTTCACAAAATCCTTCCGATCGGAAGTAGAACAGAGTTGCATGCAGTATTCCAAAAGTGGCCTAACCACTGTCTTGTACAGCCGCAACATGACCTCCCAACTCCTGTACTCAATACTCTGACCAATAAAGGAATGCATACCAAGCGCCTTCTTCTCTATCCTAACTACCTGTGACTCGACTGTCAAGGAACTCTGTATTTCATTTGAAAAATTGCACAGACAGGTTGAGTGGCTCGAGGTCTTCTGGGTAATGCTAGTTCAGTCTAAGCTGGTAGGCAGAGCCAGTGAAGTATTTGCAGCGCTGTCTGATGAATGGGCGAGAGATAATGTATATGTCAAACAGGCTGTTTTAAGTGCTTATGGATTGCTTATGAAAGGGAAGCCACTACAATTCCCTTTACTGTACCATCGCTATCTGTCAAAGCTCCTTCAGGTCTATATCCTCCGAATCGTTGAAACCTGCTCTCACCATTGCAATCCCCATTATTTCCTAACGTTGTTGAGTCTCTAAAAGCTTTCCTATCAGGTTAATCTCCTCCTCTGCATACAACACTCCTAGCCTGTGTAATCCCTTCAATTCCTTCAGTTCCTATATACCTATGTATAGGTGTGACTGCTTTGTGGCCATTGTATTCTCATTTATATCTGCAAAACGCTCTGCTCACTGTAGCACATCCTATGCTCATAAGTGAATCTGGTCTCTCACAAGACTCTCTATCACTCTCTCCTCCAGTCTCGACAAGCTTCCCTATCCCTGTCGTATCTTGCAGCATGCACACCACTCACTCTCTCTGACATACCTTCCAGTGCATAAATTCATCTCTCCTTCTAACTGTATCCAGTCTACAACTTCATCCCTGTCCCTGCAACATCCTCCAGTCCATATACTCCTCTCTATTGCTGCAGCATTCTCCAGCTTATATCATCTTCCATGTGCTTGCAACATTCCCCAGTCCATACTACCCACCCTTTCCCTGTAATATTCTCCAGTCCATGCCATCCTCCCTATCACTGTGATATTCTCCAGATCCCACAACTATTGTTAAATGTACGACATCCTGGAATCCTGTGAATGTTTCTACGTCCTGATCAACATAGTCCATGTAACGATCCACAACCCTACACACGTCCCTATCTCTGGAATCTAATCAAAGACGCTTTATCTCTCTAACTTCCTCCAAACAATAAAATGTTTTCTCCTGCGAACTTTCTGTAGCAACTGTAACTATGTTTAACCCTGCAACATTGTCACGCCCCCAAACATCTCTCCCACTCTGTGACCTCTAACCATCCCTCAAAGGCCCTCTCTCGGTGACACGCGCCATGCATTTGCAACAAGGCAGATGGAATGACAGCATTAACTGAATAGAACCGATATGATCGAACTGTTATTGTGGAGGTGTGGCTGCAGAATGATCATGACAGCAATGTGATTATTGAGGGGTTGTAGGGATTTAGACAGGATCAGCAAAAAACCAAACAAGGTCCCGTTTTGTTGTGAAGCAAGGACGCAGTCAGTGCATTAGTGAGACAGCCAATTTAATCTGGGAATCAAAATATAGAGTCATTTTGAATGGTCAGCTTCCAAATAGCAAGGGGGATCTGGAAGATCAAATCACAATCCATGCTCGTTGGTAAGTTGGATGCAATATTTTCTTGGTGATAGTTGACAGAGGCATTTGGAGTGGTGAATTTCTGATTGGACATCTGTGGCCAATGCTGTTTCACAAGGATCAGGACTGCGATGTCTGTGTGTAATTTATATCTGTGAGTCAGATGAAAAGGTCAGCAGTTTGAGTGGTAATTTTACAGACGACATTCGGAAAGGCATGTAATGATTAGGGATAGTTAGGGGAATTGTGGATAGTGAGGAAGAGTGTTCAAGGTTGCAGCAGTATGTAGATCAGCTGGAACGTTGGGCAGAGATGGGGCAAATTGAATTTCATCTGGACAGGTGTGAAGTGATGCATTTATGAAGCCAAATGGAAGAGAGAAGTACACTAATTGACTAGCTGGAAACATTGATAAACAGAGAGACATTGGAAGCTAGTCCATAGCTCCCTAAAAATAACAACACAGGATGTAGTGGTCGAGGGGGGAGTATGGTATGCTTACCTTTATTGGGCACAGTATTGAGTACAGACGTTTGCATGTCATGTTGTGACTGAATGAAACTTCAGTCAGCCATGTTTGAAAGATTGCGTGTCATTCTCGTTGCCACACTACAGGAAGGATGTGGAGGGTGTAACAGAGGGTTGGCAGAATATTGCCTGGATGAGAATGTGTTTACTGTAAGGAGGTTGGACGCAATTGGATTGTTTTGCGTGAGTATCGGAGACTGAGGGGTGACCTGGTACAGGTATATAGCATTAGGAAAGGCGTGAATAGTGTGGATAGTTGGAATCTTCCTTCCAATGTAGAAATATGAAATTCTAGGGTGCATCTGTTTAAGGTGAGAGTGAGAAGTTTTAAGTGAGATGAATGAGGCCAGTTGTCTTTACCGAGAGGGTAGAAGCTGCTCGGGAGGTGGGAGAGGTGGAAATAAGAGCAAAGTTTTGAAGTGGCATTTAGACAGAAACATGAACAGGCCGAGAATAGAGGGATATCGCCCATGTGCAGGCAGATGGGATTAGTTTAGAATAGCATCATGGTCAGCACAGCCATGGTGGGCCGAAGGGCCTATTACTCTGCTGTACTGTTCGAGTTTCTAACTTAACGACATCCACCCTGTCAAAGCCCCTCCAAATCCTGGATGTTTCATTCAATTTCTCTCCCATTCTTCAAAACCCCAGTAGGTTCAAGGGCAATTTTGAGTGGGAGCAGCGGCCGAGGAAAAACTAACCCGGGAGACTACAGCTAAGGTAAGACAGTTTGTTTCAAAATTACTTACCTGTAGCGGGCAGCAGAAGTGAGGTTGGAGCGCATAGCTGGGCGGGAAGGTAAGTGATTAGTATTTGAGTGGGTGATGGAGTTCAACCCTGCCAAGTGTGAGGTTGTCCATTTTGGAAGAACAAATAAGAATGTGGAATACAGGGTTAATGGTAGGGTTCTTGGTCAGGTGGAGGAACAGAGGGATCTTGGGGTCTATGTACATAGATCTTTGAAGGTTGCCACTCAGGTGGATAGAGTTTGTAAGAAGGCCTATGGAGTATTATCGTTCATTAGCAGAGGGATTGAATTCAAGAGTCGTGAGGTGATGTTGCAGCTGTACAGGACTTTGGTTAGGCCACATTTGGAGTACTGTGTGCAGTTCTGGTCGCCTAACTTTAGGAAAGATGTGGAAGCTTTGGAGAGGGTGCAGAGAAGATTTACCAGGATGTTGCCTGGAATGGAGAGTAGGTCGTACGAGGATAGGTTGAGAGTTCTCGGCCTTGTCTCGTTGGAACGGCGAAGGATGAGGGGTGACTTGATAGAGGTTTATAAGATGATCAGAGGAATAGATAGAGTAGACAGTCAGAAACTTTTTCCCCGGGTACAACAGAGTGTTACAAGGGGACATAAATTTAAGGTGAAGGGTGGAAGGTATAGGGGAGATGTCAGGGGTGGGTTCTTTACCCAGAGAGTGGTGGGGGCATGGAATGCGCTGCCCGAGGGAGTGGTAGAGTCAGATTCATTGGCGACCTTTAAGCGGCATTTGGATAGGTACATGGATGGGTGCTTAATCTAGGATAGAAGTTCGGCACAACATCGTGGGCCGAAGGGCCTGTTCTGTGCTGTATTGTTCTATGTTCTATGTTCTATGTTCTCTTCTCATTGGAAAATCCCGCCATCTCCAGGATCAGCCGAGTGAACCTTCCCTGGCCTGCCTCCAACACAAGAAAGTCTTTCCTTAGGGCACGCAACCTATTCATTATAATCTAGGTGTGGTCTGACATCATTTCAGCAAGACCTCCCTATTTTTAGACTCCATTCCCTTTGCCTTCTCTATGACCTGCTGATCCTGTAAGCTACCTTTTTCAGATTGATACACAAGGATTCCCAAAACCTTTGTGCAGTCAGTCTGAACCAAACGGTGTTAGCTTGACAGTAAGTCGGGAACGTGCTGGAATGTGTTATGAAGGATATGACAATAAATAATAACTGGATACTTAGAAACAATGGGAGGTGTATGATTTTATAAAAGGGGAATATTTTTAAATCTGATGGATTCTATATTTTGGTGTGACCATAAATGCAGAATAGATAAGGGTGGGGAGGCTAATTGCGGTAGAGGGATATTTGAAATTTCAGAAGCATTTAGACAAGTTTCAACCAGGGCTAAAACTTAGCTCGTGAGAGAATAGGGCCCCTGAAAGGTCAATGAGGCTGTCTGTGTGGGATCACTGCTGATGGGGGAGATAATGAACAAATATTTTGTGTTCGGATTTACTATGGAGAAAGACATGGAAGCTCGGGAACTTGGGAAAATACATAGGGATGTCTTGAAAAGAGTTCACATTGGAGAACAGGATGTCTTAAAATGCAAAAAGTTAGATAAAACCTTGGGACATGATCAAATATACCCCAGCGCCTTGTGAGAAGCGAGGGAGGAAATTACAGGACCCCTTCCAGAGATATTTGCATCATCAACAGCTAGTACGGACCAGTGAGACTGACGGCAGGGTGGTAAGTTGTTGGAGGAGATTCTGAGAGAAACGATCATCGTGCATTTGGAAAGGTCAGGACAGATTAACGATCGTCAGCATGGCTTTGTGCACGGGAAATCATGCCTCAAACCTGAGTGTGGAGATAGACAAGTGAGAGGTCAAAGCAGAGCAGTACACGATGTCCACATGAACTTTAGCAAGGCCTTTGACAAGGTCCTGCATGGCAGACTGGATCGTAAGTTTAGATCACACATAACCAGGGAGTGCTCACTAACTAGATACAAAACAGGATTGATGGTAGGAGACAGCATGTTCATAGAGGGTTTCTGCTCAAAATGCAGGCCTGTGACCAACGGTGTGCCATGGGGTTCGGTGCGGGTCACTGTTGTGCATCACTTATATAATAAATGATAAGCAGGAGTCATGATTATCAAGTTTGTGATTGAGACTGAAATTGGTGATAATGTGGACAGTGAAGAGGGTTATCGAAGAGTACAATGGGATCAACAGTACTGCTGGACCAGTGAGGTTAGGAATAACAGGTGGAGAATTGCAAGATGCAGGTACACAGTTTTTTGAAAGTAGCGTCACAGGTAGACAGGCTGGTGAAGCAGGTGTTTGGGATGGGGTCACCCTTCATTGGGCAGAGCATTGAGAGTAGGAGTTGGGATGTCATGGTGTATCTGTACAGGACATTAGTGAGGCCACTGTATAAGCATTGTTGATTATCTGGTAAAAATCAACTAGTTCACGTATGTCCTTTAGGGAGGGATATCTGACATTCTTACCTGGTCTGGCTCACACGTGACTCCAGTCCCACAGCAATATAACTGACTCTGAGCTGCCTCTGGGCAATTAGTAGGAGGGCAATGTATGCTGGTCCATCCGGTGACATCCTTAGGCCATGAATGAATCAATGAAAAATGCAGATGTCTATCCCTCCCTTTGCAAACAGCTCTAGCTGCAGCAATCTGTACTGGCTTTGTAATGTTGTTCAGGCCTTTGCCCCTCTCTGTAACACTCTCACCACCTCCAGCACCTTCAATTCTCCCTGTTCCACTACTCTGATTAAACACTGACAATGTTTACTCTTCCTACTGCACTCCTCCACATTTCTAAATGTTGGTTACTTCAGAATTGATCGGTTCTTTTTCATCTCTTAATCAAATCGGCCAAGACCGTCTGAAGTGGGGAAGGAGTATTGGGAAGGTGTCGAGCACCTCGAGACTTTCTGTGGGGAAAACGGGAATCCAGGAGAAAACAGCACAAGGAGCGCGTGACCACACACCCACCCCCTTCCCTTGGCCACCTTCTGCCCCAAGTGTAACAGAGTCTGTGGAAAGCCACATCGGTCTGTACAGCCAACTCCAGACCTCCCCTGCCCAACCCACCCCACCCCGAGAGTGGGAGAGTTAGTCTCGTTTGTGACCCACCGCCAAAGAGATGATGAGATAGGAAGGTTGAATCCCCTCACAATTATCCCAGTGCCTTTGTTACAAATTCAAACAATTCCCTGTTAATGCAGTGTCTAATAATATGCTATCACTCACTATCTCTCCATCTGGTATCCCTCGCTGTGTCGGTCTATTTACTGCCTCTGTCAGCATTTCTGCCTCTTACAGATGGTCTGAGATCCTGAGTCAACAGAATTGTCCATTCCAGAGACATGCAGCAGCACAGGCAAGGGATGGAGACTGGGATTATCGAGATCTCTGCTGTACTCAGTGCCACTCTGCATGAGTTATCCTCATTGCATCAGTCGAATTTCCCATTCTGTCTATTTCTGTGTCATGCAGGTCATCAGGATGTTCCTAACTCCTGTCTCATCCATCACCTCATTGAAGACAGTTGGTCAGCCAGAGAGAGATGGAGAGGGAGATCTGGAGCCTTCAGTAAATCCTACAGCCGGTAAGATCACTCACAGTAAACAGCACAGGGTGGAGGTAGGAGAAGTCTATATTCATACCTGGAAGATAGGACATAGATACAGAGCTGGGTAAGGAACAGCAACATTCTAGGCTTCATTCCCACCATCTTGTGAGGGTCCTGCTTTCACCTCTTCTGTACTGGTCCTCAATGCGACAGCACAGGGGATCGCAGGCACCAATCCTGGCCCATGCCGATCTTTGTAATATTCTCCAGTCCCGATAATCCTTCCTCTGTTTGGAATCTCCTCTAGTCCACACCATTCTCTGTGTCTCTGTCTCTGTCTCTGTCAGGTTCTCCAGTCCCTAACACCCTAATCCCTAACCTTCTCCAGTAGATACTAAATTCCTTCATCCCTGTAAATCCTGACAGACCTGTCTATCCCTGTAAGCTCCTCCCACCAATACCACCCTCCATGTCAATGTATTTGTCTTTAACCTCTCCATCCGTCCTTACCTATGTAATCTTCTCCAGCTCCTACAACCCTTCTTAAACTGTGAAAAATTTGTAATCTCCTTCTCCTTCTCCAATTCTTTGATCTTTATCTTGTTAAATTTCACCCTCATTCCCGACACCATACCCCTCCCGACCACAGGAACCTCTTTCAGTTTGTGCAACCCTCCCCATTTGTGTAACTGTCTCCAACCCAGTAACCTGGCATTCTCCATTGCCTTCCTATCTATGAGGCCTCCAGAGTCTAGAAGCCTTCTTATATCTGTAAATGTCTTCGGTCAGGACAACCTTCCATATCTCTGTTAGTATACACAATAATCTCCGAGATGAAACAGCCCCCTGTCTGTGCCTCTCAGCCTGCCTGCCTCTCCCTACATCTATCCCTATCCCTATCTCCAGAATCAAATCCAGCTCCCTTTATTTCTGTAAATTCCTCCAATCCCCCCAAACCCCTTTGTCCCATGAACATTCTTGACCAGATGTAACTCTGTTTAACTCTAACATCCTCGAGTCCCTGTAATCCTCCTTATCTCTGTAACCTCTACCCATCTGTTCAACCCCCTCCCACTCCTGAGGAATGACTCCCTGTATTCGCCATAAGGCAGATGGAATGACAGGGAACAGATATGATGGAACCGTCATTCCGGAGATTTAGCTGCAGAATGACCATCACTGGGAAGGGAATATTGAAGGGTTGTTTTAATAGAGTCAGTGTCAGAGAGATGTACAGCATGGAAACCGACCCTTTGGTCCAACCCATCCACGCTGTGCAGATATCCCAACCCAATCTAGTCCCAATATGCACACTAGGCATAAAGCCAACAACTTATGAAGGAAGCTTGAGGTTAATGCATTAATGAGACAGTCATGTGGATCTGAATATGAAAAGTGGAGCTGAGAATAAGCAAGCAGCAGCAACCGTTAGCAGGAATTCTTTTGTAGGCACCAACCTGTGATGGGAATGTCAATATGGTTACAGTCGGGACACTGAATGTACTTATGGCAAGGGCAGTACAGTAACTGTGTGACAGTGGTCTCCATGCCGACTGATACAGCAACGAGCCTGTTGGATTGAATTAGTTGGTGTGAATATAAATGGCAGAATTGTAAGGGTGTAGGAGGGGTGTAGTAGTATAGGGGATATGGTGTATTTGAATTATCAGAAGCCTTTATGCAAGTTTCAATAAGGGTTAAAGAGTAACTTGGGAGAGAATAGGGCTCCTTAAAGATCATAAGGTCGCCTATATGTAGAACCAGAGGAGATGGGTGAGATAATAGACAAAATAGTCTTCTCAGTATTTACTGTGGAGAAAGACATGGAAGCTCGGGAACGTGGGGAAATAAATAGTGATGTCTTGGAAAGAATCCTCAACAGAGAAGAGAAAGTGCTGGAATCTTAAAACAAATAAAGCTAGATCAATCCTCAGTAGCTCATTAGGTCAATGCTAGAATATTGTGGGAAGCTAGGGAAGAGATTGCAGTAACCCTTACAGAGATATGTATACTATCAACAGACACAGTAAGATGTTGGAAGACTGGAGGTTGGCCAATGCTGTTCCATCACTGAAGGACTGCAGGGAAAAGCCCGGAAATTACAGCCCCGTGAGACCAGTGATGGGGATGTTGGTGGAGGAGATTCTGAGAGAAAAGAGATCCTTACATTTACAAAGGCAAGGGCTGATTTGAGATGGTCAGCATGGCTTTGTGAGTGGGAAACCACGTTTCACAAACTGGATTGACTC
Organism: Chiloscyllium punctatum; assembly: GCF_047496795.1. Classification (NCBI taxonomy): domain Eukaryota; kingdom Metazoa; phylum Chordata; class Chondrichthyes; order Orectolobiformes; family Hemiscylliidae; genus Chiloscyllium; species Chiloscyllium punctatum. The sequence goes on from NW_027309818.1 coordinate 1,100,956, forward strand.
TTCGAGGAGGTGGCCAAGGATAGATGAAAGCAGAGCAGTCAACATTGTCCACATGGACTTTAGCATCTAGTCAAGAGGAAGGAGGAAGTTTACTTAAGGTCAAGGAAGCAAGGATCAGACAGAGCTCCAGAGAGTTACATTGGATGGCACGGTGTCTCAGTGGTTAGCACTGCTACCTCATAGCACCACGGACTCCATTTCGATTACAGCCTCAGGCAACTGTCTCTGGGGTATTTGCGCATTCTCCCTGTGGGTTTCCTCCAGGTTCTCCGGTTTCTCCCCCATAGCCCAAAGATGTGCCAGTTTGGTGCCTTAGCCATGCTAAATTACCCATAGTGTTCAGGGATGGGTAGGTTTGGGGCATTAGTCAGGGCAAATGGAGAGTAATAGGGTGGGGGAATGGGGCTGGGTTGGATACTGTTTGGATGGTTGATATGGAGGTGCTGGGCCAAATGGCCTGTTTCGACACAGTAGGGATTCTCTGAAGGTACCAGGAAGGAACCGAGAGACGGACTTAAGGCAACTAGAAGGGGGCATGAAAAAGCATTGTTGGCAAGGATTAAGGAAAACCGTGAGGCATTCTCCACTTATGCGAGGAACAAGAGCAAAGCCAGAGTGAGGATAAGGTCAATCTGGGATAGTGAAGGAACTTGTGCCTGGAGTCACAGGAGGTAGGGGAGGTCCTTAATGAATACTATGCCTCAGTATTCCCTGCTGAGAAGGGTCTTGTCGTTTGTGAGGACAGCGTGAAACAGGCTGATGTACATGAACAGGTGGATGTTAAGAAGGAGGATGTGCTGAGAATTTTCTAAAAGATAAGGATAGAAAAGTCGCTGAACCAGACTGGATGCGTCCAAAGTTACGACAGGAACCAATGGAGTGGTTGCTGCGCACCTGGTGATGACCTTTGCAGCCTCACTGTCCACTGGAGTCGGACCAGATGATTGGAGGCAGGAAAATATTATTCCCTTGTTCAGGAAAGGGAATAGGGATAATCCTGGGAATTGCACATCTGCCAGTCTTATGTCTGTGGTGTGCAGATTATTGGAGAGGACTCTGGGAGACAGGATTTATTATTCCTTGGAAAACCCTAGTTTGATCAGAGACAGTCAGTATGGATTTGTAAGGGGCAGGTCATGCCTTACAAGTCTTATCGAATCTTTAGAGAATGTGACAAAACATCTTTATGGTTCATTCAGAAAGTATGGAGGCATGGGGTACAGGGAAACCTGTGTGTATGGATACAGGATTACTGGCCCACAGAAGACAGAGGGTGATGATAGATGGAAAGCATTCATCCTGGAGCTCAATGACCAGTGGTTTTCTGCAGGGAGAGGTTACAGGACCTCTGCTCTTTGTGAGTTTATGAATGACTTGGATGTGTGATTGAAAGAGGGGTTAGTAAGTTTCCCAATGACACGAAGGATGGTGAAGTTGTTGATAATGTGGAGGGCTATTGTAGGTTGCAACGGAACATTGACAGGATGCAGAGTTGGGCTGAGAAGTGGCAGATGGAGTTCAATCTTGGAAAAGTGTGAAGTCATTCATTTTGAAGATTGAATTTGAATGCAGAATGCAGAGTTACATGTAGGATCTTTGGCAGTGTGGAGGAACAGAGGGATCTTGGGTACCAAGTCCATAGATCCCTCAAAGTAGCCACCCAAGCTGATACGCTTGTTAAGAAGCAATATATTGTGTGGGATTTCATTAGTTTGGGGATTGAGTTTTAAAGCCGTGAGGTTATGCTGCAGCTCTATAGAGACCTAGTTCGACCCCACTTGGAATATTGTGTTCAGTTTTGGTCCCTTCATTGCACGAAGGATGCGGAAGCTTTAGAGAAGGTAAAGAGGAGATTTACCAGGATGCTGCCTGTAATGGAGAACATATCTTATGAAGAAAGGTTGAGGGAGCTAAGGCTTTTCTCATTGGAGTGAAGAAGGACGAGGGGTGACTTGGCAGAGGTGAACAAGGTGATGAAAGTCAGAGATAGAGTCAATAGAGAGAGATATTTTTTACCCTCATATAAATAGTTATTACAAGGGGGTATAATTTTAGGGTGGTTAGTGGATGGTGAAGGGGAGATTTCAGAGGTAGGTTCGTTACATACAGAGTGGTGGCTGAGTGGGATCCACTGCCAGCGGTGGCGGTAAAATTCGATGTATTAGGGACATTTAATATACTTCTGGATAGGAACATGGATGATAATAAAATGAAGGGAATGGAAGTTAGAGTCATAGAGATGTATAGCATGGAAACAGACCCTTCAGTCCAACCTGTCCATGCTGACCAGACATCCCAACCCAATCGAGTCCCACCTGCCAGCACCTGGTCCATATCCCTCCAAATCCCTACTATTCAAATACCCAAACAAATACCTCTTAAATGTTGTAATTGTATCAGTCTCCACCACTTCCTCTGGCAGCTCATTCCATACACCTACTACCCTCTGCATGAAAAAGTTGTCCCTTAGGTCTCTTTTATATCAATCCCCTTTCATCCATAACCTATGCCCTCTAGTTCTGGACGCCCCAATCCCAGGGAAAAGACTTTGTCTATTTACCCTATCCATGCCTCGCATAATTTTGTAAACCTCTGTCATGTCATCCCTCAGCCTCCGACGCTCCAAGGAAAACAGCACCAGCCTGTTCAGCCTCTCCCTATAGCTCAAATCCTCCAGCCCTGGCAACATCCTTGTAAATCTTTTCTGAACCCTTTCAGGTTTCCCAACATCTTTCCGATAGTAAGGAAACCAAAAATGCTCGCAATATTCCAACAGTCCTGTACAGCCGCAACATGACCTCCCAACTCCTGTACTCAATACTCTGACCAATAAAGGAAAGCATAACAACGCCTTCTTCACTATCCTATCTATCTGCGACTCCACTTTCAAGGAGCTATGAACCTGCACCTGAAGGTCTCTTGGTTCAGCAACACACCATAGGACCTTACCATTAAGTGTGTAAGTCCTGCTAAGATTTGCTTTCCCAAATTGCATCACCTCGTATTTATCTGAATTAAACTCTATCTGCCACTTTTATTTTTGATCTTATGGTCGGATAAAAGATTGGCATGTCATCATGGCCAAAGGATCTTGTTCTGTCCTGTTCTGTGTTCTACGTGTCGTATGGTAAGCTGGGTAATAAGCTCAGATCAGTGTAAAAGGTTATGGCGTTCAGGAGGAGTTTGTCAACTGGACAGAAAATTGGGCTTGATGGAGACAGAGGGTGGTGGGAGACATGTTGTTTTTCTGACTGGAGGCATGTGACCAGCGGTGAAGTGAGTCCCCTGCTGTTTGTCATTTGGATAAATGGTTTGGATGGGAATATTGTTAAGTAAGTATAAGTAAGTTTTTTGAGTGACACTGAAATTGGTGGTAAACTGGACAGTGATGAAGGTTATCTATGATACAACAGGATGAACAGTACTGCTGGGAAAGTGGGCTGAAGAATAGCAGATGGAGTTTAATTAGATAAAGGTGAAGTGTTCCATTTTGGTGAAACAAACCAGGGTGGGACCTGTACAGATAATGTTTGGGCCCTGGGAATGTTGTCAGTCAGTGACCCAGGGATGCAGGTACACAGTTCATTGAAAGTGGTGTCACAGATAGACAGGCTGGTGAAGCAGGCGTTTGGGATGGTTTCCTTCATTGGGGAGAGCATTGAGAGGAGGAGTTGGGATGTCATCTTGTATCTGTACAAGACATTGGTCAGGCCACCATAAAAGCGTTGTTGATCAGTGGGAAGAACTCATCTGGTTCACTGACCTCCTTTTGTGTAGACCATCTGACATTTTAACCTGACCTGGCTAACATGTGACTCCAGACCCACTGCAATACGGCTGACTCTGAGCTGTCCTCTGGGTAATTAACAGTGACACCCACATCCCATGAATGAATAAATAAAAATACATATGGCCCTCTCTACCTCTACAAACCCCTCCAGCTGCAGCAATCCGTACTGGTTTTGTAACATCGTTCAGGCCCTGACCACTCTCAGCAACACTCTTACCACCTCCGGCACCTTTACCTCTCCCTGTTCCTTTTGTGACATTGAACCCTGACACTGATTCCCCTTCCCACTGCCCAACTTCTGCGAGCAGACCCTTTGCAATCCCTTTAACACTTACTCTTAAAACACTCTCACTACAGGATTTTAAGTACTTTTTGGTGATCTTCTAAGCCTCATAATCTAATATGATACATTTTGTCCTGAGTGAGGGGCCGGTGGGAATTTCTTGCTGAGGTTTTGTCTGTTTCAGTGGAATGTTCTTTTGTTGAGTGATTTACACTGTCCTTTCAAATGTTTTCCACTGTTCATTTATAGGCACAGATTTCAGTCTGTTTCGCCTCTTTACCTTGGTCAGTTCTCATCTCAAACCATGTCATTGGCTGTTTTTGTTTCTCGTTGTAGCATGTTCTTTCTGTGATTCACTTTAAAACTTTATATTTCTTTCAACTGCACTTTATCACAATTTCCCGAAGGATCTCTCCAGGTGACATTACTTATTCACTAAGTTTCATCACACAACGGTCGCTCTGAGATAGTTACGTCCCTAGCCTGTTGCACAATTTGTTATTCAAAGAAACACTGAAAAAAAATTCTCTGAACTCCTCTTCCAATATTCCTGTTGTCAGTGTTTGTCCCAGATTATGGGAATATTGAAGTTTCCCAAAATTATCACAAAGTGTTTATTAAAAAATTCCAATGAGTTCCTGAGTAATGCAGTGATGAGCAATGGAATGCTGTTCGGTGGCTAAAACTGTTCTGCTCCTTGTGTCCTTGGCAAGTAGTAGCCAGAATTTACATTCAGACTGACTCTACTTCATGATCTGAGACCAAATGCTTTCTCTGTAATGCCTTTGTTATCCATTATTGTTAGCGTTACCCATTTTCCTGAGTTTCCACAAGGTTGTGATCCATTGAATATTTATGTCCACTTTTTGTTCACCCTGTAACCACGTCTCTCTGGTGTCTAAATTTATTTTATCTCTGTGTCACAAATCAATCTACCTTCTTGAAGAGAGTTAAAAATCACACAACACCAGGTTATAGTCCAACAGGTTTAATTGGAAGCACACTAGCTTTCGGAGCGATGCTCCTTCATCAGGTGATAGTGTGGAGCTCGATCGTAACACAGAATTTATAGCAAAAAATTACAGTGTGATGTAACTGACATTATACATTGAAGAATTGATTGTCTGTGAAGCCTTTCATCGTTTAGAATACAGTGATAGTTTCACTTCTTTCATGTGTAAATCACAAAACATTTTTTTTAAAGTTGCATTCTCGGGTTAGCTGTTAACAATGGTGATAGCTAGACAATATGTTGAAGGTGTTAGACCCCTGTGTTCTCTGTCTATGCCCTGATGTTTAGATTGATTCTAATCTAAAAAGTGAGATAAAAGTTTGACATAAATTCATGCAGTTTTTGAGCGCAGAGTTCTACATGAATGCATGCAGTATTTGATCAAAGTACAATGTAATCCTGCAAGTGCAAATTCACCCCACAAAATATATGTGTGTCTGTGGGTCTTTGTCTGTCTGGGGTGGGGGTTGTGAGTGTGAGAAAGTGTGTGTGTAGTGGGTGCAGAGTGTCTTAGGTCTGTGAGGGAGTGCATGTGTGAGTGTGTGTGTCTATAAGGGTGTGTGTGGGTGTCTGTGTGTACCTGTGTCCGTGTGTATGTGAGAGTGTGTGTGTGTGTAGGAATATCTGTGTATGTGTGTGTAGTGCAATGGTGATCACCTGTAATGTTCTGAGCTCATTCCATACACACACCACCGTGTGCATAAAAAAGCTGTCCCTTCAGTGCCATTTAAACCTTTCCCCTTTAACCTTAAACCTATGCTCTCTAGTTTTGGACACTCCAACCCCTGGGAAAAGACCTTGAATGTTTACCCAATCCATACCCCTCATGTTTATATAAACCTCTGTGTGGTCACCCCTCAGTCTCCGATGTTCCAGTAAAAACAACTCCAGCTTATTCAGCAGTAACCCTGGTAATATCTTGTCAATCTTTTCTGAGCGCTTTCAACTTTCACACCATCCTTCCTATAGCGGGGATACTGGAATTGCAGAGAACTCCAAATGTGGTCTAACGTATTACTCTTGTTCCCTGAGTTCCCCAGTCTTTGTCCACAATAAGTTCTGGAGTAAAAAATGTGTTTAAGGTCTTAGACATATCCTGCGATTCCACACACCAATGGTCTCATTGATCTTTAAGGGACAGCATTTTGTCTCGAGTTACTCTTTTACTCAATATATTTATACAATCACTTTTAGATTCTCCTTATCATTCTCTGCCAAAGCTATTGCATGTACACTTTCTGCAATCCTGATTTCTACCCAAAGTGTATTGCTAAAGTCCCTGTGATCCTCAGGGATTCCCTTGGTCCATCTGGCTCTCCCTGACATGTGCCCCCTTTTCCTTGACCAGACCCTCAGCAGACAGCCAGTGTTTCCGAATGCTGTCAGCATTGACCTTCACACAAACAGGAACATGCTGGTGGTGATCGCTCAATTTATCTCACTTTTAAAATATTCTCACTTGCCAGACTTCCCTTTCCCTGCAAATAGACTCACCAACCACCTTTTGAGAGTTCCTGGCTAATATCGTCAAGATTAGTCTGGCCCCATTTTATAACTTGAACCTGTGGACCAGCCCTGTCCTTTTCCATCGCTATTTTCAAACTAATAGACTTGAGTCACTTTGGCAAAATGCTTTCCCATTCACACCTCAGTCCCTTTCCCGACCTTGTTTCCCAAGGGGAGGTCAGGTTTTGCCCCTTTCTCTTTTCAGGCCATTTACATATTGATCGGGAGTTTTATGGAACACAATTACCAAATTCCTCCCTTTAACACTGAACACTGGCTGTCCCAGTCTAGGTTTGGAAAGTTTAAAAACCCCAACCATAACAGCCCTATTATTATGATTGATATTTGAGATCTCCTGATATGTTTGTTCCTCAGTCTGCCACTGATTATTCGGGGTCAGTAAGATAATCGTGTCAGAGTGATGACCCATTCTTATTTCTCAGTTCCACTAACATAGTGTCACTGGGTGATCCCACAGGAATAGCCTCTCTCGGGATTCATGCAATGAAAACCCACCACCACGCGTCCTCTCTTGCCTCCCCTTCAATGTTTCCTGTAGCATCTCCACCTTGAAACAATGAGCTGCCAGTCCTGTCCCTTCCTCAGCTGTGTTTCTGTAATAACTATAATATCCCAGTCCCATGTTCCAATCCATGCGCCGAGTTCATCTTCCTTAGCTGTCAGGCCCCTTTCATTGAAATAAGTACACTTTAATCATCAGTTCCCCCCTCCCCCATTCCCTGCTATGTTCTTGCCTGCCTTGTCTGCTGAAATTGCTGTCTTTAACTTGTGCACCAACCTCAATCTTCTTTCTGGCCTTATGACTGTTTAAGGTCCAACACCCTGCCAGATAAGATTATATCCTCTCAAGCAGCTCTAACAATTCGCCCCATCAGGATGTGGGTCCCCCTCCTGCTCCCAGTTCAGGTGCCTTCCCCACCCTGTCAACCTGTGCTGACACCTTCAGACATCCAGGGACTTGCCCACCAAGGTCCCGGTGTTACTCAGTTCTCCAGGAGGACCTACTCTTCATGATGTATATCCTTCGCTTATGAGACTTCCCACAGTGCATTACCTCACAGTGATCAGAAGTAAACTCCATCTGCCATTACTCAGAGTGTGTACAACTCTGAGTATGACTAACTTCATCCAGTCTCCCCAACCGTCCCTACCTCTAATTGTCGAGAGAATGCACAACCCTCCCTATTGCGTTAACCTCCTCCAGTCCCTCTCATGGACACCATCCATGTAAGCTTCTAATGTTCCTGACTATATTTTCCTCCTGTTCTAATAAACCCTTGTGAACTTTGTGAAATTGTCCAATCTCTGGAGTGCTCTGTATAATCAGCCTCACTGTGACTGGAATCTGGCTTCAATACCAGCCTTGGCCGACTGTCTGTGTGGACTTTGCATGTTCTCCCCCAGACTGTGTGGGTTGCTTCCAGGTGCTCTGGTTTCCTGCCACAGTCCAACATTTGCACGATACGTGGATGGGCCGTCATAAATTGACTGTAGTATTCAGGCAAGTGTGGTTTAGGTGAGTTCACCATGAGGAATGCAGGGTTTATTGGACAGGGAGAGGGATGGGTCTGGTTAGGATGCTCTTTAGAGAGGTTGTTTTGGACTTGTTGGGCCGAATGGCCTGTTTCCACACTGTGTGAAGATTCTATTCAGGTTATTGTCCAGTCCTGTAAACCATCCCTGTCTCTTGAACCTTGCCTCATCCCCAATACTCTCCTTATATGTGTAATCTCCAACAGTTTCTAAAACACTCCTTGGCGATGTCAGCTTCTCCAGTCCTTACCACGATCAATATGACTGTCACCTCCTCCTGCTTTTAGAACCTTCTCTATAAATATTGCCATTTGTTACATCACTCCCAATCACTGTCCCATCCTGAAAGCCCCAAAAACATTTATATCTCTGTCAACTCATCTGGACTGTCTGTACTTCCTTTTGACAGTCCCGTTCTGAGACTTTTTCTATATCAAAAAAGTCATTAAGTGTAGGTAACCCTTATTATTGTAACCTCCCTTCAGCCTTACAGCACTGAGGATCTGTAGAAGGTCTGTTCAAATCGACAGCCATCTCTGTGTCTGTAATCTCCTCCACTCCCCATAATACATTCTCTCTGAGCTCCTCTGTAGTCCATTCAACACTCTTTAACACTGTCTGTATCAGTGTAACCTTCTCCAACAACACAACCTTCCCTATCTGTGTAAATCCGTACACCAGTCCCTATCCCTCTCAGCTCCGTCTAACAATACAACCCTCCATGCCTGTGTATTCACCTTCAGTCCCTACTCACCTCCCTATCTGTGTAACCTTCTCCATGCATTTTTGCTACAGTCTCTTCAACTGTCCATGTCAGTGTACTATCTACCAGTCCCGAAAACTCCCCTCTCTTTAACTTTCTCCGGCCACACAACCCTCACTATCTGTGACCTACTCCTGTGGGAGAACCCTCCCTCTGTGAACTGCTCCAACTCTTCAACTCTCCATAAGCTCCTGCAGCTCTTACATAACCTCTTCCAGTCCCTAAAACGCCATCAGTCTGTGGAGACCCTACCACCATCCCTATCTGTGTTATCTTCTTAGGTCCCTGCAACACTCCCGATCTGTAGATCCCACTCCAATGCCTGTGCCTCTCCTGATCTTGTTCCTACAAGACTCATGAACAATGTAACATCCTCCCGTCACTATCACCCACCCTGTCAATGTAAGCTCCTCCTGTATCTCCAAACATTTACTCATCTCCATAACCTTCTCCAGCTCTTACCCCCATCTGTGTAAACATCACTCTCCACTCAAACCCTCCCTACTGCAGGAACTTCCTTCTATTTGTGCTATGCTCCCTTATCTGTGAAAATGTCTCCAACCAAACTTGCTACCCAATCTCTCAAAAAAGAATCCAGATTCCACAGCCTCCATGTCTAAATAACCCCGAGAACCTAAGCCTTCCTATCTCTATAAACATCTTCAGTCACGATGACCCTCCATATCCCTGTTTGTTTCACCAGATGATACAAACCTCTTTATCTCTGTAATCTGCTCAGCTCACTAAAACAGTCCCTGTCTGTGTAATCCAGCCCTGTCCTACAAACATCCTTATCCCTGTAAACTTCTCTATCCCTCCCAACATTCCCATCTCCATGAACCCCTGTCAGCCCTACAGCTCTCCACATATCTGTAACCTCCTGTGGGTCTATGGTCCTCCCTCCCTGTGAAACCACCTCCAGTCCCCACATCCCTCCCAATCTGGGTCCTCTGCTCCAGATCAGACCATTGCTGTCTCTGTAAACACCTCCACTCCTGACCACTCTTCCCATTTGTGTAACCTCGTTCAGACCCCATACCCTCCAGCTTCCTGAATCCTCTTCCTGCCATTGCAATCAAAACCACATGTTTATGTAATATCCACCAGTGCTTAAACCTCCCCAACTCAGTAACCACTTACAGCCCTAACAAAACACCTAAACTGTGAAACCTCTCATTTCCCTACAATCCTCCCTCCCTCCCTCCTCAAATGCCTTCATCACCATGAAACCTCACAATTACTGAAACCTCCTACTGTCTGCAAAATCCTCCTGTCCTGATATTCCTCTCTATCTCTGTAATCCCCACCACCCTCCAGTGCCCTTCTGGGGAACATGGCAGAGGAGAGAAGATTTGTAGCGTCTGGACCATATTACGGAGGTAGAATTCTGGAAATGACAGATTTGGTCTGATGTTTGTGTGGTGCAGATTATTGGCGAGGACTCTAAAGAAAGGAATTATGACTACTTGGAAAACCATAGTTAATTTAGTGACAGTCAGTATGGGTTTGTGAGGGGTCAGGTCATGCCTCACAAACCTTATTGAATTCTTTGAGGATATGACAGAATACGTTGATGGCTCATTCAGAAAAGAAGGAAAATTGGGATACAGGGAAATCTGTCTGTCTGGATACAGGATTGGATGGCCCAGTGAAGACAGAGGGTGGCAGCAGATGGACAGTATTGAGCCTGGAGCTCAGTGACCAGTGGGGTTCTGTAACAATCGGCTCTGGGACTCTGCTCTTTGTGGATTTTGTAAATGACTTGGATGTGGATGTTGGAGAGTGGGTTAGTAAGTTTGCCAATAACATGAAGGTTGGTGGAATGGTGGGGAATGTGGAAGGCTGTTGTAGGTTGTAATGGGACATTGACAGGACGCCGAGCTGGGCTGGAAGTGGCAAATGGAGTTCAATCTGGAAAAGTGTGAAGTGATTCATTCTGGAAGGTCAAACCTGAATATAGAATACAGCGTTAAAAGGCAAAATACTTGGCATTGTGGAGGAACAGAGAGATCATGGCGTCCATGTCCATAGATCCCTCAAAATCGCCACGCATATTGATAGGGTTGCTAAAAAGTCATATGTTGTGTTGGCCTTTCTTAGCAAGGGGATTGATTTCAAGAGCCGTGAGGTTTTACTGCATCTTTATAGCGACCTGGTGAGACCACACTTGGAATATTGTGTTCAGTTCTCATCCCATCTTTACAGGAAGGGTGTGCAAGTTTTAGATAGCGTACACTGGAGATATACCAGGATGCTGCCTGGAATGGAGGGCATTTCTTATGGAGAAAGTTTGAGGGAGATAAGGCTTTTCTCATGGGAGAGAGGAAGGAGGTGGGGCGACCTGGGTAGAGGTGAACAAGATGATGAGAATCACACAGAGAGAGGGAATAGTGAGAAACTTTTTCTCCTATGGCATAAATGGCTGTTACAAGGCGGCATAATTTTAAGGTGATTGGAAGATGGATAAGAGGATCGAGATGGTAGGTGGTTGGATGGACTGTCAATGGTTCTAGTAAAATTAGACACATTCGGGACATCTAATAGACTCTTGAACAGACACATGAATAGTAGTAAAATGAAGGGTATGTAGGCTAGTTTGATTTTACAGTCGGATAAAAGGTTGGCATAGCATCATGGCCGAAGGGTCATGGGCTGAACTGTTCTGCGTTCTGTATTCTGTCTGGTAAACTGGGTAATAAGCTCAGATCAGTGAAAAAGGATATGGCATTCAGGAGGAGCTAGTGAACTGGATACAAAATTTCCTTGATGGTTGTAGACAGAGGGTGATGGGAGACCTGTTGTTTTTCTGACTGGAGACATGTGACCAGCGGTGGAGTGGGCCCACTGTTGTTTGTCATTTGGATAAATGGTTTGGTTGGGAATATTGGTTTCCTGCTAAGTAAGGTGTTTGGGTGACACTGAAATTGGTGGTAAACTGGACAGTGGAGAAGGTTATCTATGATACAACAGGATGGACAGTACTGCTGGGATAGTGGGCTGAAGAATAGCAGATGGAGTTTAATTAGATAAAGGTGGGGTGTTCCATTTTGGTGAAACAAACCAGGGTGGGACTTGTACAGTTAATGTTCAGGCCCTGGGTAGTGTTTTTAGTCAGAGATCCAGTGACCCAGGTAGACAGTTCTTTGAATGTGGTGTCACAGGTAGACAGGCTGGTGAAGCAGGCGTTTGAGGTGGTTACCTTCATTGGGGAGAGCATTAAGAGTAAGAGTTGGGATGTCATGTTGTATCTGTAGAAGGCATTGGTGGGGCCACCATTAAAACATTGTTGATCAGTGGGAAGAACTCCTCAAGTCACTTACTTCCTTTAAGGAAGGGCATTAAATATTCTAACCTGGTCTGGCCAACATTTGACTCCAGACCCACAGCAATATGGCTGACTCTGAGCTACCCTCTGGGTAATTAGCAGTTGGGTCAAAGAATGTTAGCCCAGGCAGTGACACCCACATCCCAGGAATGAATAAATAAAAATCCATCTATCCCTCCCTACCTCTGTAAACACATCCAGCTGCAGCAATCCATCTTGGCTTTGTAACACCGTTCATACCCTGACCCCTCTCTGTAACACTCTCACCACCTCCAGCACCTTCACCTCTCCCTGTTCCCATTGTGTCAATAAACCCTGACCATGGCTCCCCTTCCCACTGCCCTCCTCCTTCTAGCATACCCTTTGCAATCTATTTAACATTTACTCCTAAAACACTCTATCACTTCAGGATTTCAAGTACTTTTTGGGGATCTTCTCAGCCTCATAATCTAGTATGGTCCCTTTTGTCCTGTGTGCGGGACCAGTGGGGATTTCTTGCTGAGGTTTTTACTGTTTCAATCGAATGTCCTTCTGTTGAGTGTTTTACACTGTTCCTTCAAATGATTTCCACTGTCCATTTACAGACACATGTTCCAGTCTGTTTAGCCTGTTTACCTTGGTCAGTTCTCCTCTCACACACATGTAATTGGCTATTTTTGTTTCTAGTTGTAGCTTGTCCTTTCTTTAAATCACTTTAAAACTTTATATTTCTATAAACTGCACTTTATCACAATTTCCCGAAGGATCTCTCCCGGTGACATTACTCATTCACTAAGTTTCATTACACGGTCGCTCTGCGATAGTTATGTCCCTTAACAGTTGCACAATGTGTTTTTCAAAGAAACACTGAAAAAAAAATTAACCGAACTCCTCTTCCAATATCAATGTTGACCGTGTGATTGTCACAGACTATACAAGTATTGAAGTTTTCCAAAATTATCAAAATGCTTTTGTTAAAAAAATTGCAACGAGTCCCTGTGTAATGCAATGATGAGCAATGGCATACTGTTCAGTGGCTAAAACTGCTGTGCTGCTTGTGTCCTTGGCAAGTAGTAATTACATTCAGACTGACACTACTTCATGATCTGCAGCCAAATGCTTTCTCTGTAATGCCTTTGTTATCCATTATTTTTTAGTGTTACCCATTTTTCCTGAGTTTCCGCAAGATTGTGAACCATTGAATATTTTTGTTCACCCTGTATCCATGTCTCCCTGGTGTCTAAATCTCTTTTATCTCTGTGTCACAAATCCATCGACCTTATTACAGTGATGTTGTCCATTAAGAAAACATAACTTACTCTTTCCCACAATTTTCTGTCACAAATCTTTTTGCTGATGTACAATTTTAGTTAAACTCTGTCCCTTCCTGTTCCTTTCTGATTGCCTTCAGCCACATCCCCATGCTGTTCCATTGCTTCACCTTTTCTCTTTGGATTTGGAAAGTTCCTTTCACTTGAACCCTGTCCCAGCATCCTCCCTCTCAGTTTAAAGCCCTGTCCATAAACCTACTGACATGATCGGCCAGGACACTGCTCCCAGCATGGTTCCAGTGGGACCATCCTAATGGATTATGTATTAAATCAGGTATGGGATGTGGGTGTCTCTGGCTGACCAGCCTTTCTTGCCCAGTCCTAGCTGCCCTTGAACTGAGTCACTTGCTTGGCCTTTGAAGATGGTAATTGGGAGGCAAATACTTTGCTGTGGCTATGTCGTGCAGACCACGTGAGGGTGGGCAGATGTCCTTTTCTGAATGACATAGCAGCCTGGGATACATTTCCCTGGGCACTGGGGATTTCTCCACCTTTATGCCTGTGAAAACATTTAATACCTCCTCCTTATTGATCTTAACATATTCTGGAACCTCAGCATCCCAAATGAAATCCCCGGCAATAATGTCTTTCTCCTGTGTGAATACAGATGGGAAGTATTCATTGAAGACCTCACCTGCTTCCTCTGGCTCTATGCACAGATTGTCCCTTTGGTTTCTCACAGGCCTCACTCTTTCGTTGGGAATCCTCTGACTCTCACGATGCTGATAAATTACCTGTGGCTTTTCCACAATTGTATCTGCCAAATATATTTCATGACCATTGTTTGTCCCTCATTTTCCACAATCCCCTTGCACTCTCTATACTTGTGAAGGGCTTCACCTGATTTTATTGCACTGTATTTTCTTTATCAAACTCACGATATCACTTGATCAGTATTCCCTGGACTTGCTGCCTTTATTATTCACTCTTCAAGGAGCACGCTGCCCCTGCGGTCTCACTGCATCATTTTAAAATACTCCACTTTCCTAACATGGACCCAACTGCAGGGAGTTCCTCCCTGTCTCTGTTTGCCAGATCCTCTGTAATGATCGTGATACTGATAGGAGGCTCAGTTGTGAGGGGGACAGACAGGAGACTGTGTGGCTCCAGAAGAGACCACAGGATGGTGTGCTCCCTCCCAGGTACCAGGGTCAAGGATGTCTCTGAGTCGTTATTGAACATTATGAAGGGGGAGGGTGAACATCCTGAGGTCATTGTGAACATTGGTCCACATGACAGAGGTAGACAAAGGGATGGGGTCCTGTGAAATGAGTACAGGGAGTCAGGTGAGAAGTTAAAAAAAGCAGGATATTGACCTTAATGATCTTCAGATTACCCCCAGTGCCAAGTGCCAGTGAGGATAGAAATAGAAAGGTAGGCCGGATGGATGTGTGGCTGAGGAGCTGGTATAGTGGGCAGGGTTTTCAGTTCAGGGGTCATTGGGATCTCTTCTGGGGTAGAGGGGACCTGTGCAAAGGGGATGGTTTGCACTTGAAGCAAAGGGGCACAAGTATCCCAGGGAGGAGATTAGCTCGTGTTACCCAGGAGGATTTAAACTAGTTTGGCAGGGAGTTGAGACTCTGAGTGAGAGAGGGACCATCGAAAAGTCAGGGGAAATACATCAGCATTCAAGAGCAAGTTACCTATTCAGGATATCCAGGGGCACAGTCGAGGGAGGGAAAAGACATCTGGTTTTAAAGGGCATTTATTTCAACACACGAGGCCTGACTGGTAAGGCAGACGAGCTCAGAGCATGGATTAGCTCTGGGGACTGGGGTATTATAGCCATAACCGAAACATGGCTGAGAGAAGGGCAGGACTGGCAGCTCAGTGTTCCAGGATACAGAAACTGCAGGCGTGATAGAAGGACAAGTAAGTGAGGAAGGGGAGTTGTCCTTTTGATTAGGAAGGACATAACAACTGTGTATCGAGACAATTCTGTTATGCAGTCATCAAATGAGGGCATAAATTTAAAAGTTAGAAACAAAGAGGGGATGGTCAGTCTGCTGGGATCGTGTTCTAGACCCTCAAATAGCCAGCGGGGACGAGAGGAGCAAATATATAGTGAGTTTGCAGGTACCTATGAAAATAATAGAGTAGTATTGGATGGAGATTTTAACTGTCCCTGGATTGATTGGGTCACCCAGAGGGTAAAAGGCCCGCACTGTGTGGCATTTGTAAAATGTGTCCAAGAAAGTTTCCTAAACCAAGACGTAGAGGGCTCTATGCTACTCAGGCGGGTGCAAAACTGGACCTCTCCTCAGACAACCAGGTCAGGCAAGTGACTGAAGTATCAGTCGGAGAGCACATTGCGTCCAGTCACCACAACTGTCTTTGTTTTAACATAGTTGTGGAGAAAGATCAGACGGGTTGACAGATTTAGGTCTTAAACTGGAACTGGGCCAATATTGGGACCATTCAGCAGGATCGAGCAGGGGTTGATTGGGTGAAGGTAAAACTCACACGACACTAGGGTATAGTCCAGATGGTTTACAGAGGAACCCCGATTGTCTGAACAAGATGGACGGACACTATTCCGTTCAGATAATTGATTATTTGGTTAATCGATTCAATACCTTTCCTCTGGGGCTCGGAGTTTTCAGTCCCGTCTGCTCCCTGTTCAGGTGACTAGGTAGCAGCAAGCCATGAGCGAGCCCCCACACCCTGCCAAACCCCAAAAGCACACCCCCCTCGCCTCCAAACCCATCCAACACCGCCCCCACCTGACTCTCAACGTCGCCCCCCCAAACTGACCCAACAGCGAATCCTGCCCCCAAAAGCGTCCGACACCACCCTGCACCCGCCGCCTGCCCCCACTTCCCAGACACGTCCGACATCACCCTCAGCCCATCCCCAAACCCGTTCAACACCGCCCCCCCCGCCCGCCACACCCACCGTCCAATCCATGTCCACGCCCATGCCCCCGTGAGTGTTATCTAGGTAAGCGGATAGTGAAGAAGGTGTTTGGTATGCTTTCCTTTATTGGTTAGAGCATTGATTAT